>NC_136720.1:9523563-10028563 GCF_936440315.1 Barbus barbus | reverse complement strand
CCGTCAGAAAGCGCAAATCATAAACTCATTAAAGTTGCTCTTTGACTCGAAACAAAAAAAACACCATAAGCCTGTCTCCTCAACACAACTTTTCCTGAATTACAACCTCTAACAAAGGAAACCAGATTAAAAACGTCGTCATTTGAATAAGAAATTCTCTGCCTCGCTAGCTTTCAGAGAGAGACAGACATGAGCAGATAAACAAACACTCACCCCAGTTAAGGTCTTTATGTTGTGCAGTGCATTCTGGGCCTCCAGGGCAGCTTTCCGTGTGTAGAATGTGACAAAACAGCACCCTGGGAAACAGACAGAGACGGAGAGAGAGAGAAAGACAGAGGTAAGCATTTTAAGCATGCAATAAGCCAAGTGGATTTGATCTTTTTCTTTTTGTCTCACTACCTGCTGAGAGAGAAAACAATCTCACTGCTGTCATACAGATCTCTGCCAAACTGCACCACAGAGAAGATAAGGGACAAGGGATAGAGAGAGAGAGAGAACGAGAACGGGAATGAGAGGAAAGAGGCTAATATTTGATGCTTAATAAACAGCCATATGGAGTGGGATTTTGGACCAATGAGATTTCACTGTGGGCGGGGCTACCCAGCTTGATGCCTCTTATTGTTGCAAGCATGACTAAGGTAAAAACTTTGACCATGTGTGAAAAATCTTTTGTACTTTCTGAAAGAGAAAACACTGCACATTGTGACACAATGGGAGTCAATCAGAACACTCCTGTCCGGAGAAAAGAAAAGAAAAGAAAAGAAAAGAAAAGAAAAGAAAAGAAAAGAAAAGAAAAGAAAAGAAAAGAAAAGAAAAGATGAGATTTCAGTAAGTAAAAACAAAAAACGTTAAAACTATTTATTTATTTGTTTGTTTATTTAAATTTAAAATTGTATATATTCATAAACATATTTATTTAAAAATGTATTAGTACAATTATTAATGTAACAAAATGTTTTATATAAATATTTAAAAACATATATGTTATTTTGAAACAAACAAACAAATAAATAAATGTTTGCATTAATATTTTGGAATAAAAAACATGCTCACAAGAGTCATTTGCTTATGAATCAGTATTTCTGTGCAGCCGAGGAGGACAATCTAATGGCAAGCTTTGTTATAATGTCTATTATTTTGCATTAAACTGTTTTACTGAACAGTGTTTTATTGTTAACTAAAACTAAGACTATTAAAATTGTATTAATTGAAATAAAGCTGAAATGAAATAAAATATAAATATTAGATGAAACACTACAACTTTAGAATTGTTGACTTGACAATTAATTGAAATTAAGTATTAAAAATTGCTAACGCTAAAACTCAAATAAAACTAAGGCCAAATAGAAGTAAAAAAAAATAACTAATAAAAATTAGAAAAGCTAAAATAATTTTTGTCTTTTAATCATTTTTAATAAAAATACTAAAAACAAATTCAAATTAAAACTAAAAATATACAAATAAAAGCATATTTAGAGTATTAAAAAAATACTATAATAGTTACATATAAAACATTACTAAAAATAACACTGATTTTCAGACTGAAACTCACTTCAGACTCAAATTAAATATGTAACACTTAATGGACATGTTCCATTAATCCACAAAATTTCAAGATACTTTTTGAGGCCACCAAAACCGATCGACCGAAAGGCTCTGTCCTTCATCAGAAGATTGAAAACGAGTATATGTACAGTATGCATTCGCATGCATCACTGTCCTTGACTGCGCATTGGAGCACAGAAGTACGCACACACACACACACACACACACACAAACAGACAGAAATCACCAGAGGACTGACAGAAAGAATCAGCTGGGGACCTTTGTATGTATGTGTGTGTGCGGCTAAAGCAAGCTGAGAGTGCTGGCATGTTTTATTTAGAGACAAAAGAGAAGAGGAACAAGAAAAAAAATGAGTGAACTGAATCCCCTTTTACTGCCAAGGAGAATTTTGGCAGGATAAACTAAGGACTCACTCATCCCTGGCAACAGTGCAGTCCAGTCCATGGCCAAAATAACCCTGTTCCCAGTGTTACACACACACAGACACCAGTAAGTGATCATACACATTTAAACATGCCTGAAACATCCCCATCAGTCAACATTGACATTTGTCCTGGCTGGGGGACTTTATGGTTCCGGGCCATTAACACAAAGGTTGCAAGTTCAATCCCAATTAAGTGTGACCTAGCAACTGAAGTGTTAATGAGATCCCGGTTCTGATCAATCACCATTGTTCCTGAAGAAAAAAATACTGACCCCAGGGATCTCAAAGGATTGCATCCAGAATTAATGTAGCACAGGCATCCTCAAATCTGGCCCACTCCTACAGAGTTTAGCTCTAACCCTAATCAAACACACCTGAACGTGCTAATCAGAGTCTTCAAGATCATTAGAAAATCACAGGTAGGTGAGTTTGATCAGCATTGGAGCTAAACTCTGCGGCAGATTGGACCTCCAGGGAAAGATTTGAGGAACCCTGGTGTAGCATATCTGCTAAATATACATGTAGTCTGTTTGCACAAAAATACAGAGAGCTTTCTAAAAATTGTAAGCTTAAATCTGATTGGTTGGTTTTGCAAATGAAAAAGGTGGTTGGTCGCTTCCTGTCTCAGTGGGCGGTTCCTGGTCAAAATGAGCTTCAGTGTGGACCAGACTTTATGGCGTAAATTTACGGTTATATAAGCAATAAGCAAAAATTTGTTTTCATAAACATGGTACTGTTTTTATGAAAAAATTGTGAAACATTTGATATAGGGGGAGTGTTCACATGCGTTTTGTGTACAGAGATTTGAGTTAATACCACATGAGCCTAAACACTCCACAGCTACTCTAACAGTAATTCTACATGAGCTCATAATACTCCAGTAGTATTAAGTAACACTCCACTACATCAAGACTTGGAAGGCATCGCAAACTTGTGTAAGACCAGTGAAGGTAATGAGATTGAGAAAATGATAGTTCTGACAGAAGAGCCATGCTCAAATCTGTTGTAAAAAGCTATGAACTCACAGTAGTGAACCAATTATTGTTATTAGTGTTTTGTTAAGAGTGGTGTCATTTATCATATTACTGTTGCTGATTTCCCCATGTTTAATGTGAAGGGGCACTTCACATTATACCAAAACACACAGATGACAACTTGAGACTTTTCCAGGTCCTTCTAGAACCTAGAGATGTCCAAAACCATTAAAATGCTGCCTTCAAAACAACGTTAATATGAACCAGTCAGCCAATAAGATCATGTTCATTCCTGTGCTGTCAGCAAAAGTGAAGGAAACGCAGGCTTTCTCGACTCTGCCAGCAACTCATTCCTTGGCTGTTGACAGCGGTTTGTGTTTAATCGTGTTGCGACACTGGAAACTTTTGACAATCCCAGCCAGGGAGGTCAGAACAGCCATCCTCAAAGTGTTTTCCACATCCGTACGTGGCAGGACTGCTGGCGTACGGTCTGAAAGCCCATGCCTCACCTGAGACGGATAAGACAGGATAAAACCACGAGGCATACAAGCGCCTCAAGAGCTCTGTGACCGTTCACACTCGTGCTCAGACTCGCTGACGGACAGATTCTGTAATATCGTACAGCACGCGTGCATGCTTACAAACCCAGGGCTCATGTTTGGGTATTTACTAGGGCCGGGACTCGATTAAAAAAATTAATCTAATTAATTAGAGGCTTTGTAATTAATTAATCGAAATTAATCGCATTTTAATCGCATATAAATATTTGACCTGAGAACAGTGAGAAGTAAGTTTTTTTTATATGGATTTTTAAATTTCCCATCCACAGGGCCAACCAAAGCGGTCTCATCAGCTTCTTTGTCCATCCATGTTCACTGTGGTTTGTTTTTGGCTGTTTCTCAATATGTGTTCTTCAGCGATCTTGCGTCCTTGTGTTCTCGTTCTACGTCATCATTAACCGTCGAAGTTCAGTTCCAATTCTCAAGAACGTAAGTATAGAGGATGCATGAAAGCGCCCAGATATGTTCTTGAAACTGAGGATGCATCGAGTGCAGACTTGAACCCAGAAAACGCTGTGGGTGGCCGGTGTACGGAAGCCTGTAAGCTTTAAAGTCGCTCTCACAAATACTTAACGGCTCTTCAAGTTGAAAGTAAACATTTATCGTTTTGTTTTGGTTAATTTTAATAAAGTTATAAGACCCGGAGAAAGTCTGCATTTTTATTGGCATATTAAAATGAATCTTAACAGTAAAACATATAACGCTGTAAAATAAAACAATACAATTATATGAAAGTAATATCTATAATAGTATGAAATGTTTTAATAAGTTATGACATTTTGTAATATTTATTGTTCATTGGTCGCTGCTTATGCTGAGACTATGCGGTCAGTTAAGCAGGAACGCAGTACATCTCAATTCTCATAAGTGTGCGTTCTGTGTTCTCGCGTCCTTCCGAGTTCGTTCTTCCAAGGAAGCTTGGCAAGACCGGTCTCCACGAGAACGCAAGTCCGTTCTTAAACAGCCTGAACGCTAGTTGGTGCTCCAGTATAATCGGTCCGCCGAAACTCATCCAGTGAGAAACGTTCCGCGGTGCAAAAATAAGTGCGATTAAAATGCGTTAAAAACATTTAACGCGTTATTTTTGTGTAATTAATTAATCTAAATTAACGCGTTAAAGTCCCGGCCCTAGTATTTACACATCTAACAGTAACAAAGATACCTGTCCTATTTTAATTTAAAATGAATTCCACATCTGTTCCATGATGCTGTTGTATCATTAGTACTTATACAATTAATACTATAATTTTTTACGAAGAATAAAAATAGATTTTTGTCCCACTCACATTTTCTTGGTTAAATAAACATTCCTTACACCATCAGAAAAAAATAAAATAAAATAAAAAATAAATTTTATATTTTTTACATTAAAGGGGACATCAAGATGCAAAATTCACTTTTACATTATATTTGAACATAAATGTGTGTTGGCAATGTGTGTACGCAAGGTGTAGACAAGAATGTCTCCTAAGCAGTGAACAAAGAATGAACAAAGTAGTCATCATTTACTCCTGACATCTGAGCCGCTGAAGATGCAGAGGATTATGTTAGTTTTTGAAGGGAATCCAATCTACGTAAATGCGTTTACGTTTGCACGAATCATGATCTAAATCTCCTTTCCTAATAATGTGCTAGTTAGCGAGTTTTATGATGAATGCGGCTAAGTTAAGGAAGAGAGGGGCAGGGTGAGCAGAGCTCATTAGCATTTAAAGGGACATGCATCAAAACAGGTCGCTGTGAACATTGAGAAATTTTAACCAAAGTATGTTATAGACTTTTCATGAAGACCCTAAAGAATCTTACCAACTTGTGGAAAATGGGCATCTGATGTCCCCTTTAGCAATGTAATCAGTATTCTATTTATTAGAGCCAGGTATGAATCTCATCAAGTTAGTATATTTAAGCATTTTACATTTATTCCAAAATAATAACTCAAGTCAGTAACAATTTATTTGTGAACTTATGTTCAGCTATTCTTTTTAATAGTTAATTTTTAACAATTGTTTGGATCATCAGTCATCAAAGCTTGGCAGATATTTGTCACAGACACAGATTTACTTTAAATTCCATCCAACTATTCACTAAAAACTCCCACAGGCCATGTTTTCATTCCATTTCAAGTCTGATTTTGACTTAAAGTGCTTATATCTAAATGTGTGAGTTGTTTACTTTTTAGTAGTCTTTCCATTAATATGCCATTATATTGTTCATTCAGTCTGATTTGCGGAACATGCACAAACACAAGAGGTGGGATTTGTCGCATGAACCGGTCAAACCGAACATAACCAACATAATTTTACAGATTCTGTTAAAACTCAATGGGCTCAGGGGAGGAGCGAGAGATGCCGACTCCCGCTGTAACTTTACCTACTGGTGTCGCTATTGGACAATGTTCCAATGATTTATAGACTAAGTTATTTTGTAACATATTTGTACTACAAACTTTTTTCTCATCCAATATTTTGAGGAGGCACTGCCTCCCTTGCGTCCTCAGATGAAACGTCCCTGCTCGATACTACTTTTTTCCTTTTCAGTTTAAATTCAACAGTTCCGAGTAAATTTTATTTTATTTTTTTCTGAAAATAAAGTAGTCTTTCACAACTGACTGTGAATTCAGTCCCGATACGGACGCTTTTCATGATCCAATCAATTCATGAAGGACAAAACGAACCGCCCTAAGCATTCTCCATCCCGTTTCACTCGGAAATGTGTCACATTATGGAAGTATAACAGGTTGCGGCCCCCGTTTTCGTGTTGACTGTAAATGAAAACGTCTTGAATGTCAATTTTTCCCAGATTCAGTTTTTGATCTGTTATACGAGACAGACCATCCAAAGCCCTAAAGTTATGAACTTAATCCCATGAACACACATATCTGTTAGAATACATTTCAATACATTAGCATAGCATGTCTGCATTTGGCCTTAGAGGACACACACACACACACACTTGTATCATTCTGCGGCTGTGCTACGTGTCCAGGGACTGAAAAGGATGTACACACAAATGCATCCATTCATCTTGTGAGCGTGTAGGCGTGCGTATGTGTGTGTGACGGACTTCAAAGGCAGACAGGAATACATCTTTACTAAAGAACCCCAGCTGCTCAGGGCCATTTAGCCCAGGACCGCTCTCGCATCACTCAATCAACAAGGGACAGTCTGTTTCTATGTGTGTGCGCGTGTGCAGACCGTTCTAAATTGCAGCCCAGCTCTGATAAACAATTCCTGCTCTTCACCTCTGGGTGCATTTATATTCTACGCCTTCGTTCTGGCCTCGCACACACACACGCATGGGACAAGCGATCTGTGTCTGCGTCTGTTCGGAAGCACCTCCCCGCTGATTCTCAGGCTATGGCGGCCAGGCAGGGACACACGGGGGCACAGGACGCGACATCCCGTGCTGAATCGGCACAGCGGGTGCATGAACGTAGATTAAACCACTGAGACCACAACTTGCTAGGATGTGTGCGAGTGTGACTACTTTTCGGCTGTGTGCCGCTGCCCAATCTGTAATAGGCTGATACATTTCCACATTGAAAAAATGTTGGATCTGGGTTGACAGAATATCACACTGGCCCCTTAAACCTACAAGTCTTAAACCAGGAAGCACTAACGTCAGTGACCAAGGATGCATAATATTGTCCTCACTGTGTGAAGCTAATAAAACAACAACTCAAGATGCAAATCTAGATTCCATTATAATCCAGTTGTCTGCACTGCTGTGCTGCAGCATGATGTGATGGACAGTGAGGCACGCAAAAGCAAAGCTACTCCATCCACTTGCATAATACATGCAAAGCATATATTTAATATGTTTGAATACATATTTAGTTTATTATTATAAAGATATTATATATTATGTGTGAACTGCTGTGTGTAACAAACTGTATTTGACAAATTAATGAAAAAAAGTCTTATATTTTTGTGCGTTTATATAGGTTTACAAATATTTCATACATTCTAACAATTTAAAAATATATTTTGAATATTTGAAATTTTAAATATTTAATTTATGTTAATATTATACAGTCAAACCAAAAAAATATTCAGACACCAGATATAATTGTAGATTTTTTTGGTTTGATTGTTTGTTTTAACTAGTGGGTGCAGGACGCTATAGTTAATTTATGTAAGTGAGGATAGCAAAATAAAGTGAACTGTGACATATTATAACCAAAAATTCGACATACAGTGGACTACCAGTAAAATTTGCGTTCAAAAAAATATTCAGACACTTTGACCTGACCATGTTTTGCTTAAGTGTTTTTTTTTATTCTAAAATTGCTAATGTGACCTTTTTACACCACAGACTGAACAAAATTAAGCATTGCTTGATAAATGTTTGACCTAAATTGGTATTATAAAATTGTGTACTTAAATTTACAAGCTGAATCATTTTTGGTTGATTGCAATCCATTACATACCTTTCTATCAAAGTTATCCGACATGATCAAGATGAAGTTGTTCTGACACAGTTTAACTCTGAGTTCTTGTCATATTTTATTACCATTTTCTAAACTATAGCAAATAAATTGTGATATAATGTGAGAAATGTTGAAAGTGTCTGAATAAATGTTGGTTTGACTGTATATAACCTGCAAACTGATGTATGCATTTTTTTTTTAAACAGATGTTGAAGTGAGTATAGAAACATATATGTAACTCTTAAAGAAAAAGGAACTAAAGACTGCAATGTACCGTGCTTGCTTGTAGGTGGGATGCAACACTTGAGGGACAGTGCGAAATCCAAAAGCAGTTATTATTTAAGTATATTTATTAACTTTATATTATTATTACAAATATTGTGTGAACTGATGCATGCTATGAATTTATTTGTTAAATATTTACATTATTATTGCATATAATGTGTGAACTGATGCATGGGATTAATTTACTTGTTAAACATTTATATTAACATTGCATATAATGTAGAAATTGATGCATGCACTGTATTTTATTTCTTAAATATTTAATAAATAAATAAATAAAATGTGTTCAGTTGTTGAAGTTAGTTCTCAAAAATAAGTGTAAAACTTTTGAAAACTAAATAAAGACTGCAATGTGTCATGTTAGCTTGTGGGCAGGTTATGTATTAAACTAGTAGGTTGCGTCAGTGGAAAGTCACGGAAACTAGAATAAATGTGCGTGAACTTGAGTACGATCTCAGGTTATCTAATTCTGTGTGTTTATTTTGCTTTAGGACACTTCAAATTGAGTCCTGTTAACTGGCACACTTTTCTTAATATAACCTGCCCATTAATTGGTAATTTCAAAAGGTGGAAAACTGTCCTTATGGGAGAAAAAAAAAATGGAAAACCAAATCCTTTTTTAGAGAAAATCAGTTCTAATTGGCAGACGCCACAGGGAAAGACTGTGCCAGAGAGACACGTGGGAAGTTAACGCTCACCTTGCGACTTTGTTGGTGGAGAAATCTTTCAATACGGTCTAATTTAACAGTCGGAGTCGCGCGCAGACGACCTTTTCCTAAATGAAAATGGGTTAGAGTGAAGCTGAAGGCTAGCGGCGGCCATTACGGCCCCACAGCTGTGTCAGAGGCCTTGATGAAGCTGGTCCTGAGAGAGGTACTCTAACTGCAGCTAACTGAACTACAGGAGCACTCATCACCCCGTCTGAAAGCCAATCACACACCTCGGCTCTGCCGGAGATACCCGTCGCAATGCCTGTGTGTCCGAGAAAGAGAGTACAGGACTTGAGTAATGCTTTCCCACTCGGCCCTGACTCATCCTCCATAAGAGTGAGAGGATGGGCGGCACTGTGAACGTGTACATGCCATCTTCCTGTCTGAGTGTTAACAACTCTGCAGAACCGAGGTTAACGCCTACGCTTCAGCGCTATTCTGAAACCCAGAGAGCTACCTCGCTGTCTACCGCCTACATAGGCAGCATCGGAACCAAAACTAAACCTCATAAATGACTGATTTGGAACATTACTGCATTCAAGTCGTGTTGAAAGTATCATATCTACGAGATGAGAGAACATGCATGCCACCACAATGTTGTAATTAATATTGCGATACTATAAAGATATAAACATCACAACTACTGTGCCAAACTGTCGGTTTTTATTTCAATTAAAAATTCTGAAGAAATCTGGAATATTTATAAACATATGTTTGCATACTGTCCGTCATCTTTAGTGATAGTTTTAACAGAGCCTGTTGTGATGCATTCTAACAAAGCCTAAATAGATTTTTGAACATAGCTTTTGAGAAATGGAGAAAAAGAAAGATATTGGATGGAGGATGCAAGTCAGAAACAGGCAGACAGGAGTAGAAGACGCAAAACAGGAAGTCCTAGACTTCTAACACATCACACATGTGAGCAGGTTTACATGACACAGCATGACTCCCTGCTGCTGTGATGGCATTTGTGATGTATTAAGACAGGAAACGCACGCTACCTTTGCTCTGTGGTGGGTTCTGACTACGATCTCGCAGTATGTTGATCTGGTAGACGGCTCCGTACGGCTCAAAAAGCTCCTTTAATTCTTTCTCGGACCAGGAGCGAGGGATCTGACCCACAAACATCTTAATGGCGTCCGGATCAGGCTGGTCCGAGTGTTCCAGGGCGCCGTTCATCTTCCCAGCTGTACCGTTACTGCAGAGAAACAGAAAGCAAGCGTTATGAAATGTCAATAGCGTATGTCGTTGTCGGTCTCTGAGCTCACAGCGAGAGCAAATTTGGGCCGGACAGATCGACAACTGCTCCTCATTAAAGCAGGAAGACATGGAGACACAAACCCTGATTAAAATCACAACAGTGTTATTACACTCAGCATGTGTGCTGTGTCGTGTGTGTGTGTTTGCGTGTTGATAGTCCTGAGCAGGTACAATTCAGACTCTGTTCTGGGTTCAATAAGCTCTATTACCATATAAAATAACTTTAATTTGCTCCTCAGTTTGTACAAACAAAGAAAATGCGTGTTTACAGTAAATTTAAAATTGGATTCTATGGGGCAAATGTCGCAATTGATAAAAATACACATCATGATCATGATTAAAATGTGACCCTGGACCGCAAAACCAGTCATAAGGCTCAATTTTTTTAAATTTAGATTTATTAATCTGAAAGCTGAATAAATAAGCGTTCCATTGATGTACGGTTTGTATGGAGACGATCGCCATTAAAGATGTCCAAATGAAGTTCTTAGCAATGCATATTACTAATCAAAAATTACGTTTTGATATATTTAAGTTAGGAAATTTACTAAATATCTTCATGGAACACGATCTTTACTTAATATCCTAACGATTTTTGGCTATTGCTACAATTAAAACCCATGCTACTAATGACAGGTTTTGTGGTCCAGGGTCACAAATATCATTAAAAGACTTACAAACAGTATTATTTGTGTTACCATGAGATTATTATGATGAAATTGCTTCTGTCAACTAACGTCATGACCATCTAAAGCTGAATTCGCTCTGTTATAGAAGTGTTAAACATCAAAAGGTTTATTTGTTATTCTTGGAACAACTTTATTCATGGAAAAAACTTTAAATACATGGATTTTGTATGAAATAATCAGTATAAGTGCTTTAACATTTCTGCTTTAAAACCACTCAGTACATTTGCCCCATTGACTTCCATTGTTAGTGGTTTACTACAAACATAATTTCACAAATGGTAGCTTCAACATGAATTAAACGCAGAATTTTGAGTGACTCACAAAAGAATGTAACAAACCGTAACATGATAAAAACGGCTAAGCTGAGTCAGGGTGCGAGCTGGATCCGTGTGACCCCTAGACGTCCATGTTGCTGGTTCAACGAGTTCATGAGGAATTTCAGGCGCTTGTTTCAGTTCCACATGAAAGCACTCAGAGAGAGAGAGTTATCGACCCCCACACTCACATTTCCTTTTTTTTTTACCAGCTTACAAATAACAAAACATGTGAACAAGTCTAAACAAACTAAAAAATCATTGAGTGTCTACTCAATTTAATTTTAGTTTGGTTTTGCTGATCGAAGGCCAACCAGCCTGCTGCCCTTCAACGGATATGAAAATAAATTAAAAAAATTAAATAAATAAACACTTCTATCCTCAGCGAAGAAGCATAATCATTTCCTCATGAGACTAATTATCGCACTAAGCATTCTGTGAGTAAGCCTTCTCCGCCTGTTTCAAGATAACCGTTCAAATTTCTTCCCTTCGAAACGTGCATCACTCCAAGGGCATTTTGACATGAATTAAGCACTATTCTCTGCACAAATGAGAAATTATTTATTTTCTCAGTATATTGTACTGGTCTGCCAGATTTGAGGAACTAAAATATCTCACCGGCACACCTTTAAAGGGAATTTATATATATATATATATATATATATATATATATATATATACGTATATATATATATAAGGGATGAACGATATTTATCGGACCGATAAATTATCAACCGATATGAGAGAAAATGGCGTCATTTTTATTGCTCCGATAAATGAATTCAATCCGATAACTAGATCTGATAAAGTATGCTTGCTGGTAAATCAATCAATCAGTCTGATTTATCTGAGATTCATCTTCTTTCCGAGTGCAAGTGATTGCAGCTTTAAACTGCAGTGACTGTCAGCATGTGTTGTGCTCATTACGTCATCATTTGCGAACATGTCTTCGGCAGTCTGGAAGTTTTTCTCGGTGGCAGAGGAGGACAATGCCATTGCTATTTCCAATGCATGTTCAGCAAGGATTCCGAAAGGAGAAAAAAGGGCATCGAGTAGGGTTGTGACAGTGAGGAAATTTTCCCAATGGTTAATCGACGTGTGTCAACACCTTACCGGTATCACCTCGGTGGATGGGGGGTGGACGTCGTTTGTGTCTTCTCTCTTTTCCTCGTTTTCCTTTGGTTTTAAATAGCTTGAGTTTTCTCACTTTCCTTTGCTTAAATAGCTTGTAAAAGCACTGTGCGCATTTTATTTTCACTTTTAAATTAACGGCAATTCGGCATCAATTACAACATACAACATAGAACATATAGCTAACTTTTATTAACAAAACGAATAAAAATGTGCCATGCTATATGCCTAATATAAAATAACAGATAACTTACAAATTTTAAATATGCATGGTAGGCCTATACAAAACTGAAAATCAGTAAAGACTGAGGAACAAATAATTATAGAGATGGAGGCACGGACTGCATACACCTTGATGTAAAATAATGGGAAAAATATCACAGTTTAAATAAAATAAAAATCAGCAAATACTGTGGAACCAAATAGGCTAAATGAGAAACGAATGTTTAAAAAAAATAAAAATAAATAGACCTTCCAATATCACCTTAGATAAATGGCAGGTCAACAGGCTTTTCAAAATCCACAAATATTTTTAAAACAGGCGCTTTTACATTTCTTTTTGAAACTCTTCTGCCATTGTCTTGTCTTTTTCACCTCACTCTTGTCAGTCAGCTCGACTCTCTCCTCAGGTGATAAATGAAATCTGATCTGTGATGCGCGACTGTAAAAACAAAAACTATTTAATACAATCGTTATCCGTGAAGATTCACTTCTCTCTAAAGGCGCGTCTAACCAGGAGATGGCGAATACTTAGTATTTCCCCCGGACACATTCATGGTAATTACTTTTGCTGGGGCTTTTGCTTTATTGCGTGTATTTGAAGCAGAACTCTTCAGCTGTGCTGACGGCTCGCTGCTGCTGCGGGACACTAAACACCGTCGAGTCGCTCTTGACAGTCACGGCAGCACGGACTCGTGTTGTTTCCACCAGCGCGGCAATTTTTTTCATCAATAATTGATGGATGTCTAAAATATAAAGATAAGGAGAAGCCTAAAACAGGCCCGAGGACCGGCCCGCGTCTGAACTTTGACGTGAATATTGGCCCGAAGCCCGGCCCTAGGGACATAAAAAAGTAGGAGCCCGACTTTAAATTTAAAATAATAATAATAATAATTGGGGGCTAAAAGTGTGTTGTAATGCAAGCGTTACTGAACATGTACCGAGTATAAAAAAATGAACGTATCGGTATCGGCGATGAGAAGGACTTAATTATCGGTTATCGGTAACGGTTCAAATTTTTCATATCGTGCATCCTTAATAACTCCATTATTTTATTGCACATTCCAAGTAATATCAATCAAACTGCAGTTGGGTCGTTTTGATTAAGTAATAATAACTTACACAAATACAAAAGTTCATTGAAAGTATGTTTTTTACATATTAAATTTCATTTTATAGCAAAAGCAGATAACTCCAACAGTAATTTTTTGGCAAAAGCAGATAACTCCACATTTCATGTTTTAGAGTTTAAAAAAACTCGTTTAATCCTTGTAGTCTCCTCAGATGACAATGTAGATACCTGACAAATGTAGTTGTTGTTGTGATCATAGATTATTGATGTGATTACACGCAATGCACGGAGCTTTTCCCTCAACATTGTAACGCACTGCTTTTGCAAGGTTCCATGAAAACGTTTCAGCTTTTATTTTCCTTTTTCGTCCTGAAGAAGATATCACAGGTTCATCAAGTTTGTCGAAATTATTCATCCTCAATCACTTTTAGTCAGCTTTGACGAAACTCCTCTCAGCTAGCACGTCTTTTCAAAGTGAAAGTTGCCTTGTCACCTGACCTGAATACAGCGCGCTGATTCGCTAAAATTGACTTATCGGCTTCTGTTCAAAAACAACAAGGGCGCTTGTCGGCTTATCCAGTAAAACGTGAACTTGCGATGCCTTGAAAGTGGACAATACAGGCTTTTTTGGCCAAACGTGTTTAGGGTTCATATCGCGCTATATGTGGAGAGTAATGCACGGCAATCAGCAATTTTTTTTCAAAAGTGGCGTTTATCGGTTTTTGCAAATGAACTCTTCATATATATATATATATATATATATATATATATATATATATATATATATATATATATATTTATATATAAAGAAACTAAAAAAACTGCAAAAAATCAAATCACTGTAATTATGACAATCACAAGAAAAAGAAAGAAGGAAAGACAGAAAGAAAGAAAAAATATTTATGAATGAAGTACTTATATATAAAATATAAAATGTCAATCCCTTTTCAAACTGACATTTTTTTTTTTAGTTCATAAATAAATGTCAATTAAATATGTGAAAGATAAAAAAAAAGGTCAAGTTCAAAATAGAGACACTGGAGCACCAAAAGTAGACTCAGAAAGAGGGTGGAAATTGACGATTATCAGTTTAAGAAACAATGTATAAAACTAACATTATACTATTAATGTACTTAACAAAAGCAAAATTTGTGTAACTTACAACAGTATAGAATATAGAGACTATATAAATTACTCAGCACACAAATACACTGAATCCATCATGAGGCCTGTATATAGATTATTCAGGAATTGTTTCCTATGGACGGTTTACACGCGCACACACACACACACACACACACACATATATATAAACATAACGCACAAAAAAGCTATAAAGAACTAACTCACTCGGCCATTCACAAAGCCTAAGTTATCTTTAAGCCGATGAAGTGATTTGTCATTCTATTCAAAAGAACAAGGCCTAGAGTTAAAGAGCAGCAACCGATAAAAAGAAAAGGTCGGTGGTAAAGAGAAGAGACACAGACCTCTGGACTCGATTCATCCATCGCTTGCAGAAGGACCCTATTCTCTCCGCGGAGACGCCCAAGTCTTTGAGCGATTTAAAGGACATTTCTGCCTGCGCCGCAGGAAAGCCGCCCTCTCGGGTCGCCACGCCAACTGCTTCTCAGCTACCCCCACCCCAATAAATCCCCCAGCAGTTACCACAGTGATAAGGGTGCCCCTCGACACCGATCAAAAAGCAATAATGGTGAAAAAAGCAAGCATGACACAGACATAGAGGCCGAGAGCCAGAAACTGACTCTGATACAGAGAGAGGGATGGGACTGCCGAGTGTCAGGGTGTTGTGCGTGTATGTGTGTGTGCTTGTGTGTGTCACAATTAGTAATTGTTTCGTTCGACAAGGCCCAACTGCAAGAATACAAAGGAACAAGTCACAGGAAGCCTGTAACAGTGTGCTGGAGGACACTTGCACACACTGGGCTGGGGTTGGAAATCAAGAACCGGTTCTGAAACGGTTCCATTTTCTAAGAAACAATGCTGGAATCGAATGAATTTGGTTAGACTGAAGACTGGAGTAATGATGCTGAAATTTAGTTTTGCATCACATGAATAAATTTAATTTTAAACAGTTATTTTAAACTGTAATACAATTTCACAATATTACTCGGTTAAACTTTATTTTAAGGTGTCCTTGTTACAGTGTCATTATACATTTAAGTACTGAGTAATATTAATTAACTACATGTACTCGCTATATGGTTAAGTGTTAGGATTAGGGTTAATTGCATGTAATTATGCATAATTTATTGTTATTATAATAGTAACTACATGTAGCATTTGCAACAAGGACACCTTAAAATAAAGTGTTACCCATTACTTTTGATCTAATTAATACTTGATGACTTTCAAAAACATTAAGAGATCTTACCGATTCAAAACATTTGAATGGTATTGAACAAATTGCGCGCACACACACACACACACACACACACACACACACAAAAAATATAATAAAACACTTATTTTTAATCAAAATTACCAAAGTTATGCTCACATTCACTGCATTGTTTGAAAATGAATTGGTTACTTAATTAACATCCACAACAAAGGGACTTGTTTATAAACAAAATAAAAGTAAACTAAATGGTATAATACAGTTACAGTAGGATTATCTGGTGCTAAAAGGAATGCTTAAGGAACCAGACTCATTACGTGGAATCACAATCGTTAAATTGCTTACAGTTCCCTGCAAAGGCCTAAGGAGAGGAGCCATTGAGAGTTTAAATACATTGTCCTTTATTTGGATCATCTTTCTTTCACTCTTCTGTGCTGACAAGGTAGAAAGAGAAAGAGCCAGACACAAGGTGTCAATAGTGTTTGTGTGTGTGTGTGTGTGTGTTTGTCTGTCTGAATGTAAGTCCTGAGGCTCAGATTAAGTTGTCAAGTGGATCCACTCCTGCCATAGCATTCTTTCTCTCTCTCTCTCTCTTTCTTTCTATCCACTTCCCTCTCAATTTGAGTCAATTGTCTGCCTTAATGGCTTAACTAGACCTTCCATCAGCCTGGGCTGCTCTTAAGGTGTGTGTGTGTTGGGGGGGATTGCTGATGTAAGGAACTCTGATAGTCCGCAGGCTCACACACACTCACTCACTCACTCATGTACTTATAAACAAGTGCAATAACACTGCAAGCCAGCAAGACAACCATTTGTGCTTCTAAAGATAGACTAGATGGTAATATAAACATAAATGCAATATAACAAATTATGATTGGAGATAGAGTAATGGTTGGACTGATGTTATTTCACGCCTGAGCAGCCTCCATAAAAGGTTACAGAAACTCAGAGCAGTTCTAATGTTTTAAAATCTGGTATAGTTCAATATATATATTTTAAATACATTTATATATATTTCATTCAGCTGCAGGGACAGGACGACTGGTTGCAATCGAAGGAAAGATGAATGCGGCCAAGTACAGGGATATCCTGGACGAAAACCTTCTCCAGAGTGCTCAGGACCTCAGACTGGGCCGAAGGTTTACCTTCCAACAAGACAATGACCCTAAGCACACAGCTAAAATAACGAAGGAGTGGCTTCACAACAACTCCGTGACTGTTCTTGAATGGCCCAGCCAGAGCCTGACTTAAACCCAATTGAGCATCTCTGGAGAGACCTAAAAATGGCTGTCCACCAACGTTTACCATCCAACCTGACAGAACTGGAGAGGATCTGCAAGGAGGAATGGCCGAGGATCCCCAAATCCAGGTGTGAAAAACTTGTTGCATCTTTCCCAAAAAGACTCATGGCTGTATTAGATCAAAAGGGTGCTTCTACTAAATACTGAGCAAAGGGTCTGAATACTTAGGACCATGTGATATTTCAGTTTTTCTTTTTTAATAAATCTGCAAAAATGTCAACAATTCTGTGTTTTTCTGTCAATATGGGGTGCTGTGTGTACATTAATGAGGAAAAAAATTAACAAATGATTTTAGCAAATGGGTGCAATATAACAAAAAGTGAAAAATTTAAGGGGGTCTGAATACTTTCCGTGCCCACTGTATATATAATATATGTACTATTATATATAAGTATTTAAAGGACATTTCTGCCTGCGCCGCAGGAAAGCCGCCCTCTCGGGTCGCCACGCCAACTGCTTCTCAGCTACCCCCACCCCAATAAATCCCCCAGCAGTTACCACAGTGATAAGGGTGCCCCTCGACACCGATCAAATCACTGTATATATAATATATGTACTATTATATATATATATTTTTTTGTTAAATTATGACAAATTATATATATATATATATATATATATATATATATATATATATATATATATATATATATATATATATATATATATATATATATATATATATATATAGATAGATATATAGCAAAGAAAAGAGAAAAAAAATGCAAGTAGACTGTGGAAATGAAACTAATTTGGATACAAAATCCCTCTTCCACCCATTCCACACACATTAGTTGACAGGCAGCTGGGGGGGAAGTCGCAAACCTGTAATTTCCTCGGTTTAAAAAAAGAGCACAGCTGACAAGTGTGTGTATGTGTATGTAAGCAGGAGAGAGTGAGAAAGAGTAAGAAAAAGTGATTTTTATTTATTTTTCCAATCATCACGAAGTTAACACCGCCTGTCTGACAGCTGTGCTGTCGTATCTCTCTCTCACTGGCAACAGGTGATGCTTTAATTCCACTCATCAGTTAAGCTTTATGATCCTAATTAATCTCATTGGTCATAAAAACAAGGCGTTCTGCTCCGAGCGCTGAAAAATACTCAATCCATCCACACTTAATAGGGAAGATTTATCTCTGTTTCTCCATGGTTCATCTACTGCTTTATTTCTCTGTCTTTCTTTCATCGTGTCATAATTCAGGGCTTGTCAGTCACGTTTATAATGGGGAAACCATCCGTTCAATGACCCTGTATGTTGAATGTCCCATTCGCTGTCAAATTTATGGTATAATCATGTATTTATGACTAAGACTGTTCGTTCTGCAATTTGGTTTTAGGACATAATGGCTTTGTCACAAAACCTAGTGAGCTGCCATAGGAAGTACATACAAATGATCAAATCGTAAATTGTTTGGTCATCATACGCAAGTACACAAGTTTAAATCTCACCTATTTTTGTGCACGTACAAATATTCATATTGACTCTTTTTGGGGGATTTACAGGTACATCTGAATGCTTAAACTACATATTTTGAGTGTTGTAGGCCCATAAGAATATGTGCTTTTTAGGGCGTCATAGTCTGTTCGAACATTCAAATCAACCTTTTTTTTGGCTTCATATTCAAAAAATATAACGCTTAAACCATGTGCATTTTTGGCGACACATGCCTGTACAAATGTTCAATACGTACACACTTTTTAGGCATCGTAGGCTGTGCAAATATTTTAATAGTACATATTTTTCACTAGTGCTGTCAAGTGATTAATCGCGATTAATCGCATCCAAAATAAACGTTTTTTGTTTACTTAATATATGTGTGTGTATTGTGTATATTTATTATGTATATATAAACACACAAACATACAGCATATATTTGGAAACATTTACATGTATATATTTATATTCATATAATTTATATCATATATAAATATATTTAATATATAAACATTACATAATTTTCTTAAATATATAAATGTATGTGTGTGTATTTATATATACACATAATAAATATGCACACACGCATATGTTATGAAGACAAAAACTTTTATTTTGGATGCGATTAATTGCGATTAATCGTTTGACAGCACTAGTTTAAACTGTACGATTTTTGGGCAACAAAGGAATGTAACATGCAAAAAGTACAGATTTTAACATTCGCACAACCAAATGTCTAAAGTCGTACACGTTTATTAGCAATCAAAGGATGTAAAAACGTTCAAATCATACACTTTTCTTTAGCGCATCATAGGCACTTATTAATGTTTAAATAGTATGCATTTTTGACCAACATAGGCCAAAACATATGTCCAAATCGTACACATTTTTTAGGAATCGTAGACTGTAAACATTAAAAATCACACAATTTTTTGTTTGTTTTCGCATCAAAGACATGTATGAACATTTAAACCATATGCATAACAACATGCATTTTTTAGATGTTGTAGGCCCATATAAACATTAAAACTATACACATTTTTCAAAGCATTTTTATTTTCATTATTAAGCATTATTAGTATGTTCAAACTGCTTTCAAACCTGTCAATCTTCAAACTCGCTTATGAATTCCAAAAATGCTGTAGGCAGCTCATAGGATCTAAAACAGCCAATGATGAGCACTTGTCCTTTCATATGTCCTGACCAAGATAGGTAGACTTAACCACACACACACACACACACACACACACAAACACACACAAATCTCACACATCAAGGTCAGACAGGCACTGTGACTCCAAGAAGATATTTCCTGTCATCATGTTCGTCAACTGTCAGGGAGATTTCAAACTCTGACTATATTTAGAAAAAAATCACCTAGGACAAACTGTTTCCTGTAAACATCACATACAAAGTCAGTTGACAACAAAGCAAACCTACAAAATAAAAAGAGAATCATTTTTCAAGGTCTGAGCAGAGATATTTCCAACCAGTCAAAAACACACAGGCGAAAAAACATGCCAGCTTAACTGCGAAGAATGACAAGCATCGGCGCGTGTGCGCGAGCGCATGGGTGAGATGTACAAAACTGTTCTGTTAATCATTCCACTTGTTAAAAGTGTGAAGAGGAGGTGGGTGCTATAGCGGTTTCCATGGTAACTCTTGAAATGCGAGGCGCCGATGTGATAAATGTCACACTTGCTAATGAAGCAGCGAGCTGGAGAGATGCCGTCTTTCGGCGCTAACGAGGAGACGCGCACACACACAAGCCATAAAAACACAATAATAACAGCCTCGTTTTATCGAGAAACATTTTTAACTCGCTCCATAAAAACTGCATTACTTCAATATAAAATGACAAGCCCACCAGAGCACTTACAGATATATATTATTTCTAAATGGACAAGCTAAAATAAAAAAAAATAACACTGGGCTCTGAACAGTTTTATTGACTTTTTCATTGCTGGGAAATCTTAAAAACGACAAGAAATCAAAATTGACCTTATTTGCTTTCTTGATAAATGCCCCTCGTCTTATTCTGCACATTTCATCAATGCATGTTTTGAAGAACAAAAGTTTTTAGAATATTTCTCCTCCCCTTTCTAAAACTTCCTAAAATGTTCTTTTCATGCAGCCCAGGGCAGTAAAAAACATAATAATATAATATCACAGCTATATATAATATTCATGAGCCAATCAAATTTGTGATGCATAACATCTAGCCACGTCCTACATTGTCAGGGCTCGCAAAATCGCTAGCCCGACGTCCCGGGGCTATAGTGTTTTCCAGTCGGGCTACCAAAATGTATCACTGCCTTGCCCGACGGGCTACCTTAAATACAGGGCTCCCATGCAGTGTTCCCTCTAAGCTGAGCGCACGCGACCACGCTCTTCTTTCACCGCAGCCGCGGTATAATGTGCCTCGCGCACACAAAAATGAGATGGGAAGCCATTTGATTGAATGCCGCAGTAAAAGGGGAAGAATAGCAATGCTCGGGCAAACCGCTGTAGAGCTGATGTCACGACAGAGTTAGAACCGGTGAATGCGGTTTACAGGTTTCGTAGAAAGAGAACGATATGCACCAAATGAGTCGCTGTAGAAGCTGAATACTTCAATGTTGCGGTGCGCTCAACACGAAAGACAACGCAAACGCAATGACTTGAAATAAAACGTCCTCATGTATTAAAGAAGAGTGGCTTGATTAAGTGCTGGAAATAGCGGAGGATGGGCAAAGAACAGTAACAAAACTCGTACAAAACATGTACAGTCACACACAAGAGTACTTCATAACCATGTTTAGACAGCTATAGAAGAATTCATATGTTCACGTTTTTTATATTTAAATGACAGATCTCAGCTTACGTTTTGCTTCAGTTTGTATTCTATTCTATTCTATCAGTTTAAATAGTTTGATTTGATAATATATTATGTTAGGGCTATATTATAAACCTGATAAATAATTGACCTTGTTTTTGAGTCTTTGACTTTTAGTCTCTTGCTCATCAAGGCTGTATTCATTTAGAAAATACAGCAAAAAACTGTTATATAGTGAAATATTATTGCAGTTTCTAATTCTGGTTTCCTATTTTAGTACCTATACTTTGAAATATCATTTATTCCTGTGATCAAAGCTGTATTTCAGCATCATTACTCCAGTCTTCAGTGTCCCATGATCCTTCAGAAATCAATCTAATATGCTGATTTATTATCAGTGTTGAAACTGTTGTGCTGCTGGAACCTGTGTTTCTTTTTTCTTTGATTCTTTGATTAATAAACAATTGAAAAGAACAGCATTTATTCAAAACAGAAATATTTTCTAACAATAGAATCTTTACTATCAATTTTATCCATTTAACACATCCTTGCTGAATAAAGTTTATTTAACTTTCTTTAAACTTTTTAAAAGTATCTTTAAAAAAGAAAGAAAAAAATTCTGACCCCAAACTTTTGAATAGTTTATATTGTAACAAAATCTCTATTTTGACTAAACACTGTTCTTTTTAACTTTTTATTTTTAAAAAAATATCACAGGTCCCAAAAAATACAGTATATAAAAAAATAAATAAAGCAGTACAACTGTTTCCAACATTGATTAAAAATCAGCATATTAGAATGATTTCTAAAGGATCACGTGACTCTGAAAATACTGCTGTGCTTCACAGGAATTAAATCAATTTTAAAGTATATCAAAACAGAAAGTTTATTTTAAATTGCAATAATATTTCACAATATTGTTTTGTGAAATAATATTCAGTATTTTTTATCAAATAGATACAGCCTTGATAAGCATAAGAAACTTCTTTAAAAAACTTTAATGAAAATGTTTTTGATTGACATTTATGGTCTTTATTTTATTTGGGCTAGTTAAATTAATTTTCGGGCTACCAAAATCTGAAGAGTACCTGCCCGAAGGTATTAACAATTCTCGCTATTAACAAACAAATTAACTACGAATTTTGCCTCAGTAAACTCCTAATTTGCTGCTTATTAATAGTTAGTAAGGTAGTTAAGTTAATATGGTCATACAGAATATGTGCTTTATAAGTACTAATAAATAGCAAAAATGTTGCAAATATACTGCATAACAGGCATTATAATAAACAACTAGTTAATAGAACTGGTCCCTATACTAAAGTGTTACCATTATTACAATTACGCTCGATTTGAATGTGTCATAATACAGATAAATTATACATATGTTTCATATAAGCTTTAATGATGGACAAGTTTACGCAACATGTCATTTGTTTAAATATTAAAGTGCATCACTAGGCCGTAGTAAGAGGAAAAAATGCTTATTCGTGCAACTAAATGTTTATGCTTGTGACAAAATAATTTGTCACTACCATCAGAATGTGAACGGCCACCTTCACAAAACTAATATGGTATTGAATAATCAAAAGACCAATCGTTATACTATGAAAATTGTGATTTATTTTTAATAAGGCATTGAGTGTTAATTTGAAAGACTAGCCAACTTTAACGTTAAACCTGATCGTTAAGAACAATGATGGAAAAGTATTGACAGAAAATATCCATCAAACCGGTAACACTATAGAATATGGAACACACGTTCACTATTAATTACACTATTAATAAGCTGCTTATTAATATTTAGTAAGGCAGTTGTTAAGTTTAGGTACTGGATAGGATTAGGGATGTAGAATATGCTCATGCAAATATGTGCTTAATAAACAGCCAATATGCTAGTGATGCACATGCTAATAAGCAGCTAGTTAATAGTGAGTAATGCTCATTAAAATAAAGTGTTAGCCCAATTACTAGTCTATATCTTGTTCATTCTGATGCTGTGCTTGTTTACCAGCCGTTCCATCACACAAACTCAGTCTTGAAGTATGCATGTGCACAGGACTCCCATCCTCTCAGAAGTGCTGAAACAAAGCAGCCGTGTTTCTTTGGGAATGTTTATGGACTGAAGTGCTTAAGAGGAAAAGTGCTCCTCAAATGACACTACACACTGCGCACTTAAACTTGCAGCTCCACGCACTTTTGTTGCTGAAAGCAGCTTGAGTGGAAATCTGAGGCAACAGTGTGACAGGATTGCCAAAATCCTGCCAACACAACCCCGTTTTTTTTTGCCTCCCTGTTGCTATGGAAACCGGGTGGAGCTGGGGACGAGCGATTGATGCTGCTGCATTGGACGGAGTCGGGCCATCCGTACAGCTCCAAAAGACATACACACAGGAAGAGAATGCTGCGTTATGGGCTGTCATCCAGTACTAGAGGGGTTTGACTCGGGTATCAGCATGCATGACGAGCTGTGTGTGTGTGTGTGTGTGTGTGTCGCTGGCAGGCAGACAGCAGGTGCAGAAGGTGGAGTATATCAAACATCAGGAGCAATCATAATGACCAGGAGTTGGACCACCATCAAACTTCTACAGGTCAGCACATCCTGGCCCGCGGCTCACCAGTGTGTGTGTGTGTGTGTGTGTGTGTGAGCATCTGGACAGCAGGTCCTTCATCTCACTCACAATTCTTCTCAATCACCCTTTCATTTCCCTTACAGTCCATAAATCCTTTATATAACATCTGAAACTATTGGAAGTTCAAACGTGGGATGCATTTTCACAGCTGGAAGCCTGTAAGCATGATTCAAATTGTCACATTGACTAATGGAGTGTGTTAATTTTGGTTCAGGAAACCGTTTTTAAAAACAGTTATTATTTATACGCTTCAATTTGGCGACCCCGGTGGTGCAAATATTACACACTTCACCTTGACAGACACTTTCATTAAAGACTTTTTTGTTGAAATGAATGGCATTTTAATTAAAATTTGTTACAAGTGATAGTATTGATTCCTTTAGTATCTGGGTCAATGACAAATAAGAGTGATCAAGATAAAAGAAAGGACGAATCTTTTAAAAATATAGTTTAAAAGACGTCAAGATCTTTGTATTCATTATGGAAATTTAAAAAAAAAAAGTTTTAAATTCAAATGATTCTAAAAATGTAATGTGGTAAATTATCAAGTAAAAAGTAATACCATTTTGATCATCTATCTATCTATCTATCTATCTGTCTGTCTGTCTGTCTGTCTGTCTGTCTGTCTGTCTGTCTGTCTGTCTGTCTGTCTGTCTATCTATCTATCTATCTATCTGTCTGTCTGTCTGTCTGTCTGTCTGTCCCTATCTATCTATCTATCTATCTATCTATCTATCTATCTATCTATCTATCTATCTGTCTGTCTGTCTGTCTGTCTGTCTGTCTGTCTGTCTGTCTGTCTGTCTGTCTGTCTGTCTGTCTGTCTGTCTGTCTATCTATCTATCTATCTATCTATCTGTCTGTCTGTCTGTCTGTCTGTCTGTCCCTATCTATCTATCTATCTATCTATCTATCTATCTATCTATCTATCTATCTATCTATCTGTCTATCTGTCTGTCTGTCTGTCTGTCTGTCTGTCTGTCTCTCTGTCTATCTATCTATCTATGTCTGTCTGTCTGTCTGTCTGTCTGTCTGTCTGTCTGTCTGTCTGTCTGTCTGTCTGTCTGTCTGTCTGTCTGTCTGTCTGTCTGTCTGTCTGTCTGTCTGTCGTCTGTCTGTCTGTCTGTCTGTCTGTCTGTCTGTCTGTCTGTCTATCTATCTGTCTGTCTGTCTGTCTGTCTGTCTGTCTGTCTGTCTGTCTGTCTGTCTGTCTCTCTGTCTATCTATCTATCTATCTATCTATCTATCTATCTATCTATCTATCTATCTATGTCTGTCTGTCTGTCTGTCTGTCTGTCTGTCTGTCTGTCTGTCTGTCTGTCTGTCTGTCTGTCTGTCTGTCTGTCTATCTATCTAAAAATTAATAATAAAAGATGCCAAACTGCATAAAACGGCATTTAATTAAAATACATGCATTCAAAACATGTATTCAAGTAATTATATTTACAAATTGTTCTTTTAATCTGTTTTTGAATAAATTAACACATCCAAACAAACAAAATGAGCATCATGTCAGTGACCCATGTGGTTTACCCCACAGTTCCCAGTTTATTCCTCTCTAAACAGCTCTTTTCCAAACTGAGAGAAGATTCTTTGCAGAAAACCCTACTGATTGCCGAGCACAAAAGAAAACATTTGATTTGCTCCAGTGACGCGTGGAGTTAAATTACTCCTGCTTGCGAACTAAACCACAATTGCATGCCTTCAATCGTCTGCAAAACGCAGAACAGATGAACTGTCTTTCCTCAGAGGAAGAGTGTGCCACCCTCCCTGTGTTCGGTCATGTCTTGCTCTCGGCAGGTGCTCCGATTCTTAGGGCATTCAGACCCCTCCAGATGCTTTAATCAGAATCGGAATGAGCTTTATTGGCCAAGTATGTTTACACATACAAGGAATTTGTTGTAGTGACAGAAGCTCCACAGTGCAACAGAAAGACAGCAACAGGACAGGACACAGATAATAAAAGAATAATATACAAATATCCAAATAGGCAATGTACGAGGCAGCAAAAACACAATATATAATATAGACAACTATGTATGTACAGGCAATTAGACCGGGCCTAACTTCATCACGGCTTGCCAAATACAACACACAGCTTGAGCGATCATTTAAAACCGAATGGGAACGGACTCAAGCATGTTGGTTTAATTCAAAACGTCAATAAACGAAATGAACAAAGCTTGCGCCCATGCTGTGCAGTAGCACGTATTTCCCCTGGTGTCGTAGCTGTATCAGGCCGGTGAGTCACGGAAGGATTAGCCAATGCCGCGAGCTAGTCTTTCACGGCCCTTTTTTTCTTCCTCCCTCCGCTTTTAATTCCCTTCGTCTGTCATCAGTGCCGAGGAGCATCGCATGTTTCGCATCTCGGCTTGTCAAAAACAAAATGGCGAAAAAAATGGGTGCCAGTCAGCATCTGCTTCGAACTTTCAGAAGCGACTAGCTTCACAAACAAACACACGTTCGTTCTCCCATAATGCCGTTTATTAGGGAGGTGTGTGAAAATGTTTCATTAGGGTGCATTAGGGGAGGTGTTCGTTTTCATTATCGTTTATGGGATGGAAAAACACTGTCATGCGTCGCAATTAACATCTGAACAGATGGTGGAGACTAGACTAGGTGTCTATCTCTCAAGTTCTCCTTTGCACGAACCACCTCCGTGCTTTCACGCTCGTCTGCGAGAAGCAGAGCGGTACTGGCAGAGGAGGAAGTAGAGGGAAAAGGGAAGGGATAACGCACATGCACGGCGAAAAGAAAAGAATACATGCGAGTCAATAAAATAAACAGCGGTAAGCGAGCTTGACGTGATTGAGCTCTGGTGTGCATGAGCTGGCCAAATTACTCCGGTGAGGACCACAGCATCACACACACACACACAACACAATGCTATGACCCGAAGAGAATGAAAATGCTCAGAACATTTGGCTTCAGAGGCCGTAGCCGAAAAGCACCATATGCTGACAATATGTCAGAGGGGAACCAAGCACACACACACACACACACACACACACACACACACACGCACACATATTCAATTCATCTCCTCTCTCGTATCATCTTATCTCTCCACTAGTGATGTCATAAGCACTGAACTAAAACTGAACTGAACATAAGCACTCAAAGAAATATAAAAAATAAGTCAATTAAAAATTAACAACAACAACAATAATAATAATAATAATGAGTCTTGCCCAGTCTTTGCTCAAATTTAAGAAAATAAATAATAATTAAATAAATACAATATTAATTAATAAATATAAAATTATATATATATATATATATATATATATATATATATATGTATATGTATATATATATAATTTTATTTTATCTTATCTATCTATCCTAGTAAAAAGTTATATATTTAAAATGCATTATTTATTATATACCAAGTATATAGTTCAAATCCATTAAAAATATCACTCGAAACTTACTGATATAAAAATTATAATTCAACTTTATTTGGAGTACTACTTGTGCACAATGCGCATTTCTTAATATTAAGCCTACAATGTGTTTTAATGTCACTATTGATGATGATTGTATGATCTTTGAATAATATGGTTCTTTAAATGCAAGATATTTAAA
Organism: Barbus barbus; assembly: GCF_936440315.1. Lineage (NCBI taxonomy): Eukaryota > Metazoa > Chordata > Actinopteri > Cypriniformes > Cyprinidae > Barbus > Barbus barbus. The sequence continues at coordinate 10,000,804 of NC_136720.1, read as the reverse complement.
GTGTACCTGAAGTATACTTGCAATAGTTCCACTTTAGCACACTAAAATATCCTTAAGTATATATTTAGTTGGACTTCAGCACTACTTCCGCACAATTAAAGTGCATCAAGTACAAAATTAGTTGTTCCGGTTTAGCAGACTTTAAGTATACTGGTTTAGTATGCTAAAAGTACAATTGCAGGGTATTTTTATTAAATATGTAAATGTATTTGTAGTGTACTTAGCATGAAATAAATGTATTTCAAATACATCCAGGTATATTTACTTTCCCCGTTTATCCACTTTAAAGAAATAATATATATTTATGATAGCAGCCATGCTCAACAGTGGCACAATAAACACTGGTACAGATGTGTATTTGTGTAAGATATAGTCTGCGATATGTGTAGCCTGCTGATACTGTCTGTTGTTCGCTCTGTTAACGAGATAATGGGATTATAATGGAATACATTTCTATATTTAGACCCTCCAGGTCCATATCACACACACTCACACACTAACACGTGCATGCGCTCCGTCAGCGGATGTAATCTGCAGTCTGTATTCAGTGCCGTCTCTCATGTCGAATTCTAATGTGGTTGTCTGAATTCTCCGAGCGAAAGATCAATGTGGCGTTTAGACGAGTGCTCGGTCTTTCTCCTCTCTTCCTTTCAAACGCACTGGGCCATGGATAAAGAGATACAAACACAACCATCTCGCACCTGTACCACACACACACACTTAATCACAGATCTCAGATACAGCTAAAGGCACCAACACACACAGTTCTAGAGTGTCATACACTTCAGTGTCAGACCAAGTGTGTGAGCTAGGGTTCTCACTTTACCAAAATGTATAAATTTAGACAGACAGATAGATAGACAGACATATTCCCTTGGGAAAATTAAATATACTAAATATATAATACATATTTATACATAATACATATACAACACATTTTCAGTGAAAAAAATAATGTCGGACAGGACTTGGTTTGATCCACTGGGATCTGACTGAATCATTTACCAGGATATTATTAGTTAATACTTCTGTGCCATACTCACACATACCTGATTATATAAGCAGAAGAGAAAATAAAAATCTGAAAGATTATTAATAATTTTAACATTTAAGGAAGTAAATGGAGTTGATGTTGATTTTTATGTTGTTTTATGGAAGTCAAGAGTGAGATATTTATGTAAGGGACTGCAGTGGGCTGGGAGAGAGCAGGGAATGAAAAGAAGAAAAAAAGAGGAGAAAAGAAAGATGAGAAGAAGCATTCATGGATTAATCCAGCAGACAGATCACAGCACCCCTGTTCCTGTCGGCTCACTCCTGCTAAATGTTTCATAAACCTTATTCTGTGTGTGTGTGTATGTGGGATCCATAGAAAGATCTCTATTAGACTGAATCATTTCTCCACAGAGTGCTCACAAATCTCATGGTTATTCTTGCTTGTAGCGCATACGACATCAAAGCGAAGCATGCAAATATTTCAGGGAGTGTGTTTGTAGCTGTTCGATGTGCTCATAATTAAGCACGCTGTGTGCTAATTTGAGGTCTATAAATTGGCATCTTGGCCCTAGGCTCAAGGTCAGACACCTGTATGGCGGTACTGATTGGGATCAAACTGTTTGCACGGATAGTATTGAATTACAAATGTACATGTAAATACAATACTGGCAGCCGGTGTTCGGCACTCGTGTCCGTTGATGACGATTAATGAGGTCTCAATTCAAAAGGGCTACAGGCAATTATTAACCATCACACACACCTGCACGTCTGGACACAAAGACAAACAAAAGGCAGATGAGAAAAGCAGATGTACACGAACCCAGGACAGATGGGCCTAAAAGAGGGGTAAAAAGACAGATCTTTTTAGACAGATGTGTGTTATAGAGCAGATGAGCGTGGGAAAAGATGGAGCGATTGCGGTGGAGTGGTGCATAAATGGATCAATAGGATCGACTGGAGAGCACTTTGTTAAGAGTAGTTTACTAGGAATCTCGCCATGGGCTATATGTAAATACGCCACTCTCTCTCCTGTGGGAAACTTGTATCTTAATTTTTACTTTTGCGCTTTTTGCAAAACCCAGAATTCCACCTCAAAGGCAACATAAAATATAATTTACAAGAACTTCATAACTTGAGAAATGTGACATTTTACAATAAAACTGAATATTCAGCAGGATTCAACTGATCTGATTGGATTTCAGAAGTTAGGCTATGATATTACTGATTACATAAACATAGCATACTTACTTATTGATATTAACCGATATAGTGGCTAACCAGCATATTTCAGAAGTTTGGCTATGATATCACTGATTATTTAGATATAGTATATTACTTATTGATATTAAACGATATATTGTCTAACCAGCACAGCTTTGGTTATTTAACAACAACAACAACAACAACAACCATAATAATAATAATAAATAAACTATATATCAATAAATTCCAATAGTAATTTAGCCAATAAATCAAATAATTACTATTTTAGTATTATATAGATAATATTTTAGTTTTTGGTAATATTTTGAATTAGTTGTTATTTTTATATTTTCATTTTAAAGTTTAAGTAATGTAGCTTTTTTTGTTATTATTCTTATTTTTTATAAATATGTCTATATAGTTTGTTTTCGTTTTTATTTCAGTTTTAGATTTTAGTTATTTTAGTACAACTTCAACTAAAATGTAAGTAAAAAATAAAAAAATGCTGCCCGGCTGAAACTAGCTGAAAATAAAGTTTTAGTTTTTTTTTCCCAGTTAACATATTAATAAAATATGTCACCTGCAAAGACAACTCGCAGATCGCCACCTGTAAACATTCTGAACAGACAACACCCGCGAGCCTATCCATTCTCTCCGGCCAATCAGCATGGAGCATCGATCTGTCCATCTCCTCCCTGAGTTCTGCCACATTAAATTGACCTCCGCCCTGAACTTCACACTGCCGTCATCAATAGCTACATTTCCCCTGAGTGTCTCAACCTTGGCTCAGAATGACAGAAGCATCTACTGTCTGAGACAAAGAGAGCTCCAGTCCAGTACATCAGCTTTGACTTTCAGATCAGCGAAGGAGGCCGGAGCCAAAGAAAAATCGAGTGAGACGGAAACTGATGAAGTGATTAGTCAGACATGGAAGACTGTTCTGAACATCACAAATCTTCAAGGTTAAGGAAATTTGCTCCACATGTGTTCTCGCATTTCTTTAGCATTGCTTGCAAGGTCTCTGTGGGTAATTGGGGGGGGGGGGGGGGGGGGTACCATGACGACAGATGCGTTCTGTCACCCTTGAAATTGAATAATGCTAAGTGTCTCCACTCAATTACCGACCTTCTCAAGTATCTGGGTTCTCTGCGTGCACGCACATGTGTAAAAACAGAACAGGTTATGCTATAGCAACAGCTGTAGGCGCGAAAAACCTTAAGGGAACTTCATCATGGACTAAAATTCTCAACATGGGTGGCTACAAAACAGCGCTGCTTACTAAAACTGTAAGAGAGACGCAACACACAATTGATTCCAATGGAGTTTGATGTTAGCATATTGCTATGTCAACAGCATGATACTCCAAGCTTTATGCTTAATAAACCGAGAGAAGCAGAAATGCAATTTATTGTGCAGCCCTACCTGAACTGAACCAACACTAAAATGACTTGAGATAAATAATGATACTAGTGTATTTAAGAGCTGCTTTACAGCAGAATCTCCATTGTGAAGTTTCCATAATTCTGCATTCAAGTACAACTTTGATGTCTTTAAAGGAATAATTTTTGGCCCTCATGTCATTCCAACCCTGTATAACATACTTTCTTTAGTGGAACACAAAACAATTTTGAGAAATGTTTCAGCATTTTTTTCATTTGTTTTGTCATTGGAGTTCAATGGGCCTCATTCATGAAACTTGCGTAAATATATGAGTAAATTCGGAGTAATTTGTGTGTAAAACAAACCTTCCCGTAAACTCTTCTCCAGATTCACAAATGCTTCGTAAACGTCCGATTTGCTAGTTAAGCGTATATGTTAATGAATTCCAATCATTCGTGCTCGAGCATGCTCATTCCCAATTAGCATAATCCCCGGCTATGAATTACAGCTACGCAAATTGTGTGTCCAGGAACGCAGTGGAATATTCTGGTCTACTTTCTCAGGTTTGGCTCCAGTATATTGCATAAATGCAAAAAAAAAAAGACTAATATGCCATATGCCTAACAATAAATATTCAATAATGTGTGTCCACCAAAGAGTTTTTAGCCAGTTGAAAAAAATGTCAAGCGTTCTTCTTAAAATCGGCCAACGGGTGGCACTTGAAAACGTTTTGGTGGCACAGCGATTTTCCAGCTGAGGCGCTTTAGTTGCTATGATTTGGAATATCCACAGCAGCAACGCATTACTAGCATCTCATTTTTAAGAATTTAACTAAATATAAAAAAGCAGTAACCAGTAATATTGACTTCTCCATTGTTGTAGGCAGTTGTTGTACAAGTAGGATGGTTGGTCGCTATTTCTCCCACCCGTCCTCTATTTACGGCTGGGTAAATAGTGACAGTGACGAGCGCTGCATTTTACAGTTATCAACTGCTCAAGCTGTAATAAAAAGGTAAATAAATAAAAAAAACCTTTTAAGCACCATTTACACATGGTAGGGAGCAGGTGTACATTTCTTTCGTACAAACTAACATTTTGAAAATACAAACATTTTCATGAATTCGAAAGTTTACATCAGAACGGCTTTATGAAGGATTTACACAAACATTTTGTGTTTCATGTTGTTTTGGACCCCATTCACTTTCATTGTATGGAAAAGAAGATCAAGGACACTCTTAGAAATGCATAGAGGTTTGGAATGACTAAATAATGATAATTTTAATTTTTGGATGAACTATCCCTTTAAAATATTGCTACAGGTTACAAACACTAGATTTGAAAAGTAGGATGTAGCTTGTGTGAAAACGTGCACTTTCTGATAGATGTTTACGTGACTAAATCCGGACTCACAAGAGCAGAAAGATACACGCACATAATTTGAGAGAGAGCTGGGGGGGCCGTTCACCCCTTTTACTGTCTATTTGTGTGTGAATATGTGGAAAGGTCAAAAACCTGCTGGGTTGCATACATGTATGGGAGTTTATGCGAGTGTGTGATCGTGCAAAAGGTCAGTGTCCTAAAACTGCCACTCAACAGGGGGCTTGACCTAAGCACAACTTATGAACCGGAAGGAAAGGTTACACTTTAAGGTACAGTCAATAGAAAGGTTTTATAATTTTCCTCTGTACTAGGGTTGGGCGATGTCTATCAAATTGGCATCGTACGATGTCTACAGTGAAACATCGTAATGGACGATGTCATCGGGGGGCGGGGTTAGGGGTGTGCTCGAAGCGTGAATCCATATGCAGAAACGTACGGAACACAAATAACGCGTTCTACGGAGCCACTAAAGCAGCGGCCCTCAATTCCAGTCCTCGCGTACCCACACACATATTTTGCATGTCTCTCTGTTAACACACCTGATTCAGACCATTGGCTCGTTAGAAGAGAGCTCCGTGCATGAACAGTGTTCTGATTGACATGGTCCCTACACAGTGTCCATTGCTCCCTACTCCCTGAACAGGGGAAATCCATTGAAGTTTATTTCACTTCGGAACATTCACTGACGGATTTGCGCTACGCCACAGCTTGCAGCGTCTTCACACACAGACGAAACTTACTAGAGAAGCGTGAAGTGTGACATAATATACCTCTGTAAATAAATACTATTTAAATTCATGTCTCGCACACTTCATTGCCCTTTGAATGGAACAAATACGTTTGCTTCGAAGTGGAATCATGGCGGAATATTCTGTGGGCGATGATCACGATGCCAGCTCAACATCGTGATGTCTGTCAGCCATCGGCGATGGACAATGGCATCGTCTATCGGCCCAACCCTACTCTGTACCAGACAGAAGTACTTCCATTAAAAACACTGTCCAATGTTCCATGATATTCCTGTTTTATTCAACAAGAAGGGAGAGGGTAGTCTTCCTGTGCAGATGACTGACAGGCCATGGAAAGGTTAAAAATCCTGCTGAGTGCTAACAGTTTTTTTTTTACACGCACAGACAAACACGAGGCTGTCTAAAAAAGGTTCTGTTTTTAGTTTCTGAAAAATAAGGATGGTAATCAATATTTCATTGTTTTTCCATATTAAACACTGGAAGCAAATGTTCTGTTAATATTTCTTTAATGTTTGAATTGTTAAAAATACTCTGACACTAAAATAGTGGATAATGGATCTAGACAGATCCAGCAGCTATGTTTCCATCCACCTATTTTTATATGCATTTTGGGATATCACAATAAAAAAAACTCTGGGAAGGCCAATATGCACATACATTATAAAAATGCACATAAAAAAACTAGATTTTCTTTATCCAATAAGAAAACACGTGCATAAACTATGGCAGAAAATTATTTACTGAGTAAATTCCTTGATGCACATCAAAAAAGTCATGTGACCTTACAAATACCAGTAACTTCTACTGCAACAAATGACATTTTTCTTAGTGATATTTGGTGCCAGTTTATCAGGAAGTGATGATTTTGTTCTCTTTGTCTCGCTGAATGGAAACGATGCTTTATTTGCTATTGTTTTATGCAATATTACAATTTTGCATAGCTAGTGAGAACATGGCTAATGAGAAAAAGAAATACTGTGAGCTGGAAAAGAACTACAAGAAACTTTAACGCAACCAGTTACGTGGAATCGGAAACCAAAATCGTTACATTTCTAAAAATTCTCATCCCTTAAAAAACAGCTGTATGAAAGTACACACTAATACTCACAGCTGTGGAACAGTTATCTTCCTTAAAACACTTTACGACTAACCACAACTGCATTGCTGCCAGTCATAGCAAAGCATTACATCACCGCTGTCAAAACCTGGCAAGATGATGATCTGATGAAAAACAGGGTTAAAGATTTTCCTGCAACTCTTGCAACATCCAAATCTGGACAATATCACATTTGACATAGAAATTCCAGGCAACACGACAAGCCAGTTTTTAAATGAGTGTGTCTGAGCATGCGTGGATATTTGAGTGAGCGTTGATGTTAAGTTTTGAACTGTAAATTTGACATTTTTTAAACATGGCTTCAACATTAATCAAGCCACACAAATTATCAAGCATCAGAGAAGAGGTGGCAATTATAACAGCAAGAAATGAGCTATCAACTCACTGGGGGACTGAGCGATGACAACACACACACTCGCACAGCAACAGTCCTTTACGTCATATAAACCCCAGAAAATCAACTGGTGAATGTTACATCATAAGAGTGCTACACACACAATCATTAAAGAGGTCAGACGTGATTCAGCAAGAATTTAAAACGGCAAACGCAGCAATGAGGAGTCATTAGGAATATGTGCGCTAACACACACCCAGCCAACCGTAAAATTAAGACATAAATGCATTCTGGCAATGCATTCTGGGTTAGGGTTGCAAAGGGGTGGAAAACATCCGGTAAATTTTCCACCTTTTTTGCAACCCTATTCTGGGACAGTCTTATATGTAAAGGACTGAGCTTGTAAGTTAGCATAATGTTGGAACATACTTTGCTTTCCATATCATTCCTATGACACCACAAAACACTGTCTAGGTAGGCAGCTAACTAGGTTTAGCAGCTAACGTTTGGACAGAGACAAACAGGAAGACACTGAGAGAGCAGAAGATAAAGATGAAGGGAGAGAACAGGCTGCAGGAGTGGTATAATCTGTCAGGAGAGGTGGTGAGTTAAGTGGTGAGTTAAATGAACGGGTCTCTGTGTAACCGCACACTGAACATTGCCATTTACTCTCTCTACAGGAAAACTTGCACATTACACAGGCTGGCTTTCTCTCTCTCTCAATAGCATCCTTCACCCCATTTTTCTCCTTGACTCTTCCAGATCTTTCTATTCACTCTGTGCCTCTCTTTCTTCTGTAGTGCATTTGTCCTCATGGCTGCTAGTGAATCAGTCAGAAAAGGTGCCGGAATTAAATCTATACAGCAGAACACACACACATTTCCTTGCCTTTATATAAAATAATAGCATTCTATGGTATGTTACACCTGAGATGAGTGTTCAAAGGTGCTTCTTGGTGAAATTGTCCATCTTTATCACCTAGCTAAACTGTATACTTGACCGTTGTCTAAGGCAGCTGTTTTTCTTACCTAGCTATGCTATGTCAGCTGTTTCACTCCGGAATCCCTTTCTTAACTCATAAATCAGTATTTCATGTCCATTGCTGTATTTACTTCTTAAATTGCTGATTAATAAGAGGAATAATGCGCAGTCAGACAGTAATTATAACAAACTCCTTCAGGGGTTTATTTGGCGTTTGTGACAATATATCACATAACTCATTGTAATCCAAACATACAGCCTAAAGGCTATAATCTAATATTTATGTTTTATTTTATTTCAGCTTTATTTCAGTTACCAAAGCAATTTTTAAACTGTTCCAGTTTTAGTTAACAATAACAACACTGGTCCACCATTTAAAATGCTTGAGCTGATAATTTACTCATCCCCATGTCTTCCAAGAGATGTTTTTTGAGGAAAACATTCCAGGATTTTTATCCATATAGTGGATTTCAATGGAGACCAACAGGTTGAAGGTCCAAATTGCAGTTTCAATGCAGCTTCAAAGGACTACACAATCCCAGCCGAGGAGTAAGGTTCTTATCTAGCAAAACGATCAGTCATTTTCTAAAATAAATAAAAAAATTAAATGTATATACTTTTTAACCAAAAATGCTCGTCTTGCACTAACTCGACCTCATGCATTTAGTCACTTTTTTTTTTTGTAAAGGGTTACAGTTGAATCAGTGCGAGTATTTGCAAGCTTGTTGACAGTGCTCAAGGTAGAAGCAGTGCATGCTGGGTCTGAACGGCACTTAAATTATGGCAGAAGTGAGCTGATGTGTTTTTTATTTATAAGGGAAAGATGGTTTTTAGGTCGCATTCAACCCTCTTTCTCTTTGTGCGTCCCCTGGGCTGACCCAGTCAAGCCTTAATGGTGGAACAACAATGGAATGCATTGATTAACTATACCACTAATGAAGTGAAAACGAGTCAATACACACACACACACACACTTTGACTTTGAGTTCAAGCATGTAGGATATAACCGATATGGGTCTGTTCTGTATGTTTCAAACTGCTCAGATGTGTTAGGAAACCAACATCTGCAATCAAAGTCTAAGATCTCAAAATAAACTCCATGTATCTTGAATATTTACATTCATTTTAAAGCTCAATACTCCGACAGCATGTCAACAACTGTCTCATTTGTGCTATTCTTATTTCTCCTGAGGCATTTTAGGAGAAACATCACACAAAGTTTATACTTAAATGTAACATAACTGATATAACTTAAGTCCCCTGAGCTATGAAAAAGCAATACGATTTCCTAGAGTAACAGTGTGAGAATTCGTGTGTGTGTATGAGATAGAGACATCGATCAACATAAACAGCCAGACAGCAATGTGTCATGATTCCCCATGGAGAGGCAACCACAACTACTAGAGTAACTAAATATACAAGCACGGCACTCTCAATCAAAATACCCACACACTTTAGCCACCCTTGCGCTGTGAAGCATTATCATCGCTTCAGTCGTATCAGTCCACAGCCGCATACATTTTCTAACTGTCCCTACCAGCACAATAACCACCTCTACTGCATTATTCACTGCTCTAGTGCTTCAGATAAATACAGGAAACTGCCGCTGATGTGTGTATGTGTCACATGTCCTGCTCTTTGGTTCAGTTCTATGTGTTGTTTAGTTGACGGGTCATTAAAGCGACGGCACAACGGACACATCACCATGCCTGCAGGGCCCTCGTCGATCTCTCTGGTCCATTGAATGGTTGTATGAGGCAACAAGTTGACCACTGTTTGCCACTATTTCATTCTCTCTTGTTGATAGGCTTTCATTACAATTGTAATTAATAATCAAATAAGACATGCCATTATTTTAAAATGGTTTGAGCAGCAACAATCACATTTCCAATTATAATACTGTGATGCATCAATATGTGTATCATATCACTTTATAGCTGGTGACATCTAGCACTATACAGTACACCAGATCCAATATGTATATGTGTCATACATCCAGTTCTGGGACTCTGAAAAGTTATAATCAAGTTAGTCAGTTGATGGGTTAGTGAAGCAAAGACAAACTCCGATCCATTGATTAGCTGCACTTAACAGCAGAATTTAACAAAATCTTAATGCTATATCTAAAGATGCTCTGCTAACCACTGTGAGATCCTCACTTACTTCAACATTCACCTATTTTCCACTTTTATCTCCATCTCTACAGAGTTCCTTTGTATATTCCTGAGCATAAAGCTATCAGAGAACTCTTTCTGTAAAACAGGTTATGAAAATAAAACAATGGCAGTTGCTGGGTGATATGATATGCCTTGAGGGATCTAAACGTTCGGACGGACTTTTTTCCACTTTGCTGGAAAACGAACCCACGACGTGCATTCCCTGGGCGCATTACATAATCAACTTCAGCCCTAACCACCAGCAGATGTTAGCCGTGTAATCTTACTCATTTGCGTCCAAGTGAGACTGGCTCAGCTTTTCCGGCGTGTATGATCTCTTTCATACACATGAATTTGTGTCTCTGTGCATGGCCGTGGATCACTGGGAGAATGAATGCTGCATGCTGATTGGTTAAGCAGCAACACATGCTGACCTCAGCAGCCAATCAGTGATGAGCGTAGCAGAACAATAAGGGATCCTCCATTTAAATGTGAATGCAGTGCTATTAACCAGCTGGTCTTATGTGTGTGTGTTCACGTCTTTCACTTGCATCATTATCCTGGAGAGAAAAGAAAATTAGAAAGACAAATGACAAAAAAAAGAAACAAATGAGGTACAAACTAAATTACCAGATTGGTTAATTATGCTGATTCTGAAAAATCTGTTATTTTCCTCCTGTCTTTCTGTTAAATGCATACTGGATTTACTTGATTGTTTACTGGATTTTGCCTACCATTTCTTTTGGATAAAATACTTTATGAGTTTCATTCAACTATTTATTTATTTATATTTACACTAATAAAAAATAAAATTAACTAAACATAAAATGTGGGCGGCCTGATCAAATAATGAGACTGTTTTTAATCAGTCTGACGAATCCTTCACTGAAGGATCTCACTGAATCAAGTGGTTACTGAATCAACATCCGACTCACTGAAGTATAAGATGTCTGTCTGGAAAAGAAGATTTGTGAATATTAAACAAGTACTGCTTGTTCATTGAACAACTTTTAGTTAAAGATAAACATTTGAGGTTTTGAAGAAATTGATAAAAAATATATATTTTATTTTTATTTTATTTTTTGATTTTGAGATAACCCAGCAACAGTCGCTTTCTATTTAGAAAAAGCCTCCTTGTTCACATTGTATAATAACTGCATCAGATAAAAGTCAATATTTTAATATTATTATTTAATACTATTTTTCAATTAATTGCTATGTACTTTCCTGTACTTTTCATTAGTTATTTTAATGGTTCATTAAAGAAAGAAAGAAAGAAAGAAAGAAAGAAAGAAAGAAAGAAAGAAAGAAAGAAAGAAAGAAAGAAAGAAAGAAAGAAAGAAAGAAAGATACAATATAAAAATTATCAACGCAGTTTGTTAAGAATATTGTGATCTACTGTATCTTGCCCACCCCTAGCTAACAATAATGTAGCCTAAGTTAATTCATTATCGAATTCAGTATATAGGATTCCACTGTCAGTTGAATTGGCACATTCAAAATGAAAAGATAAGTCAAGCATACGGCATTGTAGAATACAGCAGAGTGCTGTCATATACTGGACATTTCAGCAAACGCAGCAGGTTACCCGTATATTGCATACTTTCATGTACTGGAGTAACATGGTAGAACTCCATTCAGAACATACCCAGTGTGTCTGTTTTCAGAGGGCAGCGGTATATAGCGAACACACTCTCACTCAGACACAGCCTGAGGGTAGGCACAGACAGAATCGCTCCATTTTGCCTTTAACAGCATAGAGAGGCCTGCAAGCTCACAGTAGATCAAGCATTGCAATAAAACAGTCAAGCCTACTTCACAGACGCAAACTTTCACTGAGCCTCCACACCCCCCTCCCCCCAAATTCTATAACCAGGTATAACACACACATTTGTCTTTCTCTCATTACTCTATCACCATAGTCCCCACAGCAAACACTCCTGCATTTTTATATAACACAACTGTTTGATGAGAGAACGGGGGCAAAAAGGAAGAAAAGCAGGCTTGCAGGCTTGTGTGGATCTTGTATTTTTCCTCCTTCACATCAGAATGCATTTACCGGTCAGAGTCAAGGTTGGCCGTGACATCGCTCTCCAAAAACTCTTTTCGTATGCAGTGGCCTAGTTTCTTCGGGGGAAGAGAAACAGAGAGAATAGCACTGGAAGCGAGCGCAAGGTGGGATCGGTGTCATACACTGCTACACACGGTTGCGCTTTGGAGAGGCGTCAGTACCATAACTGTACAGAGGAGGTGAGGTCTGTCTCCTCTACCAGCTTTGAGATCTACCGCTGTGCCCATGGCATCTCCTGGCACGGAGCCCCGTGGGGCTGTTTGCCCATCTGGGAAGCTGGCTGAAGGGTTAGGGGTCTTTGTAGCAGCCAAGGTTGATGGCCTGATTTGATTTAGGGGAAGTGCAAAGGCATGCTGGGGGTCCCAGTGATGGGACTTGAAAAATGATTAATGAATATTGAGCTTAATTAGCATGGAAGACTCACACAGCCAGAATTTTGACTGTCGGGATTGAACTGCAAAAAACGTCCACTTAAAGAGGAAGCGGCAGACTGACTGACATGTGAAGTGACTAACCACACTTTTTAAATGTGAATTTCATAACATAACGTTTGTTTGATTTCCATTTATGCCAAGGGTGTCCAGTTCTGCTCCTGGAAGGCCATGGTCCTACAGAGTTTAGCTCTAACCCTAATTAAACACACCTGAACCAGCTAATTAAGGTTTTTAGGATCCCTAGAAATTTCCAGACAGGTATGTTTTCTCATAGAACTGGGCTACTTATTTACTGTTACCATGGGTTGTTTTTAGTTTGTGGGTTAAAGCAACCTCAGGACTGGACTGGACACCCATGATTTATGGGTAAATCTCAATCATACAAACTCCCACTCCACATAATGTGTATGTTAAACATTGAATGTTTGTCAGGCTAGCCTGATTGACAAACAAATGACTTATGATTTGGTAAAAAAAACTCAGGAATCACCAGATGGAATAATTCCAACTGAAGATCCAGACACACCAAACTGACATCAAAAAGCAGTGACAACAAAAGCAAACTGTGGTCATCTGCATCTGGACGAAAAGGTTGCCCTTAAACGCAAAACCAAAGCCAATGTCTAAATAGAAGGTATCTTCTTCACCAGCATGGGATAAACTACTCTCCATACCAGAAGGTGGCAGGAGTCACCAGAAGACCTAGAACTACTCATATACAAATAGTGCAGAAGATACCCACACAAAAAATAGGCCGACAGATGCTCAACGACACTGAAAATGGTTATCTGCATCTGGACCAAAAGGTTGCGCTTAAACGCAAAACCAAAGCTAATTTCCAAATAGCAGGTATCTTCTTCACCAGCATGGGAGAAACTATTCTCCATACCAGCAGGTGGCAATAGTCATCAGATGACCTAAAACTACACATATACAAATAGTAAAGAAGATACCCACCAAAAATGGGCCGACAGTTGCTCAACAATACTCAAAATTGGCCACCAAAGTGTCTGAGCCAATCAGACTCAAGCTTGCCATTTTGAGTAAGTACTTGTTTTCTGTTCAGTATACACCAGACAGGCAGTGAAGCATCTGACGCTATTAGCATACTTTTGATGAGAAATAGGACAAGCCCACATAAAGGGATTGGACACCAACAAACCCACGCACATTTACACACAGGTGTGAGGTGTGGATTAGCGTGTTAGAAAGCAAGAGCCGAGCTGGAAGGCTTTTGCTGAGGGCTGCCAGGTTGTTGAGTCCCTGTCTGTGTGCGTAAGTGTATTTGTGTGACTTTTAGCGCAGTGATGGTTGCCTTTTAAACAGGCAGCAGAAATAAATCCTCAAATGTTTCCCATAATCCCGCATTCCGCTCCCTCTAGCTGCAAATAATGAGCTCTCCTTCTGAAGAGCCCAATCAAACAAGTAAAACATTTGAGAGGGAGAGAGAGAAAGAGAGGGAGAGAGAGGGAAGACATGACGACGTTTGGTATGAAAGGAAGCAGAGAGGATGTAAAGATTATTATTATTATTATTATTATAAGATTGAGGAAAGAAAAAAAGGTAAAGGGAAAAACATGAAGCGGCAGAGTGAGCAAGGAAAAGGAAGGCAGGGGAAATGCAGGGAAAGACAGAGGGAAAAGGTCCTCGGAGACTCATTGAGGTAAGCCTTGACTTTGGCAAATACAGCCACGCAGATGGAGTGAATAAATATTGGACAGGGATCTCACATCACTTACAGAGAGAAGTCGGGGGGGGGGGGGGGGGGATTAGGAAAGAGAAGAATCAAAAGGGAAAACAAAAGAACGATCCAATGCAAAAGACATCAGCGCCCACAAGCAAGTCCAGATTGCTGATCATTCGAGCCACCAAATCAATTTTAAATGAGTATTGTATTCTGCATTATCGGCTATAAAGCTAACAGTGCTTGAAAGGATTTCCTATGTATTTCCCATTTCCAATTAATTATGAAATAAGTAATTTTACCACTTCACGTAATGGATAACAACACCCTATAGCCTAGCTATTTAGCCTAAGCAGGCGTGTCATGTCACAAACATTGCAGAACGATTTATCTACCAAACCACTTAGGGTTATTGGTTTGTTAAAATCACCAACCGCAGTTATGAGTAATAATAGCAGCGTTCACACACCAATCGATTTCACTGATAAGCAAAATTCCTGATAGATAGCATGAAGAGGTGCACTGATCCGATATTCAGTATGGGTATCGTTCCGATACTGCCATTTTCTGTCGGATCGGGGTATCGGTCAAACGAGACCAAACCAAATCCGATATTGTGCGTATAGTATTCTGTGTTATTGTTAAGTCCCACGAAAGCCACATTGAGGTATTGAAATTATGAACCGATTTAAAAAATATATATAAAAAATATCGGTATCGTCTGATACTCATAAATTTTGGTATCGGATCGGAATTGGTTCTGAACAAATGGTATCGAGCCACCCCTAATCGCATGTGTTCCCAATGAAATGACTGGAATTCACCCACAAAATGTTGGTAAATGTGACCGTGCCTGATGCTTGCCTTAGCAATTTAGTTCATTAGCTTAATTGTATGTTATGCAAATACATATACTTGGTACATTAATAATAACATTAATAATAATAATTTAATAATTGAATGTGTTCAATAAATAAAATTAATTTTAATACATGCGGTCATATGTGTCAATATAAACTCAAAGCAGATCATTCAATCAGATATCAGAGTCTGAACTATCGGTTTATAACATCAAAAAAATGCAAAATAGGCCTATATGATCAAGTAGCAGAGACTGGAACTGACTCTGTGGAACAACTGAAATTGAATTGACCCTCCCAAAAAAAAGTGTCTCGGTTTTTTGCGTCTCTTCAAAGCAACTGAATTTTTTTTTTTTTTTGAAAGGCCAGTATACATGTCTGATTCCAGTTTGTGCGTGTGTGAGAGAGAGAGAGAGGAAGCAAGAGATTTCTATGGTTCCAAGGCCACAGGGGAGAATATTATTTGTCAGGTATAAAGAACTCTAGACAAACACTCCTGCCTTGACTTTAGTCGGCTTTTCAGCAGCTGAAAGCCATCGTCACGAGTGCACACGAGACCATAGAGAGAAAGTGAAACATGCTTGTCTCTCAGTGCAATCAGAGAGTGGAGTGTGCGTAAGATGAAGAGACTGAGTAAACAAGATAAATGAGTAATAGCGACAAAGTAGTTGGCAAAATCAGATACAGACAAAAATAAAGATTTAGTCGTCTAAATAAGTGCTTCGCAGCTGGTGGGTTGCAGATCTCTTCTGATTGGGTCTTAAAAAGCAAAAGCAAAATGTAAATCATAAGGTAC
Source organism: Barbus barbus (assembly GCF_936440315.1). Classification (NCBI taxonomy): domain Eukaryota; kingdom Metazoa; phylum Chordata; class Actinopteri; order Cypriniformes; family Cyprinidae; genus Barbus; species Barbus barbus. The sequence continues at coordinate 9,984,666 of NC_136720.1, read as the reverse complement.
AACTACATATTCATGTACTGAATAGAAAAATAAACAGAACTAAATACAATCTACTTTTAAAATGGATTCCAATACACTTTCTGTTTTGCTGTTAACATTAATAATTGTACATCCGAACAGATTCTGCAATACAGACTTGAGGAAGGAGGCAAAGGTGCTAATATGGAAAAAAGTGTGTTTCTGTGGCCACAGCATCCACAATTGTCTCCTCATCCATCACTTTCACACATATGGGCCAGACATGAGTGATGCAGTACATCTTGCACATACAAATACACATCACAACTTTATAAAACTGAAAGAAAAACACTGGCCTTGAGTTAGTCTCATGCATTCACTTTCTGGACGTCTATAAGACTCTCTGTCTAAAACACCAATGGGACCCACTTTTGATGAGGCTTTTTGACTGGGATGTCAGCCGTTAAAGAAGGAAGTTATTGCATTTTGATGAAAAATTACAAAGACAAACATATTAATAACATGCACCAATGAATCATGCACAATAAGACCAGGAACGCGTATTAAGAAAGTAAATAGGGTCAATTTTGATTACATGATTGCTTTAGGGTTGGCTGATTGTGCGTGTGTGTGCCACAGCTCCTCACACTCGTTAATCATCCCTTTATCTTCCAGCAATTTCTGGAATGAAACTGCTCCCTGTAAGTGCTGGAGGCATCTCTACCCTCCCTCTGTCTTTCCTATCTTCCTTCCCTTCCGTTTATGTCTCATGCTCTAGGTTAACAGCAGATGTGAGGAACCACTCAAACAGGTCATGAGTCAAAGTTTACAGACTTCCCAGTGTTTTGTGAAGATAATTGTGAAAAAATAAATAAATTACTTGTCTGCTGAAAAGAAAAGAAACTCAATCTTGCCAATATAAGTGTTTCAGAAATCAAATCAACTACTAGCGATGTAATTTTCCCACATATAAAACAAAATTATAACTTACATTAACTTGACACAAACTTCTTTTTGTGCTTATTTTTGTCATTTATTTTTTATTTTCATTCTTGAAAAAGACTTTCTGTATGGAAGCCCCTTTCCGCGTTGACCAAAAACTAATTGTAAGATAAAGATAATAGCCAATCGTGAGATACAAAGTCCCTATTGTAAACTATAAATTTGAGGCAGTGAGTTTTGAATGAGCAAGGAATGAAAAAAAAAAAAAAAATCAATCTAGTTATTTTCAGAAATTTGCTTCAATTTGCATCATATTTGCTAAAAATATAACTGAATCACCAACGTCCCCTCCCACCGATCCTCCAACACATCCTCCAGTGGGATGGCAAACAAGTTCAGTGAACCCCACACCGGAACTCTGATCAGCCCCTCTCTCTCACACAATAAGAGCTTCTTTGTGTCCTGGAGGACCACTGGAGTGTTCTCAGATCTAAAATTAAGTTAGCCTGTCAAATGACTTCACTTTACTGCAAAACAAAAAGCTAGAATCCAGAATCAACAACAAAGTTGGCAGTTGAAGTGGCTTACGACAGGCAGAAATGTAGACTGTGCAGTTGGGGATTTAAAGGACAGGTGTTTTATATTCTCACTCGAGTGTGTGTAATGTTTTTCTGGCAGAGAGGTGAGCGGCTTATCACGTAGTGAAGAGAGAGATTAGCAAGTATTCACTCGCTGGAACACGGGCCAGCTGGATGCTGCCTGTCCACCTTCTTACGTGTAGGTGTAATAGGAGACTGATAGCAACACCTTGTCACAGAAGTGTCCATGCTTATGGTGAACTCGTCCGTCAGTGAATTCACCTATAAGATTTGATGTGAGAAAAGAGGCACATGGGGACATCAGGAATACAAATGAATAAACCTGGTAGCTGAACGCAACAGAAAGGCCCCTACACAAAGAGAAACATTCATGAGTGAATAATAAAAATTCAATAGATAAACACAGAGCATGCATTCTGAAGAGCTTTTGATAGCAATCACATGGTATAACTGGAAAAATGAACAAGGCCTATTCAAATATTACTCATCATAACAGAAAGAAATAAACAGATGAGGCCTGGAGCAAGATTGTAACCAACAAATTCTAATAAAGCACACATATATCTATCTATCTATCTAAGTGTCAATTTTTCGAAAAATAAATAAATAATAATAGAAGAATAAATAAGCTTTCCACTGATGTATGGTTTGTTAGAATTTGACAATATTTGGCTGAAATACAACTATATGAAAATCTGGAATCTGAGGGTGCAAAAAAATCTAAATATTGAGAAAATCGCCTTTAGAGTTGTCCAAATTAAGTTCTTAGCAATGCGTATTACTGATCAAAAATTAAGTTTTGATATATTTATTGAAGGAATTTTACAAAGTATCTTCATGGAACATGATCTTTACTTAATATCCTAATGATTTTTGGCATAAAAGAAAAATCAATCATTTTGACCCATACAATGTATTTTTGGCTACTGCTACAAATATACCCAGCGACTGGTTTTGTGGTCCAGGGTCACAAATGACAAAGTAGGCTACATATTTTGTAATCTTTATAAGAGGGTGAAGTCATTATTTAGTCTCTTCATATAGCCTACTGTTTGTAATTTTGCGGGTGTTTTTTTTTTTTCTCAGAGAACATTCTGTCTCAAAATTTTCCCAAAAGTGTCGTTAGACAGACAAATAGCAGACTGTCACACACTATATCAACTGTAAATAGCCTGTAGATGGGAATAGTGAGGAAAATGTGGACTAAAAGGAGAGAACGGAGCGAAATTCTCACCACAAAACAAGGGCTCATCAACCGTTGGTAGTTAAAGGCGAGCGGACGTAAGTGGGACAGCGGCAGCAGCGTCTGTGAAGAGCTCGCGCTGCATCAAACTATCCCTCGCGCCCCGCAACACTGCACTTTAAGTGAATTACGTGTCCTGCGCGTGCTCTATTCTGATTTCGGCAACAAATCAAATTTGAAACAACCCAGATACAGAGAGAGAGGGGTGACAGAGAAGGGGAGTCAGTCACTGCGCATTCCGATGGTTTAAAAGCAGAGAAGGAGCGGCGCATGTTTTCTACACTGAGCTCGAGCCATTTCAGTCACATGTCTCCTATTCATGCATGAGCTGACACTGTGCATATGCGTTAAATGTAAAGAAATTATTTATGGCTCTGATGCATGAACTGTTATATAAAGAAGGGAAAAACTATACTAAGGCACCATTTACAATCTTTTCTCCCAAACTGATAAATGATTACAGTACACACATGGCCTGCTACATATATATAGGCCTATATATGGATGTATGTGCGTAAAGTTGATCCTGAGAAAAAAGAATGAGTCTTAAACAAGCAATTCAACTGAAATTGTGCTCTGTCCTAGGATCGAATCTAGTTTAGCGAGTAACAAAGTATCCCAAGTTCTGTATATTGCACGCTCTTTTAATCCGATGTGATATCAGTGGACTATTACATTCAACTGCTCTTTGCCCATGCACTGCAGATCAGACTACGTAATATCATAAAACTCTGAGACATGATCAGGACTGTCCGATGACGGAGCACTAAACCTCCCGGATGCGTTTGAGCAGCGACACGATAAATGCAGTTAAAAGCAAAAACAACATTAGCACCATCAGCCCCGTTATCAGATTGCTGATAACACAACGCGCGGCGCAAATACACCACCGCGTGCCCTATTTGTCAACACGCTTGCACCGAACAAGATGACAGAAGAGAGCTGAGGAAGCATTGAGATAAACAGTTAAACGCTTACATAATTTCTCCGGCGCTCAACAATCGTCCCTCCACCATCATCTCGGGCAGAAAATCCAGATTGTAGGACGAAGTCATGTTCAGGCTGACCGTGTTGTGCGCCGCTGACTGGATAACGCCCGCCTTCTGCGCGAGCCTGCCTGCCTGCCGAGTTTGAGCGCGCGAGACGGAGAGGGACAGGTGCAGCAGCGCGAGCACACACTCAATGCGCTTGTCACATTCTTTTCCGCTCACCCATTAAAGTGTTTTTTTTCCCTCAACAATCCCTTAAAAAAACCCTCTTACAGACAACTAGCGCTCCGGAGCGTCAAGCACCGGGAAGGGAGAGGCGTGGCGGCTCGAGCTGCTGCTGCAGCGAGTTTTTAACCAATGCATCTCTGAGCCATATCAGCCGGTCGGCTTCGTAGAAATGACAGAATGAATAGAAGTATCCAAACCGGTGAGACCTTCTTGTATTTTAGGAAACAACAAAAATAGATTTTTTGAAGAATGTTCATGCAGCTTTTATCCATACAATGGAAGTGGATGGGGACTGGAACTGTCTTAGTCCAAAAAACTGGTGAAAACATTACAGCCCACAATAGCTGTAAAATCACATTTACATATGTGACCCTGGACCACAAAACCAGTCATAAGGGTCATGTTAGGACAATATTTGCCTGAGATAGGCTACAACTATTTGAAAATCTGGAATCTGAGGGTGCAAAAAAAATCAAAATATTGAGAAAATGGCCTTTAAAGTTGTGCAAATGAAGTTCTTGGCAATGCATATTACCAATCAAAAATTAAGTTTTTAATATATTTACGGTGAAGATATAGAAAATATCATTTTGACCTATACAATGTATTTTTGGCTATTGCTACAAATATACCCCAGCGACTTAAGACTGGTTTATTATTTCATTAGTTAAAGGGATAGTTCACCCAAAAATGAAAATTATGTTCTAAACGTATATAATAAAAGAAGATATTTTGAAGAATACTGGTGACTTGTATAGCATGGCAAAAAAAAAAAAAAAACACACCATGGAAATCAATGCCCACTGTCAACTTTCTGTTTGCTAACATTCTTCAAAATATATATTTTGTGTGTGTTTAACAGAAGAAAGAAACTCATACAGGTTTGGAACAACTTTTGAGTGAGTAAATGATGACAAAATTTTCATTTTTGGGTGAACTACCCCTATAAACATCTCCAGTACCCTAACGCATAACTCAGACTGGGCATAATATTTATTGTGTGCTCAACAAAAGAAAGAAAAACATAATTGTATTTTCATCTTTGAGGAAAAACTATACCTTGTATATAAAAAGCAACCTTGCAGAAACATGTATTATTCCTAATTATTGAGATTACCATGGTATAAAGAGTCATAGACCGAAATGAGGTTGAGAGATGATAAAGGAACCTCTAGGTATTAAAGATTTATTGCATCACTGTATTTATTGCATTGCATGAGGAATGCAATACAAGGCGCATTCCCATTTTACTGCGCTCATCCGTTCATGCGTATGAAAGAGCGCATTTTCTTTTTGTTTTCCCCTCGCGTGCCCCCAGGGGAAGGGGGGTCTCGAGCCGCGGCTCTACAGAGCATGTGCAGGAACTAGGTCATGGGAAACACACTCATGCTTAATGCACATACACACACACAAATGATTGGGAAGAAGAGGAGGTTGTGCCTCACATTCTGTAGCACATTACCAATTAAAATAAAAAGATCTGGGGATGCACAGCCTGAATTAGGAACCATTAAAAAAATTGCATTGCTTTGCAGTTTATGCTTTTAAATTGTCCATGGTAATTAGATAACAACATATTCAGCCAAAAGCTTCAAAACAAAACAAAAATTCATAATGGGCCATGCTTGTTTTTAAAGACCAAGTGCAATGAAGGATTTCAGCTGTCATTAAAAAAGCAGTTGCATATAATTAAAGTGCAACAAACAGCCAAATAGTTTAGGCGAATTGCTATAAACAAAACACGTGTCGTGGTCTGTTATGACCTGTAGTCAACAACGTGCTAGTATTTGCATGCGTTCAAGGGAGGTGTTTGTGTATGCAAGGATGCACAATCAATATTTCCTTCTTACTGTAACATTTATGAGAAAACAGAAAACAAAACTAACCCTAGAGCCAGATCCTTAGAGACAGTTTAGATATAGGCCAAGATTTCTGTAATGATTTTACACAAATTATTATAATACGCAAACTGAGCCGCTGGGGTCATCTTTCCCTCTAAGAAACACTTGTAAATACCGCCTCCAGCTTGGACAGCTGAGCAAAGGTGACTCACAAATAAATAAATAAATACGTAGGTAATATACAATAATCTCCAACATTACATTACATTATTCAAGTCAATATATATAGGCCTAAAACCACTAATACCAAATCTGAGTTATTAAACAGTCCACTGCCCTAAAATATCAATTTGTGCATCAATTACACACACGCACACACACAAAAAAATCTAATTTAGGGTGAACAAAGAAAAATAAATACATTGTGATTTCTGGACAGGTTTATAAACATGCCGCTGTTCTCGCACAATGCAATATCTACTACCTTGAGCAAATATACCATTACATAATGGATTGTGCAATAAAGATGCAATTTACGAATTCTCTGTATTGCTGTTACGCATGCTATGGAGATGATGAATTCACTAAATGGGCTTCTGCTTGGAGAGAAAATTCAGCAGTAAACCAAAAGACAGCCAAAGCTTAGACGAAAGAAATAGGGGTGAACATGAAGGAAAGGACGCATTGTAGACTGCTAACACACAATGCTAACACAAGCATTCTCCTTGTATGTGTGCAATAGACAGAATTTTTTACTTAATAAGGTACATTTCTATACTGTACTTTAGCTACTCAGTTAGCTTCTCAATTTTTTAAAATGCATTCCTTTTCTCCAAAACAAAGCCCTCTGAAGACATGGCAGCCAACCCGATGTAAGTAAACCCAAACTGACTTGAGAGTAAAACACTGACGGAACTAAGTACATTACTAGATAACCTGCGCAGAAGTAAACAGCGCATAGCACACTTTGTTTATAGTCTTACTATAACTCTTAATTAGTTTTAAGGAGCAAACACAGTGGCAAAATGGTCTTTTCTGTAGCAGAAACACACTAGGATAGATCTCTGACACCCTGACTGTGGAAAAGGGGCAACAGGGATAGTAGTGATTTCTCTGGATACCCATTTTACTGATATCTGGCAGGTAGCAGGGTCAATTTACGTGTGGTATTAAGCGGCTTAAGCAGTTCAGAACAAGAACTCACGCCACAGACCTTCATGTCGTCCCCTGAACATCTTTCAATCTTTCTGGCGTTCTCTTCTGTGTCCTTCTCTCGGGGTTAAGAAGTCTGATGAAAGCACTTAAGGGCTGATATAATTCTCTCTCACTGAAGATAATGGAATTTAGCCATAAGGCGTCTTTCATATGAGCTCCCCTCTTCCTCGCGGTCTCTCACTCTCTCTCACATTCTCATGGTCAAAGGTTTCCCTGTTCTTCCTCCTGCAGTTGTTATTGTTACCCTTTTACCTCTCTCTGTTCTTTTATAGTCATTTTTTTGTTCTTTTTCTCACCTTCTCCCCAGGGGTTTCGGAGGTATAGCCTGAATACTTTCTCTTGCCCTGAACCTGCTTAGTGCGTAACTGTTGCCTTGCATTATTCTGAGTTGCTGGCAGTAATTTTAATGACAGTAGACCATTGCAAACATACGCAGTTAGTGGCAATATGGATAACCTACATTTTTTCAGTATAAACACACAGGATTACGTGAATTAAAACTATATTCAAATTTCAGGCAGCCATTGTCAGACGGTTCAGGAAAACTAGATTTGCGATATATTTTGTAAAACAAAAAGATTTTTGAATCGTCAGGCACAATACCTTCACGCATCTTTACATTACATATCTGAAGTTTTAAAATATTATGTATATAGTTTATCTTATGTATATAGTTTATCTTATTTTATGATTCATATCATGATGCATTACATTGATAAACTACAGAAAATCGTTTTTATTTTGGCATAAATGCCTTGGGCTGAGCTCCAAATGTCCTTGCATCCTAGTTACGCCCCTGTTCTGCCTCATTTTCTCGGGGACCTTGTTCTTTGTGTTCTCTCTCTCTCTCTTTCTCACACCTTCTCTATCTCTCTCTCTCTCTCTACATCTCTACCCCTTGGGTCTGGACCCAGCTGGCCTATAACACGTATTGATTGACCACATAGGAGCAGAGCAAGGAGACAAGAGAGAAAGAGAGAGAGAGAGAGAGAGAGAGAGAGAGAGAGAAAGGCAAGGCCCGGCAGGCTGCAATGCACGGAGACAAAAATAGTACACCAGGAGTTCAAACCGAACGGAGAGAGAGAGAAAGAGAAAGGGGTGGGGGCAGGGAAGGTAGATAGATGGGGGATAAGAAGAAGGAGAACACGTTAAAGATGGCAGATATGGGGCGGGTGAAAAGACTACATGTAAAGCATAGTGGCTGGAAAAGAAGGCACTCGTGAGGACCATTCGTAAACCTAAAATGAAAATGCTCTCCATCGTTGGTCTCAATGATATCTTTGTAGGGTGGATTTTTAGTATAAGGGGGTGTGTCTAATTGAGCAACTAGGCCCGGCATAAGATCCAGAACTGCCATCGCACATTTAAAAAGCAAGGCAGTCACCATAGGCATATTTGAAAAACTGTGCTGTACTTACATTTTTGCAAAACTCCAAAAATATACCTATGCGTAGTCATATATCAAACAAAACAATTTTACAATAGTGCATAATTATTAAATGTTTGCATATGCAACCAAATATGTATCCAGTTACGTAGTAAACTTGCTTGGTAGCTCACCTGGTACACGTGATACATTTGCAATGTGGGGCATTTGGGTTTGAGTCCCGTGAAACAAGTCATGATAAAAGATTTCAAGATTTGTAAGCAAGCTAAACCTGCATGGTTGCTTCAGCAAATGCGTTTTTATCTCACGTTTTGTTAACATATCAATTAAGTTTAGGGTCAAGTTTAGTGCGGTGAAAGAATATTTTCAAAAGGCATTAACCTTTTAGTGACACTCACCAGACAGTACCAAACTGCCACAATACGTACAACAACCAACATAAAAAATTAAACGTTGCCATATTGATGTTCACCCATTTTGCATAAAACTGAATGTGCTGTTAGCACCAATCACTCGACATTTCACTTTGAAAGTGTTGCAAAACTTGCAAGAAGTGATGTAATAAATGAGTCTGAGTATGTAGATATGATACTTTATCACTTATAGTTCCAATTCTAAATTCTGTTGAATTCATGCAGAAAGTTACACCATGCTTGACCACGTGAACAACCTAAGTCACTCCTATGTGTAAATAACATCCCCTGAGAAAAATGCAAATATATATCACGGTATAGCAAAATCTCTACGTTTTGACGTCTTTATATTGTTGCACAGTATATACATCAGCCTTAGCATATAGCCTTGTGCATGTGTGCATATAGATGGACAGACGGGCTGTTGATCTGTCAGAAGAGTCTGTTTGGGCTCATGAATATTTGATTAACTCATGGATTATGCAAAGCAGTGAGCGTGCTCATTTGGGTGAAAGCGCACACATACACAGACATACTCTCAGTTACGCTATGTTGCAAACTATAGTTACTTCGCCTGAGGTCACAAATTGTTCTCAGATAAACATTCACATATACACAGATGATGTAATAAATTTGTCATTACACATCAGAAGAACTTAACCATATGCACAATGTTCTAAGTGCCAAACCACAGATTGCGGAATGCTAGTTCATTGTGTAGTGCTCGTGAAAGCTATCTTTTCACTGTCTCCAGCAACCAGCAGATTGGAAGTCATTTACTTCCGAAGAGTAGTACAGGAACTGTTCTAACTATAATGTATATGTATGCAGGCTTTTTGCTTTCTGATTTGAGCTTCTGGTACATTGAAATAATTGCATTTTTGCAGATAGACTGTATGTGACAGCCAGAGCAGATTTGATGTACTCTAATCCAAACTGAATGTGTGAGGTGAACATTCAACGCTATCTCATGACCAATTCGTACGTATTTTACGTGGTGGATAATTCATTCAAATTTGTACAATCTCACTTCTATGATTTTGTATGATTTCTGTAAGGAGTAGGTTTAGGGGCAGGGTCAGGCGTGGTCCTTTGTACGAATTCCTATGTATTTGCCACCTCGTAAAAACATACGATTTTTCTCAAATTATATGTATTCATAAGAATGAGGTCGTACGAATTAGCCACCTCGTAAATTGTGTACCAATTGCCATGAGATTGGGCTGGAACACTCCCACTAATGTTGATTAGCTCTGGAAAACCTACTAGGTTGTTTTCTTTAAAACATATCGTGGCCATTTTTTTTTTTGTGCGTGGATATATAGGCTACTTGTATGTCCATTATTCATTCATTTTACCACTGGGAATAAGCAGAGGGTAATTGCTGCTTTATGACTAATAAATTATTTGAAAGAATAATAAATACATTTGAAAGTACTGTGCGACTACCACTTAGGAGATGAAATGTGGCAAGCATACACAAATGTGAGAGATAGTGGAAAGGTGGCTTAAGACCTTTGAATTATTTCCAATGAATTGTTGATCCAGTTCAGAATATAGGTATGAATGATTCGTTTGTGAATTGGACTGATGTGGTTCTCGGGTTTAACCAAATGACTCAATGATTCAGTCGCAATGGTTAAAAGCTTAATAGAGGGGAAAAATGACTGAAATTTTGGTCTGTTCATCACATAAAGCTATTGTATGGCTTTGGAAAACTAGTGTACAATAGTACATGATACTTAAATGATCTTTCCCTTCTGTATTAAAGCTTGAAAGCCTCAGTCCTTGTTTACTTTCAATATATAGAAAAGAACAGCCAGGTTATTCTTCAAAATTCAACTTTCGTGTTCAATGGAAGCCACAAGTCTTTGCATTGGTACAGTATTATGGCCAGTTTCTTGAGTAAACTGCATTGAACTGTCAACATGTTTCATGTTATCTGAATAATAACAGGTGCTGTTTAATGACACATTTAACGGTAACTCTATTACACTCTTGAGTGCTGTGGTTTGCTAGTACATATGTGTAAGATTGTCAGTGTAATCTGGGATCACTAGCCTGTCTGATCTACTACATCAACTCGACCCCTGTTGTTTACATAATCACCATGCCAACCAGCAGTAATGCTATTATGACATCAACAGTATATCGTATCGCATTCCAGTCGCTCTACACTCCCCAAATATTAAATTCACAAGCAAGCTACTCTGCTCTGTAACATTGCTGTAGAACAAAATCTTCCTCCTAAATCATAAAACCGCCTAACATTCGAAGTGCAGGCCCATTTTTGCCTCCCGCTATCCCAGAATGCCAACCTCAGAGTGATTTTTACTAAGTGCAATGAACCTTACTGGTTTAATTGAACAGGTCTTGGCAGCGAAATTGGAGTTTAAATAAATTTGCCATTTCTCTCCAAGTCCTACATTCATTAAGGAGCCTTTTTCCCCTTTCCTTTCTCTATCCATCTCACCCCCTTCCTTTGTTTCAACTTCCCTCCCCCCGTTCCCCTCATTAAAGCGGGACCCTGAGAGTGCTGGTCACTGCTTCTCATTTATTTTCATTTGAAATTCGCACAGCTTCACTGAGCCACAGCTCGACGGTGGGCACCTAGGGACAGGTCATTCTCCTATAACACAAAACCACCCATTTCTGCAACACACTCGTGCACATATCCCAGAATGCACAGTGACAGCAGCCCTTCGCCACAGCCACACACAGACACAACCGCCATCGCCTTGTTTTATCACAATGAAAGGCTTTCCAAGCCACTAATTACAGAGTACAAACTCCAGTGTTTATAGCAGAAAGTCGGCAGTACTGTACGAGAGGTTTTAGGAAGAAAGTGTAAGCTTTTATGATGGCCCGTGAAGCACAGACTGACCTGGTGTCATCTGTGATTGCTTAACCCTTCAACTTCCTCTGAGAAACACATTCAGCCTTAGCTAAAGCATTTAAATAGCCTTGTCAGCTAAGGTCTTCAAAAGAACCCTCACACAGGCAACGCTTGATAATCTCATGAGTTGCCTACCTACACATCTTTAGGTATCATAAATGAACATTTGAACATGCCTATGATGAATAAAATTGATGTCTAGGTAGGCAGCCCACTAGGTTTCGGAACATAAATAGCAATTTCAGAGATGCTCGATATCAGTAATATTACACCTAATGATCAATCTTAAATAAAATATTGCATTCCTAGTTATAATTACTGTATATTCACCATCAGATGGATTGAAGTTAGGCACAGCGGCATAAATTGATGTGAGTCCTCAGCGAACGATGCATTACATCAACTGCCAAGGGCTATTTACCGTTTTACCATGTATGTGGCCCTTCGTGTAGCACCATAAATATTTTTTTTCATCAAATAACGATAAACGTTTTCAAGACCATAGATTTAGCCCCAGTCGCACTAGGGTACGTTTGTTAACATATGGTCATATTTCTCTAATGAGCTTGCCTATGCACACATGTGTGTGATGGTTACGAACCTGTACAGCACAGTACCATTTGACATTTCTTTATTGGAGGAGGTTGAGTTATGGCCAAGGTGTGTGTGTGGGTGTGTGTGAGTGTGTGTGTGTGTTACACTAGAAGACCTGACCGCAGTCATTGGAGAGATTCATGTTCCTCTGGGGCTATTTTAAAAGCCATTGAGCACAAGCACAATGAATGAGTAAAAGGCGATAAATCCACTCTTTAAACCAACATGGCTGCCTCTCTGGCCCAACTAATGCCCTCACACCCCATTACACTCTGCACATTAAACGCCTGCGTTATTAACCGCCCATAACCCTGGGATAAAAACCAACCCGACACGGCCTGATTAGCACCCTTCTCCACTTTTAAAAAAAATGGCCAGAGAGACAGAGACCGAGAGGAGAGGTAGAAAACAAGCTACGAAGTGAGTGACAGCCTCATTGTCGAGGCGTTTCATTGTTGAGAATGCTTTCATGCCTAGACTCCCTTCATCTCTCCACCGAATGCCCCCCCTCTATTCCTCTCCAGACCCCCCCCCCCCCCACCCTTCTAAATCCAATCGTCAGAGAGGCGTGCAAACAAAAGCAGACATCTTTCTAGCGGCGGGACGGGGTTTAACCCCACCTGCTCGTCCCTCTCTTTGTTTAATGCGATTATTACATCCAAACAAACTCAGAATTTAGGTCTTCGCAAATGTGTTTGCACACTTAAATGCATGCAAATATACTCGCACACTTTACAGGGTGCATTAATATAAATTAGGACCGCGGAAATGCGACTGCAATAAGTGCAAAAGGGCAACTGCAATAAGTGAGCACAATTTTATTATCAAGGATGCAATGTCTCTTTCTGTCACTCTGTCTTCCTTGAGCACACATACGCATTATCCTGCGTGCATGCACGCACATCTTCAAACACTTCTCTATAGGTTTTACAACTCTTCTGTCTTTTAAGAGGCTCCGACCAAACCGTAGGGAAGAGAAACAAGAGAGGGGAACGTTGCAAGCTGCACATTTTTATGGCTGGAAAGACAAGTGCAGGCGGTACAGCGCAGGCAGGGTCCCGGGATTTGACAAAAACACAACTGCATGCACGCACGGCTCAAACGGCCTACAAACGGCATGTCAAAGAACCGCGCCAACGAAACCGCAGGGCTGCTGTCAACCAAACATTCCTGAAACGTCTCGCCGCATGCCTGCAGCTATGAACGGCAAACCTTTCGGAGCTAGCTGGATCCGTGTGTATGTGTGTGCATGCATGTCTTTGTGTGCTGTCCAGGGACAGCTTTACCTCAGCAGCAGTTCTTCTGTGCTCCTCATGGAGACAGCGCTGTTCGCGGTGGATGGGTATCGCATGCTGTCCACACACACACTTGGCATAAAGCCCAGCTCAGACGAGTGCTCCAACATCGCCGTTACTCCGAAACGCAAGCACGCACTACACACGCACACGATCCTTGCGCTTTCAGTTGTGGCGGGTGTACGCTGGCCCTTTCTCTAGCGTCTGAATCCTCTCTCTCTCTCTCTCTCGCAGTAACACTCCCACCCATCCACCCTCACCGGCTCCCTCCTCCTTCCCTTTGTCCCTCCCTCCTCCTGTCTGATTCACTGGGCTGTGATAACCCTTTCTGGCAGCTCATGTTGTTTTTGGGCCAGAGCTAGTGCTGTTAGCCTGGTACTGGCTAGCATTGAGAATCCTGCTGTTGTCCAGGATGCCCAACACCCCTGAGGACAGCTTGTATCTCGTAGCCATACAAGAATCGCAACTAAAGAAGTGCCGTTAAGAAGTAGACAAGACTCTACATTGGCCTGGTACTATAACTTTGTCTTTATCAAGAGCGTCAATCTTTGTCCTAATATTATTTATGTCAACATTGGCAAAAAATGGACCCTGGGCATACTAAAATAGACTTCTTTGGATAATTGATCAATTCTGAAGAAACGAGAGATAAGTGAAACAACAGAGTAGGCATACAAAGTGGTCCACTTAAAGAATAAATTGTATTGGTACAATGTTGGAAGTATATGTAATTATTATTTGCACCCAGACATTCCCTGTATATGCAAATGAGGTGCGGGTAACATGGCGAAAGAGTACACATTTTACAGACAAGTTGTCCTTTAACAACTTTACCATGGTAAATGAACAATTGTACAATTTTGAAAAGGTTATACAGTAAACTGGACTTGTCTGGTCTGAGTGATTTATCCCATTTAAGGCTCGGGTATATTTAACTTTTTGCGTTCCTTTCCATCTCGCGCACAGCTTTCAAAGTATACTTAACCGTGGATAAGTGCGATACATATGCACAGTACAACCTACTCGACTCTTCTGTTCTGTCTCAACATTCACCTCGCGCCTATGCTGTTGTGCTGACTTCCACAGACACTTCTGATGACAAAAATTGTGTTACGAGGACAGTGCGCAGAAAGACGCAGAATGGCGAAACATACTTTGGGCTTTGGTGTGCCACGTTTTGAAACAGTTCAATGATTTCAGGTTAGGCTTTGCATCAGTGCTACTCATGACCTGTTTTTTTTTCTATCTGAGACAACACCAGAGGCTTTTTGAGGACCATTGTTTTGATAAATTATATCTGCGGTGGGAAAGCAGAAAATCACCAGGGACGTGGATTAGTTTAAACGAAGGTTCTGAGTGTGAGTGTTGTATGTGCAATTCTAAGAAGCCCATTTTTCCTCCCAATGGGCACATTTTGTTAGAGTCACACTCATCTGAAAATAACCTCTTGTCATTGCTCTTTCTTTTCACCATCTGTTCCTACCCCTCCATCTCTCTCATTCTCTCTATTCTAGAAAAACATATTTACCTCCTTTCTCTTAAAATGTCTCCTCCCGTCACAAGTTTCTCACTCCCTCTCTCTTTTCCAAATGTCTTCCAGACCTGCCTGTTTAAAAATGCATTGTGTTTATTAGGGCTCATTAAAGTTTCATCGCGAGAAAAACACATCAGAGGATCAAGGGCACCGATTCATTAAAGGACAAAATTTTGTGTTGCACCTTGCACACTTGGCTATGATCATTCCTTCTTGCGTTAATTGCCAAAGTAATTTGTTTACCAAACACCTGCAATTCTGAGGTACCCCATTAATGTCCTATAACTGTACCTACTGCAATAGATGCAGATCCCATCATTTCAAAAAGGGTTTTCTTCAATGTTGATCTGGAATATGCATTACACTGACAGTAGTGGTTCTGATTACAGATGTCATGCGAATAAAATTGGTTAGGAGTGTAAAATAACCAGTTCCAAATGTCTCTGTGCTCCATCTGCCACCTCCTTCTATCTTTCTCTATCATCAGCCGCTCTGCCAGTCTCACATGAGCTAATCAGTGTAAATGTAATGGTTGTCCAGCAGCAAGTGTTTCTGAGTGGCAGGCATATAGTCAGATGTGGGCAGGGAACTTAACGGCTAGACAAAATGCCAAATGTATTAGCGATCAATTCTAAATGCACACTGTTTTTCAGTGCGATTCGCAAAAGCCCTATACCGGGGGGGGGTATTTTTTTGGCAATTGTTTTGCAAGATGAAAATCTAAGTGTCTGTCTGCGTGAGGGTTGAAGCCAAGCTGTTACTAACAGACGAAAATAAAATATATGCCAGGGGTGATAACTGGTTTCCTATGATCTCTGGCAATGCCATTTGATTAGCTGAATCTGAGGCAGATGCGTGATCACACTCAATTGGTTGAGTCCATAGGGCCCATTATGAGTGATTAGTGAAATAAGAGAAGAGAAGAGAAGAGAAGAGAAGAGAAGAGAAGAGAAGAGAAGAGAAGAGAAGAGAAGAGAAGAGAAGAGAAGAGAAGAGAAGATGAGATGAAACAGGATGAGACAAGATAAAACAAAATGACAAGAGATGTGAATAGACAGGGAAAGACAAGAAAGGGTAGATACAACAACAGAGATGATGAAATAAGGAAAACAAAAATAAAATGAAAAGAAAAAAGGTAAGAACCTAAGAAACCATATGAAATGAGACAAGATGAGACTTCAATAAGTGATTAAATGGGTCAAGAAAAAAGAAAAAGAGGTGACAACAGAAGAGACCAGATGAAGTGAGGCATGATGAAAGAAAATGGGCAAACGGGAAAAGATGAGATGAGGCAAATAGAAAGAAAAGAATAAAGAAGACATGACAAGAGATGAGACAAGATGAGATAAAATGAGAAAAGAAGAGACAACATTGAATGGTAAGAAGAGAAGTTGAGGACACAAGAATAGAAGAGACCAAATGAAAAAGGGATGAGTTGAAATTAGATGAGACAAAAAGAAAGAAGTAGATCTAAGAAGAGATAAGACAAAGAAGAGAGCCGAGATGAGAAGAGATAAGAAAAGAAGATGACATGAGACAAGAGAAGAAATGAGACAAGATGAGATAAAATGAAAAGAAAGCAAAAATTATAAGGACATAAGATGAGACAAGACGAGACAAAATTATAAGTTGAGTTGAGACAAAAAGAAAGAATAGGACAGAGATGGGAAAATATGAGACAATATGTGACAAAATGAGAAAAGAACAGATGAGATGAAACAAGAAGAGATAAGAATAAAGAAAAGAGGATGAGATAAGACGAGAGGAAATCAAATGAGAAGAAATCAAGATGAGACAAATGGAATGATAAGAAGAAAAATAAAAACATGAGTACACAGTAAGATAAGAAAAGAGGAGAGACAAGCTCAGAGTAGAAAAAAAGAAAAGAAAAGTGACAAGACAGAAAAAAGAAATACTGAAAAAGTGTGGTGAGAGAGATGAGATCTTTGCATGTATAGACAGTGCCTTGGGACAATGTGTACCAACACACACAAACGCACACACACACACACACACGCACACACACAAATCCAAAGCAGGCCGATTATAATATCATGTACAGTCCATCGCACAAACATAACGTTCTCTGTCAAGTAGTTGTATTGCATTTACAGTTTAATGAAATGACCTAGTTGGAGTATCTTCCTGTCTTCTCCATCCTCTGTGCTTTCCTGTATTATTCCCTCTCTCTCAATCCTCTATTCCGTTTTATCTGTATGACACTATACTGTTCTTTTCCTCCTATATTAATACCTACTATCTCTCTCTCTCACTCTCTTCTGCCTAATTGTCTTGTCTATAACGGCTATTAAAAGGTCAATGCTCAATCACTCTTAGCCATGACAGCCCGCTTTGAATGGCTGTCTATGTTGCGACTAGTTAGTAGACTAGACTTGTGGGTAATTTTTCTCAAAATAATCCTGAAATGTCCAGGTAAAAACTAGGTTTATTGTTCCCTCAGGAGCTTCCAAATACAGTCTTAGCAGGCACATAGGGCATATACTCGAGTTCAAAAACAGTTTTAACACAACACAACCAAACACAAGGGAGTTGAGATGTGTTTTTAACAACTAGGCTTGTCGCCAGTTATTGATAAGTACGATATTAAAAAGACATAAGACATTTTTACAATGGTACAGTGACACAAGATCAATTTTAACTTAGTTGCAACCTCATTCAGACTCTGTTCACAAACTGCAGCACTATTTGAACCATTCATCTATTACATGATAATAACAGTGTAATAATAGTGTAATAAGCAGTACAACTGTTATCCAACGCTTTACGTCTCAAGCAGACAGTCTCCGCATGTCTAAGTATGTGGTTCTTGGCCAGAATAAGTTGTAGTAGTGTACTTTCAGCTGGCCATTATTGAAAAAAAATGCATATATGGTGATCAGGACCCTGACATGGAGTAAATTTACCAAAAGATGATCCTAAAGCTTCTGCTACAACAACAATAAAGTCGAGACACAAGAAAGTAACACCACTTTCAGTTACCCGGATGAGCGGTCAAATACACAAAGTTGGCATGGATGATGGTGAATGGTGAATCTCTTTAAAGTAACATTGCTTTTAATTGGCTCTCAATGTTTTTATCATTTATCAGTTGGATATTTTTCAACATGATTCAAACAATATTGTTCCTCTGTGTTGGTATAATTATAACAATGGTGTGGATTTCTGTATTCTCATATAACTGGAACGATCATTAAGCATTTATAGTTACAGTTATCACCCTTGACATAAACAGCCCTGAAACAAATGACCTTCCCTTTGAGAAAAGCTGAAAGACGTAATTTTTGCATATTGTGCATGACATGCACTGGACCTGCAATGCCATTTGTGGCACCAGTAACAATGAGACGTTGCAAGTGTGTGTGTGTGTGTTTCCTTATGCAGGCTGACGCAATTCACAGAGGTTCTGCCTTTATTATTAAATGTTATCGAGCCTTAAAAAAGATGGAATAACAAAGGAACATCCCAGCGGGTGGAAAGAGGGACGATGAGAGTGAAATGTAAGGTGTTTTGTCGGAATATGAGAGTTCTTGAGCTAACATTAATAAAATAAGGATTACCTGACGTGCCACTTCACCTATTCAAAACAGCATTTGACTTTCTTTGACCAGCACTCTCAGATTATTTTGCCTCGTTTTGTCTTTCTCTCAGGCCTAAAAATCTCTCATGTCTATAAGAATGCAGTCCATGTGGGACGGTGGGACCCTCAGAAAAAAGGAAGACCCTCAATTCATTCCCCCTCTCCCTCTCTCGTTCTGCAGAAGGAATGCACCAAAACACAGATGAATAATTTAGATTTTTTTTTTCCTCAAAGAAAAGGTTTGACGCAGCAGTTTGGAAGAAAGGGCTGCTATAAAACATGCATGAGATACACAAGTCCACACTCAGATTGCTGATATGAAGAATTAATCTTATCTTTAAAACACATGATAGGACCACATGAAAGCACGGTGGTGAATTGTTCTTAAATTTGTGGCGTTCGGATAACCCTATTACGGGGATGAGCTGAGATAGATCTCTTATTGTTCCTGTGACTATGTTATTACGGCCAATCAAATACAAACCCCTTTTTAATTTTTAAGATGACCAATCAGCAGAGATTAAAGACACAAAGGCCCAATCCATGAATGGCAGTTAGAGTGAAGCGTTCGATGATCGTTAATGTCAGCGTGGTTATTCATGATGCTGTTGCCGGCAGATCAAAGGTTTGGCAGGAACTGTGTGTGTGTGTGCGTGTGTGTGTGTGTGTGTGTGTGTGTGTGTGAAGCTTGTTAATCTTTGAAAGTTGGTGCATGTCTGACAGTCACAAGTTTTGACTTAAGGATGGAGCATGCGTAGGAAAAATTATTTACGATAAAACTAAATAAAATTACTTAAAAAAATATGTTTCATTCAAATTAATAAATACAATTAATTAAATTACAAATTCATTTAATATATAGGCAATTTAATGTAACTAATTATGACAAAAAATAATATTGTAAAAATGAACATTTATTCAACCTGAGTGCCATTTCATAAAAAAAATTTCTTACCACTTGATCCATTTATATGATCAGAGCAATTCAAGCTATTCGCACAGAACTACTTCTTGTTTTCAAAAATGAGATAGAACATCAGAAGATTGGAAATAGAACTCAAAGGTGCTTGGAAGAGAACTCTGGAATTGGAAGGTGCTTTTTTAAATGTGAACTTCTTTTAACTTATGTTTAAAAGCATAGCGCTCATGGCATAAGACGCTGAAAAATGGTCAAATATATTTGTCTTCATGTGTATTTAGTGGCTTTTCTTTGCAAATATTGATATATGCTTGTGAATTATTCAATTAACTCATTGAATATAAATGAATCCCTGAATTTGAATCCCTAATTAACCCAGGCCAAAAGCTAGTACTGGTAGACAGTGTAGGTTAACCCACAATGGAAGTCCGTCTAACCACAGAGCTTGTACACACAAACAGTTTAAGCTGTACCAGTGAGGATTTGTTTTCTCTCCATGTCCTCCCATTCACACATGCACATGTGCTTGAACTTCCAAGCAGCACGTAGAATAAGACAGCCAGTTGGGCATGTTCTATTTTGAGCTATTAGCAGACAGAAATTAATTTGTCACCTTCCATTAGAGGCCTGATTCTGGAGTTCTGTCTCCTCAATTATTTCCTCAACACACACATACACACAGCAGAAGCCATTTGTCCCCAATATTTATATGGAAAATGTTTTGCTTGGATAGGTGGCTTTTTTTTCCCTACACTGTCATTGTATTTGCTCTTCATTGAACTCCCTGTGTGTGTTTGTGTAAGTGTGTATGTATGTGTTTATGTGTGCTTCCAAAGTGAAATAAGGACTATTGTGCTTTTGGATGCAAAAAATGCCTGTGTAGACACTTCAAAGCCAGCACACTCTCTCTGAGAATGACAGAAAAAACAGAAAAGGTAGAAAATATGTTCATTAGAATGCTAATTAGAGAGAGAGAGCGGGAGAGATAGAGAGAGAGAAAATACAGCTTTTTCTTCTTCTTTCTGGGTATTTTTGGCTATTGAGAAGCATCAAAATAATCTAAATATTTCCTTCTCCCTGTGCAAAGCTGTCAACAGTGGAAGTTTTGCTATGAAATATCATCTTCAATGTCATGGCATTTAATTATTATAAAACGATGGCAATAAATATTAAACAGGCGAAATTCTTTACTTTTGTACCATTTTATTCTCTGAAGTCCACCTTTAATGCTAGTAACCAACATAATGACCATTTACGCTTTCTCTATACAGAAATGTGCGAACACAAACATTTCCAGTTAACAAAGATCAATCTCATGTCATTGCGTTTCAAAATGCATCAGAGGACGGTTTTTATCACGCAATGAATTCTCAGCTTTGCCACAAAAAGCACTAGCGAGCATTAGCGTAACTGGTTTTCGTTTTCTAGTTAACTATTGTGATGTCACAACAGAATCTTGCTTAGCTAGCTAAGATTCATTTTATTTAAATTGATATTTATATCTATAGATACCTGAATTAAACACGTCTACTGGAGAATGCTACCTGTTAGCATTCCCATTAATCTCAATATAAGCAGCTACATTTCTGCAAAATGATATTACGTTGCTTATCGCATGTTTCATGACACTTAGTCCAGTGGGTGATACTAATAGACAAACGAATGTGAAGCAAGCTATATGTTATTACCTTTGTTGTGATACTATCACGACAGTTTGGAAATTAAATGTCTAGTGAGCCTACAGTACATTGTAAATATCTCTGAATTTTTGCAGCTTAGTTTCCCTCAATTTACATTTTGGACGTGATTTGCATGTATGTCCAGTGTTAAAGGTTGAAAAGTGATTTCAATTGGGCAACAAGCTTTTTCAACAACCATCAAATTCATCTCCACACACGCATGCACACATGCATGACAATGATGGCGGAGGCCACAGGCTCATCCCTAAGGGAGATTGCACATTTCTTTCACCCATACCTTACAAATGAACTAGCAATTCTCTCTCTTCAGCTTGGAAGGAAGCATTCCTCTGGGTACGAGGCTGTCAACCAGACACTCATGTCTGGACTAGTTCATCTGCTCTGTGTCTGTGTGTGTGTGTCTGGAATACACTAAAATAGCTCAAATCCTTTAAATATCAAATAATCAAATAATACCCTGCTCTATTGTTGTGCTCAACCACCCGGAATACATTTGAGCCTTGTGTGTGTATTTCAATATGCAACCACCCTAGGGAGTGTGTACCTATATGCTATGTAAGCATGTGTGTGTCTGTGTGTGTGTGAGAGAGAGGTTAATGGCTTAGTCAGTGACTGGTCAAACCCAGTAGAGGTGTTTGATGATTGATAGACTTGTCTGGACAGCGTGTGTGTGTGCGTGTGTGTGTGGAATGAGCTGAGTGAGAGACATATCCCTCCATCGTCTTTCTAAACTGACAAAAGTTATGCACACACGCTCATTGTGACATTACATCTTCCTCTCTTCCAATAACATCTTATGTAACTTAAGGCACAAACACACTTACACAAACTCCCGCTCCCCCTAATACACGCCACGTAACTGCGGCAATTACTAAAACGAGTCACAAATGCTACAGGTCCTGACATTGCAACAGGAAGCTTCAATTAAACTTATATTTTAATATCTGTTTAATATCAACCTCAAAATGTAGGGAATGAAAATGCATTATTTACTCACCTTCATGTCATTCCAAATTAAATAATTTCCTCACATCATGCGGTTCTCGAGTCAAGCTTGCAGTCCAAACATGATGCGTCAAGACTTTGAGTGTCATTGGTGATGTGTCTAGTGATGACTGTAACGGATGTTATAATCGCAAACAAAACCTAAATGAAAATATTGTTTAAAGTAAAAATAAATGGGGAAAGCTAAAAATAAAATATACAATTTTAAGACTACAAAAAACTATGTAAAACAAAACGAATCAAAACTGCCCAGAAATATATATGTGAACGCAAATATTTATAGTCAAGGAAAACATAAACAAACATAACTGGGGGAAACTGAAAAAAATACAAGATGACAAAAACAAAACAGCAAAACAAAGCAATGCAAAACAACACAAATCAAAACAGCAAAGCAATGCAAAAAACAAAACAAAATAACTAAAACAAAAAGGTTCATGTTTACTTTAACGTGTTATTTGTTTCTTCATAATTGTGAATTTTACTAGCAGTTACTACTATTATTACTAAAAAAAATTTAGTGTCGTTTTAAAATTGTAATATATATATATATATATATATATATATATATATACAGTATATATATATATATATATTTGTGTGTGTGTGTGTGTATGCATATATATATATATATATATATATATATATGTGTGTGTGTGTGTGTGTGTATATAGTTAAAGCCTGTGCCACAGAAGAAATAAATATGGAACAACATGATGGTGAGTAAATACTGTCAAAATTGTCATTTTTGCCTCAATCGTCCCATTAAATGTGAAATGATTATGATATACGGTGCACATGCTTTGTGTGTGTTTTCTCTCATCTTCCTGCGAAACACTTGCTTTTCTCCACAAGCATACTCAAATCAAATGAAATAACAGTCTCTTTTCTTCTTTATGTCTGTGTATGTGGCAGGCCACTCTGTGCTGTCTAACTTATATAGCTATTAAGGTCTGAGTCACATTACACATTCGCCGTACGCATACACATTCGCACAAGTCACAGCTCCAGGATCCTCCTCCCAGATCTCATAAATATTAATCCCCTGTGAGCTCATTAGCATGGCCATGCTGAGCTGCACTGCCATCTAGTGAGACACTTCCTCTCATGAATATTCAGAGCGAGGGGGGGCCCAGCTGTAGTTAGTGGAGAAAAACTGGAAACAATAACCCAATCAGGGACAAGGGATGGGACTTGTGCGAATGTGTAATTAAGCAGAGCATTCAGACTCTTTCATGGTATTTCTGATTAGAAGCTTTGGTTTAGTCGAGAAAAGTGTCGGAACTGGGCTAGATGAACAACAAATGCAAATATTTTAGTGAAACGCACAAAAATACACAATGAACGAATGCCAATATGAGTCTGTTCCACTGTGAGGGTATTAGTGATGTGACGTAGCATTTGTTTAAAAGTATTATGCGTTTTAGATGCCGGTATTAACGACTTTAGACAGGAGGATGTTCTCTTTGTAGGTGGGATGTGGTGTTTTTGGATTTCCCACATTATGCTTGTAAATTTACATTGTGTATGGGGGCTTTCTACGCAACGTTCCACCGGCTGTTGGGGGCCGCTAGCGTTTTTGTGTGCGTACGTAATGTTAGACAGCTGTTTCTCGATCCAGAACATCTGTGAGGTATTAGGATTGTGAGTAACAGTAGGGCAGCACTCCAAGGTCTCACGCCTCATATCACTCAGCCTACACCAGGTCTCACCGTGGAGCTCGTCCAGGTGCCTCCCCCTAAAGATGGAGATAGGGTCCTGTGGTGCAGCTCGTTCAGAGGGCTGCCTAACGAACCTTTCACAAGGCCTCACCTCGGGTGGCTCATTCAAATGGCTACAAATGTGCTCTTCAGTGAAAGCAAACATAGCTGGCTATTGTGAAATGTGGAATTGTTATTGTGAAATAACAATAGATATAAGAGAGAATTCGAGAAGCAGTCTGGCTCAGCGATTCATGCGACTGCATTCATATGTGTATATATCTGCAGCTATTTATCAGTATTTACAATCAAATATTCAGATTTGCAGCTGTTTATTCAGAATATTTAATTTGTGACTGTATAATCAAGACTTCTAACAATATATTCAGTTTCACAAAAATATATATTAACAGTTGTTAATGAAACAAGAGGCTGTGAATGTTAGATGTAAATCCTTTCAATAAGTTGTACTGTGTTCATTTCAAAATTGTGGAAAACAACAGAATGACATATTGAACAAACGGCACGTCTATCTATTTTCATCTATGTCAAATTAAATATGGCATCTATAGTCTACTCAGTACAATTTACTTTCAGTGATCTGCTACAATGTGAGCCATTTAAAAAGGTGCTTATAAGAACTGTCTAATAATCAATCTACAGAAAAACAGAGGATAAGAGAGAAAACAGGCCTATTCACATTCACAGAACTTGAATACATCAACCTGAATACTTGTAATAAACGGTTTATATTTGTGATACCCAAGGACTATTTCATAATGTTTCTTTCTCTCCCTCTTTTCCCTTCCTCTCTCAGAGTTGGATTATAAATAGTGTTGATTGACAGGTCTGGTTGGATGGTAATTAGAGCGGTTGCTGGGGTGAAGGGGGCGGGTCAGTCTCTGTGGTGATAATGAGGCCGGGTCCCACACGGCCGCCATGACGGTTCCGTAACCGCTCTCTTGCGCTGCCATCCCGGCTCTCATAATTATCGGTTGTTTTCTCTATGAGAACATAATCGCCACGGAGAGATGCAATTAGCTGACAACCGATTCCGCCCCCACCCCCCCTTTTCCTCTCAGCCCCCCCACTGCTGTTAAGATCCCCGGTACCGGAAAAAAGAGAAGAAATGGTTTTGATGCAGCTAGCTAAGAGGCAGTCAGTCATTCAGCATGAGGGAATCAGTGATTGCACACAGGAGCTAATTACACAGTCACACGTTCTTTTATACCACCCTTTCTTTCACTTCCTTTTCTCTTTGTTATGCCATGGATGTTGGTAGAAAAAGATAAAAAGAGATATTAGAGTATCTTTGCATTTAAGTTGACAACTGTATTTCGGATGGTAGCCCACAGGAAAGAAAAAGCACATAGGAGATCTCTATAACCCCCTTGTTCTTCTGTTCAGAGATGCCAAGGCCCCAAACAAACTTAACTTTCAGGTTTCAACTTTTTCCAAATCTTATGAGATCTGATTATAAAGGGAATGCAACTTTATATTCTTTAGTCAACATTCAGCTTTATTCAACAAATACTGTGACATGATTCAAATGTAGCCACATATAAAGCATTATTTTTATTTTATTGTATTTTTTTTAGTGTGTTTCAACAGTAACTAAATATAATAATAAACATATTATTTAATATTGTAATAATACACTGTAATAGCATGTAACCTTTATTCGACAGTCAACATTATTGAACAAATAACAGGCTTTCTATGAAAAATGTTGCATTTGTTTGGGGTCTCCGAGACTCCATTGTTTATTTTATTTTATATATTATTTTATTTTATTTCAATATCTAAATATAATATTAAATATATGTTCATGCTCATTATTTAATATTACAATACATTTTATATTAATATTTTATAAATTATTTATTCAACAATTAACTTGCCTCAAATGCCCTCCATAAAAAGTGGGGTCTCTTTGGGGTATTTTATTTATTTTTCTGTACATTGTGCTTCAACAACATCTAGCTATAATTTTAAATATTTCATTGTAACAATTATAATATTTTCAAAAATCAAGAGAAATTACGAGAAGCTATATTTCAAAATAGTATTGTTATTTCTAGACATACAGCAATGATATTAAATAGAGAACAAATGGAGACTTCTACCTCAAGTCTCTTGAGACTAGTATTGCACTGCACCATGGGAATTTAAGTCGTTGTCTTTCTTTTCAGCACAAATACACCTCCTTTATATGCAAATTAGGCTTATTATAGATTGCACCTTGTTCTCAAAGTCTGCACAGTAAAATTTTCCTCTGGGAGGATTTTTCCCCTTAGGCCCAAACATACTTTTACACACGTACATGAACACAAAAGCTTCTAGTTACACAAGTTCGATTGAATGTGTCAGAGTGTTATTCATAACCCATCGCAGGTATGCACTGCATTCTCAGAATTACCACAAGGGGTGCTAGAGCTCCAATTAGTGCATATATATATATATATATATTGCGGTTTCAGGTCAACTGCTGTCTAAGATTCTGAGGCATTACCACATTAAGTAATGCAAGAACACATTCGCCCAAGCCTTCGCATCTGCATTATCATACTTTCATAAACTATTTTTCTATTTACACACAAACAAAAATGTTTTATCCCTAAATTTTGCTAATACACCAATAGCAAACTCCTTTTCTCTCATTTCCTCAGCTCTGTAGCTCCTGAGGTGTTTTGTTATTCTTGTGAATTTCACTGTGTTCTTCTGTACTTCATCTGCATATAAAGTCACACTAAAATTGCTGTGAACACACGCACTCAGATGCACATGACTGTTGGTGAACGCTGAGGTAATTCTGGGTGTGGTGCACAAGAGAGAAGTTGGGGGATTCAATCAACAATATTTGCCAAATTAAACCCATATGCGCATTAGAAGAACACATGATGCCCATTACATCATTGCATTCCTGGAAATAACAGATCTTGATAGTGACACATATATTAGTTACCTCCTTTTTGTAACACACACTTTGCAAGGAGCCATGTATGGGCTAATGAAGGGCCAATAGTTCACCCAAAAATTTAAATTCTGTCATCTCACCCTCAAGCTTTGAACCTCACCCTCAAACCTGTAAGAGTTTCCTTCAGCTGCTGGACACAAAAGTAGATATTTTGAAGAACGTTGGTAACCTAATAGTTGAGAGTAGCCATTGACTTCCATAGTATTTCCTGTGAAAGTCAATGGCAACGGTCAACTGTTTGGTTTCCAACATTCTTCCACATATCTTCTTTTTGTGTTCAAGAAATTCATTCAGATTTGGAACAATATGAGGGTATGTAAATGATGACATCATTTTCATTTCTGGGTCAAACATCCCTTTAACTTTTAGCAAGTTATTGACTTTTGAGAAACAAATGTCCTTTAAATTTAGTATTTTGTCATGTCATATTCATTAATTTTACTGTAACGTCCACTGCATTTTCCCAGGGTGACATATTTTTTCCTTTTCGCGAGTGCCCTTGAAAACTCGGAGGCTGTCTGTCAATCAGCCTTTTGCTGGCGGTAACACACAGTGCATCGCTGTAACGACAGAGAGGGCGGCGAACTCCGGCAGTGGCTTTGAGTTTCTGTGTGCCGCCCTGAGGAAGAAAGCTCCTCTCCAGATGAGACGTGACAATTTATTCTTAACAGAATTCCAGATGAAAAATAGGTGTAGCTATTTCAGGATCAGCAGTTTATCAAAAAACTCTCAGCCGCTCTCTCTCGCTCTTTCGATGTGTCGTCTCATAGCCGTGGGGCTGGGTTTAATGGCCCTCAGTCACAGATCTTTACCAACCTCAACTCTGCACCCTTGACTCTCTGAGAACACCTTTTTCTCTTTTATTACTCTTCCCTGTCATCTTGCTCTCCTCTCGTAATCAAAAATTCAGAAAAGGCTATGTTAAAATCGGCAAAGTCTGAGGTTACGCTTTCTTCTTTCCAAAAATCCCATCATCCTCTCCTGCTGCTGGACCCTGCTTAGGGATGTCAGACATAATAGGCCTCCAATCGTATATGAATGCTGTTTGAGCTTGGCATTAGTTCTGTTCTGAATCCTAGGGGGCTGCCATGCTGTCTATAGTGCCTACATAGGACACTACCTTCTAAGACAGCATACTAACAGACATGGAACTGCGCAAATTATTGATTTAGAAATGTCTACACAGGCAGTCCTACACAAAAAGAGAGTCTCAAGTCCTTGTTTATTACAATAGAGTTTGATGTTAGCTTGTTGCTAAGCTAAAAACAAAACTTTATTAAGCTTAAATCTTCGGTATGGAACAATATTTCTCTGAGATTGTCTGTCATCTTACAATAATTTTTCCACCGAGCTTATTGTAGTGCATTCTGGGTTTGGATTTTTCTATGAAAGGATTACACTTTTGGAAGGAGCTTTTAGAAGTTGGAAGTAAACCTAGGATGGTTTAAAATACTGTCTAGGTAGGCAGCTCACCAAGGTTTTATAACAGACCATGTTATGTTATTATATATGGAGGTTAAACATTATTGAGATCATACATGGACACAGCCATAAATGTATATAATGTATGTGAGTTGTGTCTGTCATGTATGCAATCTAGCGATCAAAAAGAAAAAAGAGGTTTATGTGTGTGAAACAGTAAAATCATCAGATTATTATAGCAGTCAACACACCACTAGCCAGAACTCAGTAGAAATACGTGAAAGAGAGAGAGAGAGAGAGTCCTACCTCTGTATAGTTCCAGTCAGATCACTTGCGTCCTGCCTGTGAGAGAAAGAGAAAAAATAATTCATTAGCTCAGTGAAAGTCACATACTTGCATTTATATTTATGCATTTGAGCTAAAACTTCCAAATGCTTCCAGGGCCAATTTCACTTACACACACAAGCAACAAAAAATAAAATAAAAAAAATAAAAGGTTAAAATAAAATAAAAATAGAATAGAATTTATAGGATTGTTCCTCTGTACAACATCAATATGATACAATGGCAATATTTATATTCCATCTATCTGCACATCTTTAATTTTGATCAAATATGCATGTGTGTGTATGTGCTTGTGCATCTCCTTCGTTTGTGATAATACAGCTGTAATCAGATGTGTGTATGTGTGTGTGTGTGTGTGTTTGTGTGATAGTACTCAAGTGTATGTGTTTATATCTGCAGGGAGCTCTCATGCATGGCTTTAGCTGCAGGTGCATTCAACGTCTGTAAGATAACATTCACTTCACTGCTGTCTGCATTACACACACAAACACACACACATTACACCCCCCTCTCTCCATCTTTCTCTCATCCATCCAATCATCCACACCCTCTCTCTTTCCCATCCCTCCATTCTCCTGTCATTTCAGAGCGTTCGGCTTTTGGGAAAACATGAGTGCTGAATGTACGAGGCGAGGGGTGCCTGTATTAATGTCTCTCACTCTCTCTCTCTCTGAGAAGCAGACGGACATATGGAGCGTCACAAGCCACTGAACCCAAGAGAAGTGGAGATGAAAAAATGGACAGAAAGAGAGAAAGGAGAAATGGTACATTGTGATTACCTCTTTCAGCCTCCTCTTGACATATTTCACCATAAAAACCCTCAAATTCATCCCAGCTGACAATTACAAATGACTAATACAGCACTTCATTAGCAACCGGTTCCTGTATCAATCATAATTTACACATTACCCTGATGGAGGCAAATGGTGTGGTATTAAAGTGTAATACTGTAGTATACAGATATATCCTTCATTTAATTTCCATTTATTTATTTGCAAAATATAGTGTCTTATTTTGCTTTCAATTTTGAGGTAAAATCTGAGGTTTAGCCATATATGTGTGTTTGTGGTAACATGCGTCCTCTTCTGTTTGTGGGACTAAATCAACTGAAATAAAAACCAGCAATCACTTAGTGCGACCTTTTCAATTGCCTTTACCGGGAAAAAAACCTGAAAAAAACATCCAGTACCATTTCAAAAACTGGCGTAAAAAGGCGGAGTGCTGTATTCAAAGAGCAAATCAATTGTGGCCAATTCACCACGGCTAATTTTGGCCCTCATTCAACATGGCACCCGAGCTCAGGTAATCACTCCCCGCTCTTGTTAGCACCAAACAACCCACACCAAATTGTTTTTCTTTTCTTTTTTTTGTTATTTTTTATTCTAATCCCTCCGTTCTCCAACTGCTGAGCTCCTGCTTTCCATGCGTATATGTGTGTGTATGAAGAAAGAGACCGTGCTTCCCACCGCATGTTAATAAATTGGTCCCCTGTGGACAATGGGGAGGAGGTGTGCGGTCATGATTCTGAAAGGTTCCGGTGAAACGGGCGCTGTTTGATAACAGCTGCCGTCAGCGCTGTCGAATAACAGGACGCCAGCTATGCACTTATTAGTGGTGAATTATTCCTTTATTCCAGCCCAAATGAGAGGGATGCAGAGGGATGGCATGTGCTGGCTCTGGTGATCAGAGCAAAGGTGGGCTGGAGGTTACTTTCCATTTCAAAGAGACGCAGCGAGAGGTCTGTCCGCGGTTTCTGCCATATATACCTTCGCATTGAGCCTCACTGGGATGAATTATGCAAGGCCTTAACCCAGATGTATTTGCACACACAAACATCTTTCTTTCTGTCTTCTATCGCCCCCTCAAACACACGAATACACATAAACTGTGGTGAGAAATTGAGGTTAAGAAATAGGGGTTAAGAAACCACAGATAATCTATTTGAAAGCTACCTTTACACTTTGAACTGACATTTCGTTATTTTATTTTTTGGGCCTTTTTATACTGCATCATAAAGTTACAGTATAGAGTAACAAGAAATGATTGGGGATAGATACAGTAAATAGGATCAGAACATGTTGCAGGCTGGACACGAACCTGCATTTCCCACCAGAGCACCAAGGCTGAATATATCAGAAGAATGTGTCATAAAATTGCAGACAGCACCAACAGATGTGGCTATTTAGAGCTACTTAAATTTAGTTAAGTTTAAGGAAATATTGCATTATTTAATACAATGTAAGTATATAAAAAAAGGCAACATAATGTTTTTGCTGCTTTGGCTCCGAAAAGACTACCTTAGAAAGCATAACAGTTCTTATAGCTAGAAACAAAATTATTCTCAATGTACAGCAGAAATGAGGAGGTCCAAGCAGAACTTCTGCTTAACCAAAAAAAGAAAAAAGAAATAAATAAAATAAACCTTACAATTTGGTATCTAGATTCTGAAATGTATGTCTGAAAACACCTTTAATATGGCGCTAGGTTCCAATAGAAAATTACCTTATTAAAAAAATGGAGGGTGGTAGATGGAAATGAAACATCTCCTCTCCCTCTCTATCTCTATCTCTATCTCTATCTCTATCTATCATTCTTTCTCACTAACTGTGCGGTTTCCATGTCCTCTCATCTGTAATCATTATCTCTTTTTCTCCAACAGCCCACCATCTGCGTGCCTGCGTCTCTTTTACTCATTCTGCGCTTTACTTCTCCGTCTATCTATCTGTCTCTCACACAAACACACTCATATCCACTCTCTTATCAAGGCCCTTGTGCAACAGAGTGTGTTAGCAGTATGTGTTTTGCTTGCTTGAGAAATTCATCATGTTTTTGAGTGATAATTTGCTAGTTTAGACAGGTGGAGTGTTTTAAAGTACTCCAGACTAGGCTACAGCTGACAGCAGTCACTAAACTTGTTTCTTTCCTTGAATAAGAGGGATTTTAAAATTATTATTATTATTTTTGTAACACTGTGTGATAAATATATGTTGTTTCCAGTGACGAGTAATTTGCCTGTACACGCTAATGTGACACAGCCAATAAGAATGTATTTAAGGTTTCATATATGTAGGGTTTTGTACCATTGATATTTTGATGTGCGCGGAGCTATAGCATAATGCAAGAAAAAAGACATTGCGAAGGACAAAATGTCCTGCAACCTGTTGCAAACTTATATTTATAAGTAACACCATGTCTAGGGTACATAGTGTACACCACGTCTAAACTAAACACGTCCAAGTGGAAGTTCCTAATCCATTTGAACTGTTTGTCGGAAGTAGCGCAAATGCATGGAGTATATCAGAAATACAATGGGGCATCAGTTTACTGTTGGAGTCTTGTCGTATTGAAACCATTGTAAACACTATAATTGATTAGAATGGTTTCTCACTGATTTTGTTGGGTCGCACCTCTCATGTCCAGTGTAAGTGATTGCTTGTCACTTTACTAGCTGGGACTCGAACTCGGGATGCCCGAGGCGGAATGGCACTACTACACTGTAAAAAAAACATTTGTGCACAAATGAAACACCACTGCAAGGTGTCCTATTATGGCTGGTAGAAAAAAAAAAGCAACAACACACACTTAAGTTGGCACTGATAACCTAGTGGGCAGCTGAATGACTACACTATAAAAAAAAAGACAAAAGTTGAGCCAACTTAAAATTAAGGCAACCAGCTTCAGCAGATTTTTGAGTTCTCTCAACTTATGTTTGTAGGAGATTCTCAACATTTTGTTGTATAAACTTAAAACAACAAGTTTATAATAGGACACCTTGCAGCCATAATAGGACACCTTGCAGTGGTGTTTCATTTGTGCACAAATCGGCATTTCTGAACAAACCTATATTGTTAAGAAATCTTGTTCACTCTCATTGACCTACTAATTTTTTCATTCACTGAAGACTGCAAAGACCATTTTAGAGCAGAGAGTGCAGGAGCATTTCGTTGGACCTTCTCAACAGATGTTTTCCCTTCAGTTTGAGACTCTGAATGTTAATTAAAAAACTGAAATGAATGACCAAACTGGGACAAATGCTCCCATTCCTGGTCCTGGAGAACCCCCTACACTGCATGTTTTTGATGTCTCTCTTATCTGACACACACATTTGAGGTCTTGGAACAATAATAATTTAATAATAATAATAATTAATTGCATTTATATAGCACTTTTCTAGGCACTCAAAGTGCTTTACATTATGAGGGGGATCTCCTCATCCACCACCAGTGAATCTTTATTAATGAGCTGATGAGTTGAATCAGGTGTGTTTGACATCTAAAATGTGCAGTGTTGGGGGTTATCCAGGACCAGGATTGGGAACCACTGAACTGGGACATCTCCTTTGTGAAGGGATCTCGTATTGGAACAAACTGAACAAATCTGGACATCTTGTTGGTGAATTGGAGACTGCTTAAACACTCTTATGGGGTCTTTAAAGTGTATGTTTTGTGGACAGTCGAGCCTCAGGTTGCTATGTCTGCCGAATTTAAGTTAGGTAGACCGAAGCTGATACTCTTTCTGGGTGACTGGCACTCAAGAGAGACTCATTTAACCTCTTGGGAGGAAGGAAGTCACTGACCCACGACTTCACCCTCATCTTTTCTGACAGGATTTAAACTCTGTCTCTTTCAATAAGTTCTCACAATATTTCATACTCAAAACACAAGGAGACATTGCATATATTCAAACGAGGCTGAGATCTTTTACCCTCTTTCTATCACTCCGGCTTCTGACATTAGCGACTCCTTGTTCAAATGAGTTCAGAAATGTTCAGAAATGCTTGCTGGAAATGACTGGAATGAGTCCAGTTTGGGTGGTGAAAATGGAAATTTACACACATTCTGATGATAACCGTAAAATAGACAAAAGAAATCTACAATATCATCAGCCACTCTGAAGGCTTTGGTTTAATATGATGACTGTTCCGTTGTTCCAATTATGAGGACATTTCAGACAGCACCGTCCATCACTTCCAAGAGACTAAACCCCTTTCCTTTTCCCCATGCCTCGCTCATTTTATTTGTTTGTCTGAGAGAGTGCGAGAAAAAAACGAGAAATGGGACAGACAACAAACTTGTTTAAGAAGTTCAATGCTAGGCTTCATTTGACAAGAATTGCTCAAAGGGTGAATTTACTGTTCTAAGCCTAGACCCTATCAATCTAACACACATCGGAGTTATACAGCGGGTTACATAACCTTAAGCAACAGATTAGACAACACCATTCATCAATCATCCGCACCCTCCCTTTCTCATAAGCTCCATTACCCACAAGCCCTCACAGATCTCAGTTTATGAGGCATTATGAGCTATTAAAGTCTGTTGCTAAAAATCCATAAACATAAAAACAGTATGTGTACTACTTATAAATGAAGACGTGTACACTTTATAAAGAACTGTAAGAGAAAGAACAAACACACACAGTGTGGCTATAGAACAGTCGTCTCAGCTGGTTTATGAGACTGGCATACATAAAGTCAAACGGTCCCAGGACACATGGCTAATGAGAAACTGGCTACAATATCAATTCATCTCTCCAGAGAGAGATACAGAGAGAGACAGACCCACACACCAACCTAATTATGATTATGACATTTAAATTAAAGGTACTTGCCCATGCCAAAGACGTTGTCACAATGCTAGGGTACTGCTATGCATTTGCTAAAGGTGTTCTGGGTGGTTTTTAAGCATGTTGCTATGTGGTTCCCTCCTAGAGTGTTCTGGGTGGTTGCCATGTCTATGGTATTTGGTTGCTAAAGAGTGTAGTTCTTTTTCTTGGGATCAGGAAAGGCCCACGGGCTAGGACTCAAACTCGGGATGCCGAAGCGCAACAGCGCTATATGTCGGCATGCTGCTCGGGAGGCTATTGGCGCCAACGTTGTCTGGTGTTCTGAGTAGGTTTTAGTGTGTTGCTATTTGGTTCAAAGAGTATTAGGCTGGCTGCTACAGTGTTTCAAGATAGTTGTTTGGCTGTTCTGGGGTGTGTCACCGAAAATAATTGTTAGCTAACTATTTTTGCAAGCTCCATTGAACTCTATTGGTAACAACAGAACTTGCAACCACAGTTGCCTTTGGGAAACACAACCGTTTGGTAGTTGTCCGAGTATTCTGAGTGGGATTTAGTTCATTAGTTGCTGGGGTGTTTCTAAGAGTTTGCTAGGCTGTTTTGTGTGTGATTTGTAGTGCTTTTAAGTGGTTTCTGGGGTTCTGAGTGGTTGCTAGAGAATTCCTAGGTGGTTACTGAGGTGTTCTATTTTAGCACATTGTTAAGCAGTTGCTGAAGTAATCTGGCTGCAGTAGTAGTACTGCTACGTGGTGCCTGGAGAGTCCTGATTGATTGCTAAAGCATTCAAAGGTAGTTCCCCAATGACAAGCTGTTGTTGCCCAAAGGCAGGGGTGTCCAAACTTGTTCCTGGAGTGCCACTGTCCTGCAAAGTTTAGCTCCAACCATCTCTAAAACACCTGCCTGGAAGCTTCTAGTATTCCTAGATAGACCATGATTAGCTGATTCAGGTGTGTTTAAATTAATTGTGATTGAAGCGAAACTCAGCAGGACAGTGGCACTCCAGGAACAAGTTTGGACACCCCTGCCCTATAGGTACAATTGTAGGGTGTTTAAGGTAATTGCTTTTTTGTGTGTACATTACTATGCAGCTGCTAGAGTGTTTCTAAGTGGTTGCTGGAGTGTTCTGACATAGTGTCTACATATGTCAAAGTGAGTATTAAAAAATATTTTGTCCTATTAGTGGAAGTAGCAAAACTACATGGAGCTGGGAATGGGGCATCAGTTTACTGTCAATTCAGCTGGTTGCTTGGGTGATTCTGATTGGTTTCTTGGTTGTTCAGGTAGTTGATCAGGTGTTTTGGATGATTAGGTGGTTGTTTACTAGATCAAATCAAAAGAGCCCACCTTAAAGTCTCTATGATATTCTGGTCCTATGTAAGTCTTTAGGAATTTTAGTTTCTTTCATTTGTCAAATTTAAATAGGATCGCTATGAAAATGATAGCACATCTCTCTAAAAGCTGCATGATTTGAGGCATCATTCATGCCTATAGCACAAATGCTGTGTCAAAGTTATGCAGGGCTAAGAGTTTGTTCAAGCAGTATTAAAGGGTTAGTCCAGTCCAGAAGGAAAATTTCCTTATAATTTACTCACCCCCATGTAGGGTTGGGAATCGAAAAACGATTCCAGAATCGGACACTTAAGGACAGGAATCGGATACTTGTAGTCAAATTAAAGCTTCGATTCCGCCTATCGATTCCTATGCGCTTTTTTTTTTTTTTCTTCATCTGTGAGGACCAGATCTAGCGATCTGCCAGGACCTTGCTCACTAATCTAAGCACTTCAAAGTTTGGCTACATTTGCGATCAGAAGCCAAAAGAGCTAAGTATAATATCTGTGATAGCTAAACATGTTGCAAGAGAGGTGTCACCACCAACATGACAAAGCACTATAATTTAATAGATTGTTAAAGATTGCGGACATGATTCAAACATCAATGTGATTCTATTCCTAAATTACAATGATTCATCTGTTTCTTTCCTCAACCTTTGACGTGTGCGATCAGAACGTTGTGATCACTTGGTTCGTCCATGCAGCGTACGATCACATCAGTGTGATTTGAACATTTAAATCTGTGTTCGCGCTGCCGCTGACCTGAAGAGAGCAGCTGTCATCTGTCATGAATGAAACAGATTCACAGTCTTTTCAACTACAGTATCATTATTTCTGTTACAAACATTCAAATCACAGAAGTACTCAAATAAAAGTTTATAGTTCAGATATAAACTCTGATGTGTACGGTAGCGATTAAAATAGAGTAAATCACCTTTTGAAAGTAATTTGACACTTCAAATGAAGATTTATCGATTACATTGTTACGCCAGTAGGTGGCGAAAAGGGGCTGATAAAATGTATTTGTCTGAGTCATACAAGAGATTCATTCAAGAACGCCGATTCATCCAGTAATGAAACAAGTACATCTTGAGTGAGTCATTGAATCATTCATTCATAAATTACATGTGATTTTGTTTAGTTGTAAACAACATGGGGATGTACACAACATGGTGTCGTGCACAGACGCAGCGGCTTCTCTCTCTCCCGACAGAACGGTGTTTTCGTGTTTTTTGTCTTGTAAGTCGCAATGTTTTTGTACATCTTCATCACGTCTACCTGTCTTTAAATGCGCATACAGTTGTGAGTTTCTGCTCTATGTCGGCAGAATCACATTTTTAGAGTTAAACTCAGCGCACGCCGAAGAGCTGCGGGACCTCGGTCTGCTCCGAAGACCTACTCCACCACTGACCCCCACTACTGCATCTCGCCTACAGTAGAGGCGCTACAAGCGGCGTGAGAGGAAGCAGAAGAGGGGTAAGTGCGGAGGTATCCGAGCTAGGCTAGCGGCCAACCCACACAAGCCAGCTATCCCCACCATCATACTGGCGAATGTACGCTCTTTGGACAATAAACTGGACTACATCCGATTACTTTGCTCTACTCAGAGGACTGTAAGAGACTGTTGTGTTTTTGTGTTTACGGAAACATGGCTTAACAACAGCGTAGCGGACTGCGCCATACAGCTCGACCAGCTAACATGCTATCGAGCTGACAGAGCTCTCGTCGAGGGAGGTAAGATCCGCGGTGGCGGGCTTTGTGTTTGCATCAATGATGCATGGTGCCGCGATGCTGTTGTGGTCTGCAAACACTGCTCACCCTTGGTGGAGTTTATGATTATTAAGTGCCGGCCGTTCTATCTACCGAGGGAATATACAGCTATACTGCTTGTTGCTGTATGAATCCCTCCCAGCTCCAACAACAACAACAGGAGTGAGGCGCTAAATGATCTGTACCAGCACACCAGTGAGCAGCAGACAGCCCACCCAGATGCTTTTCTCATCTTAGCTGGGGATTTCAACCATGCAGACTTAAAGATTAGATTAGATTAGATTAAACTTTATTGTCATTTATGCAGAGTACAAGTACAGAGCTAATGAAATGCATTAAAGAGTGTGTTCTCAAAAATACACTGACTTCCCAACAAGGGGAAAAAATACTCTGGACTTTGTTTACACCACCCAGAGAGGAGCTTACAAACCTCCCCCCCCCCCTCCCCCACCTCGGAACCTCAGACCACATCACTGTCATGCTAATGCCTGCATACAGACCGCTCGTTAAAGTCATCAAACCAATACACAAACACATACAAGTGTGGCCGGAAGGGTCGTCAGAGGCACTTCAAGACTGTTTTGACACCACTGACTGGAATATGTTTAAACAGGCTACCACACACAACAACACTACAGACCTCCAAGAGTACTCAGAGACTGTCACTGCCTACATCACCAAGTGCATTGATGATGTAACGGTCACAAAGTCTATCACTGTCAGGGCCAACCAGAAGACCATTACGGACTACAAGCCCCCACCACAGACCTGTGACAGCACCATCCCCCTGCTGAACGAGCTGAATGCCTTCTTTGCTCGCTTTGAGGCATAAAACAGCACCATTGCACAGAGGACTCCACCTCCTCCCAGCGACCAGGTGATGACGCTGTCCCCGGACAGTGTGAGAAGATCCCTCAGCAGGATCAATGCACGCAAAGCTCCGGGTCCTGACAACATTCCTGGGCGTGTACTGAGAGACTGTGCAGTGGAACTCACTGATGTCTTCACAGACATTTTCAACATCTCGCTAAATCAGGCCGTTGTCCCCACATGCTTCAAAGCTACCACCATCATTCCAGTCCCGAAGAAGTCATCTCCATCCTGCTTCAATGACTACCGTCCAATAGCACTCACTCCTATTCTCATGAAGTGCTTCAAACGGCTAGTCATGCACCACATCAAGTCTCATTAAGTTTGCGGATGACACGACTGTGGTGGGTCTCATTAGCAACAGAGATGAGGCAAACTACAGGAGCGAGGTGAGCCGCCTGTCCGGGTGGTGCAGTGACAACAATCTCTCTCTGAATGTGGAGAAGACGAAGGAGATTGTTGTTGACTTCAGGAAAGTACACACTCAGCATGCTCCTCTGACCATCAACGGTGCGACTGTGGAGAGAGTGAGCAGCACCAAGTTCCTGGGTGTGCTCATCACAGAGGACCTCTCTGGACTAACAACACTGTAGCACTGGCCAAGAAAGCACAGCAGCGTCTCTACGCATCCTGCCGCAAGTCACTACAACGCATAGTGAGAGCAGCTGAGAAGATTGTTGGTGTCTCTCTCCCCTCCCTCCCTGTTGGTGTCTCTCTCCTGCTCTCCCTCCAGGACATTTACAGCACCCGTCTCACCCGCAAAGCCCTCTGCATTGCAGGTGATCCCACCCAACACACAGCTTCTTCAGTCTGCTGCCATCAGTGAGGAGACTGCGGAGTCTCCAGGCGTGGACCAGCAGACTGAAGGACAGCGTCATACATCAGCTGACCCCCCCCCCCCCCCCCCCCCCCCCCCCCCCATATAGTGGACTTCAATGGGGACCGATGGGTTGAAGGTCCAAATTGCAGTTTCAATGCAGCTTCAAAGGGCTACACAATCCCAGCCGAGGAGTAAGGGTCTTATCTAGCAAAACGATCAGTCATTTTATAAAAAAATAAAAATGCATATACTTTTTAACCACAAATGCTCATCTTGCACTAGCTCTGCAAAGCGTGTCCACGACTTCACGCATTACGAAGTCACGTTGGTATGTAGACCGTTGGTCCCCTTTGAAGTCCACTATATGGAGAAAAATCCTGGAAAGTTTTCCACAAAAATATTAGGCTAATTTAATTTCGACTGAAGAAAGAAAGACATGAACATCTTGGATGATTAAACGCATGCGATTAATTGCACAGCCCTACATGGGGGTGAGTAAATTATCAGGAAATTTTCATTCTGGAGTGAACTACATACTGCATTCTTACATTCAAAGCAGCTAGACACAACACAGTGCAATGGAAAAGAATGCAGGGGTCTCGAGATGAAAGTTGACAGGGCATCTTAAAACCACAGTAGTCATGGTGCAAGACACAGTGTAGCACGTTGCAATGTTCTGAGACATCCGTCTGGCACATGTTTGCCCAGATCAACAATTAAAAAATAGCACAGAAGGACCACAAGAACCCATCCTGTGTGAAAGGCCCCTAACAGCGCATTGGATGCTAGGAAATGGGTTCGCCATACAGTGCAGGACTGTGTGTGTGTCTGAATGTGTTGCTTGGTAGACAGATGTGCCCCAGCAGCTGTTCTAGATGCTCTGGCACACACACACACACACACACACACGGCAGTGTATCACCTGATGGCAGAGAGCTGGTATGCCGCCAAACATTGCTTAAGCCAAAAAGAGTCTGCCAAATAATGACCCGGCAGAATAACATACCAATTCTTATGCTGCCGTGGAAAAACACGCAAAACATATGTACGCACACACCATATGTGATACATTTTGTTTTGACCTCTTTGTTCTGACTATCAATGACAGTGAGTTGAGCAGCCTCGAGCGTCTGCTCTAGATGAAGTGTGTGTGTGTGTAGTTATAAAGAAGCTGAGCCTTTGGGAGCTGCTGTTAGCGTCGCACAGTTTGAATACTGCATTAACTGTCCTAGTTCTTCTCTAAAGTATGCACTAGTCTTCAACAGAGAAATGCTAATATTTAATACTTAATAACTCGCTAAATCTGATTACTCGAAGCTCGCTCTTTCAAAGCTCAAGAGATTTCATGGGAGCCCACAGTTATGTTAAGTATAAAAGTATCTCATAAAATTCCTAAGGAGCAGTGATGCTATAGGTAAACTAGTAAAAATAGTAGTTTTTGTTAAATTAAATAAAGCTGATGTAAAATGAATGAAATGGATGTACTGAAATTAACATATATATATATATATATATTAATTTCAGTACATCCATATATATATTAAATGAGAACTTTATTATTATTATTTTATTTATTTAATTTTTTTTACAATTTGTACAATTTAGCACATAAAAACATACAGTAACATTTTCTGTTTGTAAAATAAATTTCAGTTTGTTACATTAAAGGTCAAACCAAAATCCAGTGAAAGCTAATTTGTAGGCTGGATTTAAGGATTTAACATCTTAGCACAGAACGTACATGGGGCCTAAACTACAGGCTCAATGTGGGACCCTGGTTCTAGACATGTGTGAGATTACTGAGGTCTTCTTCTCCAATAAACATCTGAAGCAAAATATCCATTTGCAATCATTGCTGCCTAGGAGAATCATATGAGCTATTAAAGACATCTAATTTGAGATTTATCTTTTCTATAGGTGTAAGCGTGCAAGAAGTGTAAGAGAAAGATTCATCCGCAGTTGAACTAAAGCACTTGAGCAATAAGAGTTTGTTGAAATGGAACAGGACACACATATACACACTCCACAGCTGTGAGGTGTAACAGGAGAGCTGTGGAACGATAGGAGAGGAGATCCACAGACATGCCAAGATTTCATTAACTGCCACAGCGGCCTGTATTCAGTCATGTTGGTGTTGTAAAGCCCTTCACCTCTAAATGCAACAAGTTTAACAAACTGCTCTCAAACCTTATTAACACACCACATGGACGATAGGACATGTTTAGTGGCTCAAACTTTATAAATTGTGATTTAGTGGTCTGACAGACTTGGTTTACTACCTAATTGTCATTATTAACCAATCATATCATGTTTGCATCTGATCAATTTAAATACTTTATGTCCTGCTGAATATTCTCTTTCATTTTTGATGCAAGCAGTATTTCACGGGAAATACACACTCAGGCTACACTTAAAGAGACAAATAGTTGTTGAAAAGGAAAGTTGAAAAAAAGAAAAGAACTCACCCTCATGCCATAAAGTCATACAGGTTGGAACAACATTAGTGTGATACAATACATTTTCCCGTAATGTCACTGTAATGCTGTTTACATCACCAAAACCTCTCTGGTAGCAGCTTAACATCGAGGATACTGAATATAATAATTATAAAAGCAATATCCAAAATTCTAAAAGCATCATCCCTAACACACATTCATAATCATACACTAACACAAGTGCAAACACATTCACCCAGTTTGACTGATATGTCATGTAATTGAAGAAAATGACTTGTGGATATAATTAGAAACAATCAAGCCCTTGTGGTTCCCACTTCACCAGAGTCAAACTATTGCACTTCTGTCCTTCTACACACGTCACCTCCTTTACTAATTTAGTGTAATTTTCACTCATTTCCTCCAGTTAATACTCATTTCTAACCTCTTTCCCCCCTACTACCACCAAAAAAAAAAATTAAATAAAAAAACAGAACGTGGATGGAAATGTTGTGATTATGTTATTAGGATGTTTCTGAGGGTTATATATACAGCTCAAAGGTTCATTACCCATAAACAGTTTCTATGCTTTTATTGACCTGACTTCTATATGCAGTGTTTCTCTTAGATGTGAAAATTGAAAAGAAAAACATTTAAACAATATAGTTTGGTAATGCAGATCTCACCGGTTTATGGGGTGAGACAAGGCTGCCTTGGTAACGGTTTTGTCATCTCTCACCGGATGAGAACGTAAATGAGCATGATTGTGAATGTCACAGGTGTCCCACTGGGGTGAAATGTCAGCATTAATCCCATTTAATAAACTCATGCCATGCTTTAATCTCACATTACCACTTAATCTGGCCCTCATATTGACTGCGTAATCCCGGCCCACTCCGTCGGGGACTGGGGCGATGAGCCGTGCGGTCGTTCTGCGAGGCATCATTATGGCAAGAATGGAAGATAACGGGCTTGTAAAGAGATGTCAATGAGGTTGGCGGCAAATTGATATGATCATAACCGCTCGAGATCCGGGTCGGCATGCCATCAATCATGATGATGAAAAGCCGGCTAACGCCACAAACGGGCTAGTGTATTATCAGCATGAGCGGAAGGACTGCTCTATCACACACACTCATCACACACTGATTTAAGCGCACACACAGTATCTCTATTCCAAAGATAGACAGCATTTTGAGGCATTGTAGACATATTACTGATGCAGAAGTTTGCCATGAAAGTTTGTCACAGGCCTTAGAGTTTGCCACAAGTTCAATTAGACATCACTTTTAAATTTACATTTTCAAACTTTTATACAAATGTCTTTAGTAAAAACACAAATAAATAGGTGTGCTATATCCCAAGCGCTGTAAAAATGTATTAAATGTAGTATTTTAGACATTATGTATGTGAGCTTGTTACTGAGAACTGTGTTGTTAGCTTAGCAACATGCTAAGCTAAAAACTGTTGTAAATGTTTCAAATCTGACACTCAAGTGTGCTGTAACAAAAAATTAACATTATTTTTGACATTATTTGTGTGTGTTTTTTTACTAATGAGTACTATGTTGTAAGCTTAGCAACATGCTAACACCAAACTTGTATTATGATGTTCCATTTAGATTAGCATGCTAACTTAGAAGGTAACTACATTACATGTAGACAGCAGATACTGAAGCAGCTCTCTAGGGTTTGCAACAGAGCTAGTGATTCTGGCTTGAATCTGCTAGCATATGGAACCAACCTCATCTGTTAGTAGTGCACTATGCCAACTTTTCCACTTACGAAATAGCAAAATATAAATAAATTATGAAATAACCCTATTTATTACCAACCCATCTTCCTGTACTGCCAATTAAAACACAGAGAGAGCTAGACTTTCATATATGTGTGTTTGTGTGTGTGGTTATGTTTGGCAAACTACCTGCACAATTTTAATGGTGTTTTAATGAGGATGGGATTGACAACGGATTGCGTTTTAAGAAAAGAAAAGCTGCAGAAAAAGGCACTGACTGACTTCCCCAGCGAGAAGAAGGAAAAACCGCTGGCGACAGGACAAAACACACTTTTAATCCCGCGAGAGCCGCGAACAAATCAATATCAATTAAGGTGGAGGAGCAGACAAAATGGACATCTTGCTTTGTTTTAACTAATGAAGTCTGCCGAGAATCCACCAACTGAGGCCCATAGCAACCAGGAAAACATATATACACACACACTCAGACTTCAGCGCAATAACCCAAGTAAACATTCAGGATTGTGATAAATAGTCCACATAGAGCGGCCCAAAATGGGACACCATTGCAATAGAAAACAAACTTTCATGTGTCACACACACAACACACGCTCCCTGCAGGAGGGCTGAGCATATATATCATTAATGATGATTTTGATGTAAATCTGTAATAAAGTTATGCTGCTGACACACGCACAGCACGGAGTCGTACACATCCATCAGTGCTGCTGGGTGATATCTCCTCATCTACATACTATGCAGGCTGAATGACAAACGAGAAGAAGATGATGAGAGAAAGTAGGTGAAATAAGTACGAATAACAAGGAGAAATCGGCAAGCATAAAACTGGCTCCATACAAAACATTACACGGCTCTTCCATACACACAAACACACTCAAAGTCTTTATGAGAACCAGACGCATGTTTTCGGCTTCACGTCAACGAGTCGTTACGATAGGTGGATGGGCGGTTAACACAAGGATGTAATTGCATTATTGTCAACCGGCATGTAACATAATGACATCCAGACTTTTTTTTTCTCTTTTACAGCTGCATGAAAAATAAAAATCTGTATTAGTAGAGCGTTCTCTCTAAATATTACTTATTTTTTTCCTTTAGAGTTCGAGGGGAAAAATATGACCCAGATATGTTTTTTGTGAGATTCACATTTGCACATATTGGTACTCATACGCTATGCACTAGACCACATTTACGACATAATTACATGCGTGTGTGTGCGTTTATATATCTGTGTATTATATATTAAATATATATATATATATATATATATATATATATATAATCCCGCTCGGAGCTGGGCGAGTCGGACCGTGACACACATATATATATATATATATATATATATATATATATATATATATATATATATATATATATATACATTATTTACACACACACACACACACACACACATACACACACACACACACACTTACATGTATATTTATGTACATTTGGAAGACT
Source organism: Barbus barbus (assembly GCF_936440315.1). NCBI lineage: Eukaryota > Metazoa > Chordata > Actinopteri > Cypriniformes > Cyprinidae > Barbus > Barbus barbus. The sequence goes on along the minus strand of NC_136720.1, from coordinate 9,939,859 downwards.
GAACTGACTTAAAGTGCAATCAATATATGCTTTTCATCAGTATGTGTGGGAATGGGATTTGAACCCATAACCTTGGTAGCGCAAATTAGGGTTGCCAACACAGAAACCATGTTGGCACACATGCACTACCCACAAGGTCACATCTGAAACATTTTGAAGACCAAAGTGACTTATAGTGCATTCAAGATTAATTTGAATATCTGTTCCCTGAGATTTGAACCTTGGTGTCACTAATACAGGGTTTTTCTTTCTGTTTTCTGTGCATGTGAATCTAGCGAACTAGAGCATAATGTAAATGAAACAAACACCTCTCCTTACCCTCACACACACACACACATGTTGTTTTTTGTGGTTTATGGGGACTCTCCATAGGCGTAATGGTTTTTATACTGAACAAACTGTGTGTGCTATTGCCCTACACCAACCCTACACCTAAACTTAGCCCTCACAGGAAACTTTGTGCATTTTTAGATTTTCAAAAAAACACCATTTAGTATGTTTTTTAAGCCTTTTGAATTACGGGGACATAGGCAAGTGTCCTCATAAACCACCTTCATATTGTAATACCTCTGTCATACCCATGTCATTATACAAATTTGTGTCCTCATAAACCACATAAACATGCACACACACACACACACACACACACACACACACACAAATGTGACCCTGGACCACAAAACCAGTCATGAGTGTCAATTTTTCGAAATTGAGATTTATGCATCTTCTGAAAGCTGAATGATTGAGCTTTCCATTGATGTATGGTTTGTTAGGACTGGACAATATTTGGCCGAGATACAACTATATGAATATCTGGAATCTGAGGGTGCAAAAAAATCTAAATATTGAGAAAATCGCCATTAAAGTTGTCCAAATTAAGTTCTTAACAATGCATATTACTAATAAAAAATTAAGTTTCGATATATTTATAGTAGGAAATTTACAAAATATATTCATCGAACATGATCTTTACTTAATGTCCTAAATCAATGATTTTGACCCATACAATGTATTTTTGGCTATTGCCACAAATATAACCCAGCGATTTAAGACTGGTTTTGTGGTCCAGGGTCACAAATACACTTTGTTACACATGCACATGTTCTGAACAGAACTATGGCAGGTATAACGGAAGATATCTGCCCTCTTCAGATGGAGATGCCTTTAGATAAGCACACTCACACACGTACACACACATAACGGAATGCTCACCCTTGGGAAAGTTTACATCACGGTTCAATGGATTTTGGCACAACAACTCTAGACATCACTGACAATGTGTGTAGCTGCGTCTTATCACAGCTTATCTCGGGTCTACAGCCAACACTCACTTCCCTTTACCACTGCTGACACTTCTTTAACACTCACGTTGATCGGGGGTCAGATTTTCTACATCAGCGGTGATCTGTATTGTAAAGTATTCATGAGAAAACTGATCCAAACACCACGGTTCACCCCACAGGCAAAGAGGAACCTCAGTACAGATGCTGTATCTGTAAATATAAAGTGTCCTTACTCCTATAGTGGTAAATCTAGACTAGGCAAATCATTTAGAATTAAACCTGAAAATTGCCTTACTTAATTGTTTACTTAAATATAACACAGACGACAGCTACATCTGTCAACTAATGTTTCAATTTAGATGTAAAATCTTATTGAACATCTATTTAATTATCTTTTTCTTTTCTAACTTAATAATGAAAACGCAATGTGACAGTATTTAATTTCTATACAATTTGCAAACTAATAAATTATATTAAGCTGCCTTAAATACTATGTACTTACATCAAAAATAAGTACAATGAACTTGTTCATATTGTGTTGCAAAACACTTCTGCTGCAATTGAGGTGGGATACGGGTAAAGTTAGGGTCAGGTTCGGTGTTATGGCTAGGTTTAAGGGTGGAATAAGACAAATGTAATTACAGAAATTAATGACATATCTAATTGCATGCAGGCATGTTTTAAATTATAAGTACAGTGTAAAAACATGTGTGTACAATAAATAAATACATGTAACTATTCATTAAATTACTATGTATTCATATTGCTATTTTGTGTAGTGCATAACATTCTCCTTTATCGTTCTATTCCAATATCTTCATAAAATACACCTTTTTCAAACTCACACAATGAAAAAAGGATTGTAACTATTATTATATTATTTTCTCCTATACCCCTAAAACATTGTTTTAAATAACAAGGCTCATGTAATACAGAGCAGAGATTGCTGTACTACCTAGCAAGCACCCAATCTTAGTAAACGACAGGAACAGGTGCTGCCGTCATGCCTTCCTGCACACTTTTTAATTAAGCAAAATGATCGTGAAATACAAATAAATTAGAATGTACAGTTGTGGTTTATTCATGTACTTGGGTTTTGAACTGCTCGTTTTCAATTTGAGTGGGATGTGTATTGGACCGTAGACTTTGGTAAAGAAGCTTAGGGTTAAAACAAAACACAGCGCAAAATAAAGCAAGTGACATTGCATTTAAGCCATTAGAAGAGCAAATCTATAAGCTCTGAAAGTTCAGTTTTGACTACGTGCCTATTAAGTTTGTCTTAAAGCGGACCTATAATGCCAGAACTTAACATTCGAACTGAAGAGTTTTTAATAGCTTGGAAAAATGTCAACATACTCCAGCAAATTGACTAAACAATGTGAGCGAGACTCATTTCTATGGTTTTGCTAAGCAGCTGGGAGGTCTTAAGGAAGTGTTTGTGTGTCTCTGTGTGTGTACTGTTGTGGATATGTGTGTGTGTGTGTGTGTTTTTTAGAGTGATGTAGTAATAACTCCCAGTGGGAGCAGATTTCTGTCTGGTCGTTGTGGTGACAGCATCAGGTGAGAAAGTGGTGATGGCTGTCCTCTCCTACACTGGACAGTAATTGGCCATCCATATCGAGCTTTGTCTCAAACACACACACACACACACACACACACAGACGTCATATCCTATTAGCATTGCTACACGCAATTGCCATCACCCTGTTCCCCCAAGATCCAAAATGCCAGTGACGACACGTGTGAATGTGTGCCTGCTACACTGTTGGTACCTCGCACTGACACACAACATACACATGGTAAACATCATCATCTGAAAAACAGGTGGGGATTGGAGATGACAGGCAGATGATGGAGTGAAAGAGGGTCGGCGGAAAACTAAACATGAGTTTACACATTGGTTTACCCTTCTACTCAGTGAGATCTCTGTGAAATATCAGGATTTACCGCTACAGGATTTGTATTCCACCAGTAGCACAGAACAGAACTGCAAAAATAAACAGGTTTGTAACATACACTTCTTCTGTCGTTGTTCAAACAATTCCTAGAAAAAGATATTCATTAGCACTCCCATACATCTCAAAGGTTGTTACTCAGCTAGGGCTTTATACATGCTACAAAACACCTGAATGGATATTTCCAGTAATCCAAAAAACTTGACTAGGTTCAGGTGTAGTTAATTAGGGTTAAAGCGGAACTCTGTGGGACAGTAGCTGCGTTTCCATTACAGATTTTATAAATGTCTATAAAAATATTGCAAAATGATGGCATTTCCATTAACTGATGTCATGTGGCATAAATGTAATTATTGTTCAAGTCATGGCAACAGATTTTGGTAGGGTTATGTGTCGAAGGAGGTGTAGGCATGTATCTTTACAGAAGTAGCAAGGAGAGTCACTTCTGGGATGCTTCTGAAAAAGCTGGTATAAACACAAGCATTGACTATAGAGAGCCTGTGTCAAGAGCCGTAATGCACCACAGACGTATGCAGTGTACATTTTCTAAGCATTAATGGCAAGGAAAGCCAATTATACCTCAGAGCAGCCATGTTTGAAGTGTTTCTTGGAGGTTATAGCACATTGAAGAATGATCATATGACTACGTACTCCATGTGACCTATAAATGCAAATAGAAAAAAAAAATATTCCTTTTTTGAACTGCATGAAAAAAATACCTCATGCTAGTGTAAAAAAAATTGCGATAAATGTGTGTTTTTGCAAAATTGACATGTGTCCATTAGTTGTATTTTCAATTGACAATAATTTCAATTTGCCCAATATAAAGAAAATGGAAACGCAGCTAGTGGACCTCCAGGAGCAGGATTGTGCATGGTTGCCCTAGCTACATTATTTACTAACCTTAAAACCACTTTGGTTGTAGATATGTAGGACTGAAGGTCATTGCACACTGAGTCCGAAATTTTCGCATGCGTTTTTCCATTTTTTCATATTCCCCATGTTTTCCTATCAAAATGCATGCTATGGATGCGAAAACGCAGAAAATCGAACCTAGTTTCGTAGGCAGTGTGCAAATGTGATTGACACCACGTGAGGTTGTATTTATTTTTTAACGTGCGAAACTTTCGGACTCAGTGTGCAATGACCCTAAGACTAAAAAAGACATCCAGAACAAGCTATACCTGGTTAAATCACAGTCACATTTCAGGAATGCACTAGGTTTCTATGTGTAAACGTGTGCATAACAAAAATGTTTGTTTGCTCTTCAGGTTTTTTTTTTTTAGAGCTTTAAAAAGGCAAGAGCTAAGAGTCATTTGGGCCACTTTTATAGTGCTGAATGGGGCTTGACAGCCACTGTTTGCGGTCCACTTTTGTGGAATGGAAACAAGCACCTTGGACTTTCTGCAAAAAAATATCTCTTTTTTGTTTACAGAAAAAAAAAAGGCTTGGGAACCGTACATTAGGGCGAGTACATGACAGAATTTTCCAAATTATTCCTTTGAGGCAGTTAGCCGGTAGGGGAAACAGAAGAGGATATCCAGAAGAATGCAGAACATCAGAGAGAAAGTTAACGAAAGCTAGGCAGCTAGAAAACTGGAAACACGTCGTTGGGCTGAACAAAATCAGGGCAAGAGCGCGAGGAGGGAGTGGAAAAGAATTCAATATATTTTTAATCTCGCGGATGTAATGTGATTGCACAGCTGCCGTAGGCTGCAGATTTCATAAGGCAGATCACATTTCAGACAGATGGGGTTGGGGTGCTTGCGTTCAGGCCGATCTGCATGGCTCTGGGAGAAGTTAATGAAGGAGACAGAAACACAATGCCCTGTAATGACTTTAATGCCTTCACCCAGGGATTCCTTCGCTGGCCCTTGGGGGCCTAGAAGGACCAAATCATGTTAGTGTAAAGCGTTGATTGCTCTTTTTTCTTGTCAGGGTGAGTTTGAAGACCAAAGGATAAAGAAAGAGTGTTAAATATTCATCAGGTTTCATTATTTTATTGGATTTTGTTGTGTGGCTTTGCACATGTTTTCTTTGGGTTCGTTTAAGCTTTTCTTTTGTCCACCTGACCTAATGCCCTGCTCCTCTTCCTGGCGTGTTGTTTTTGCTTTTCTCTTCTGCACTGAGATAATTAAAAAATTGCTGCTAGAAATGCCAGATTATGACGTTTTACCAGCTAGTACTCCAGTTGGTGATCCATCCATCTTGAACCTAAACCATTTAAAACCATCTACTAATATTAAAATACATGTGCATATCGTGAGCAATTCGTTGGTTCAGTCAAAATGTAGCCTATTAAGTTGTTCTTCCTCTAAAACATATTTTCTGCTGATGACACTTGGATGATATGGCCTATTGGATAATGTTAACCAATAAGCAGGTACCTGTTTAACCATTGATAAACTCAATAAAGCTCATATTCAAATTTGGCTTACTTTTTTAATGATCCAATCAAATTCCATACCTTATTGATTATTATGAGTCACGTGAAAATATACCATATTATGATAAAATAGCTTGCAAACTGTGATTCACATTGACTTTCAGCTGGCTTAAGCTGGATTTTCCAGTTGGGAAACCTGCACTTGCATATTCTCATGAATCAGCAAAAAGACAGACCACGTCCAAAACACATCAGTTTTCATTCCAATTATAATAAATCTCATAATACTCAACTGAACTGCCAAGAAAACAAATTCAGTGTTGTCAACAGAACGTAACAACTGGTTTCTGCCCATGTATGAAGTTGACTGGATCAGTTCTAAATCAAGTTAGCAGACTAAGCTCTTGGGATAGGGACCGGAAACGATGGCGTTACCCCTAACAGTGTGTTGTCATGGAAATGACAGTGTTGAGGGACAGGGGAATAAAGATCTGATTATTCTCCCAGAGCTTTGTTCTCAGTTGAGAGGAACATATGTGTGTTTGAGTGTGCAGATGTAGGCGAGTGTATTTAGCTTACTCTGGTAAGAAATATGCAAGTTATACAGTATCTTTTAATTCACATGAAATAATATATGAAACACAGCTCATTTTGTAAGGAATGACTATGCTTTTGTTTCTTATTGTAGTGTTTCTTCCATTAACATACACATTTAACAGTGTATCTCCAATACCACATTTATTTGAGAACTACAGTGATGGTAATTCCAAAGTATTATACTTAGTAACTTAACGAATACAAACTGTCTTGTTGAGTGAGTTACATGTGTTCAGTCTACCATGTTAAGTGAACATTTTGCTTCAGACTCTCATATACACACAACAAAGGCTGTAATGCTGTAATGATTTTAGTAATGGCGTTAATAAGTCGGCCAGAGTGACGACACTTAGCTCTGGGCATGAGTGGCCCAGTGTTTTTGTTATTACTATGACAACAAAATGAGGAAATCTGGGAAAAAGAGGTCCCCACTCTCATGTTACAGACATGGAGACACAAACATCCCCTCACACACACATCTTGAACACATCTACAGTACTGCTCTTGTGGTCACATGCCTCTGTCAAGATCAGGTGACCGCCGCCTCTGTCTCTGTAGGAAGATTGGAGGGATGAATTCTGTCAGAGAAAATTTACCGTGGTGTTAAACTCCAGCGGCGTTGTGGCTATTTGCTTTCCTCCTCTGATAGAGTTTGAAAGCCCTAAACTCATGACACACTCATAAATTTCCCCAGACTTGTTTAAACCCGCTTTCACCCACACACACCCACAATCCCCCTTAACGGCGATAAATACTATGTTATATCAGCCGCCAAATGTTCTGACAAAAAAATATATGATTTATATATTGCAGTAACAGTATTGCATTGCTGAAAAATAAGCCCTTCTCTTAAAAGCACACAGTTGTCCCTACAGTAATAACACACACACACACACACTTTCCTTAGAAAGTTGTGATGCTTTTATAAGGCACATTGGGGACATCTTTGTAAAAATGCTTGCAGCTGTGAGTTCTTCTGTGAGTTTGTCCATACCATGCTTGGATATATGATCAAGGTGTGTTTATGTGTCTTTGCGCAATACTCATTTGTACAAAATGTCACTTAGACTTAGCAGTAATTTCCCTCAAACTTTTCCTTTAACTACAATGGAATTATCATGATTTTTTGGACATCCAATTTATTAACGTTAAATTAATTTAATTTAAATGTAATTACATTTTACAATTAAAACTTTAAAAAAATTAAGAACCAACACTTATTAATATTAAGATTATGTAGTTGCAGGTCTCTGCAGAAGCATTAGACACTGAACACATCCATAAAGTAAAGCGATAGGATGGATTGTGGCATCTGCGGTTTTAAAGGTCACATGAGACCCGACTGAAACCAAATGTTACAGCGTCCCTGTGTAACTTACTCACAGACACACATTCACATGGACATGACATGATTTGTGTCAGCATGTGTTACAACAAGTGTGTCTCCACATCTGTGTGTCTAACGGGTTGAGAACATGTGTACGCATGAATAAAATGTCCACATGAGCATGCAGGAATGCATCTCACTATAGTCAAATAATGTCTAATGGTAGTTCAGTGTGTGCGTTTGTTTATGTGAGACATTCTGCGGCAGCTGTGTAATGAGCTATTCGTAAGAATGAGAACACAATCTCGTATCCTTTTGACAATAGGCATCAAGGCTGGTCTACTTTGCAGCTTCTTCTGGCCAACATATGCCCACTTATACAGGAAACAGCTATCTGACTGACATGATAAATGACACACTAAAAAACACAAACAAAATACCAACGCTATCTCATGACCAATTCATATTTTACGAGGTGGCTAATTTGTATGATTTTGTACGATTTCAGTGAGGGGTACATCTAAGTGCAGGGTTAGGGGTTTTCCTTCATACAAATTCCAATGAATTTAAATATGTATGCATCACCATGGGTTCGGGTTGAAAAACACACTAGTGTGGGAAAAAAAAAAATGTCCTTGTCCATAGCCAACATTAATTTACCATTTCCAACCGACTTATATCATAAACTTGGGGGGCACAGCTTTCATTTTGGTATTTGTGCAGTAAATACTGGCAGACATGTAGATAAAGAGTGAAATTAAATCGAACTGTATCATTAAATGTCCATCAAATAACTAAATGACTTACGGCAGAACTGGCAAATGAGTTTATCATGCCGAAAATATTCCGCCAATGTTGAAGTAACATATTCCATTAGTTTCAGACCTATTAAAAGGGTCCGCACTTATAAGAGGGCAATTTTCTGTCGACGGTTAGACACTTTGTAGTCTAACTAGTTTTCTGTTGCACTTAAGAGCATCTAAACACACAAACAGGCCCACACAAACCGATATATAAAGGCACACACACACACAAACACAGCCCTGGTTAATTGCAGTGGCTGGAAAAGCATCATTAAGTAAAAGCGAGGAAATACATTTCTTAATGCGACTTAGTAATGCCCGGCCAATCAGACGGCATCAAAGGAATTAATGAGGGTGCTTTTGGGCCTAACATGAGAATGTATTTAAAGCGAGAACACACATACACATCCTAAATGCCGCACGGATTCTTGGCCTCTCTGTCTTCTTTCGAAAAGAGAGATGAAAGGAGTGTGGCAGCGAAGAGAACGTTGTGCCAGTACCCTAAGGCTTAGCGGACATGCACGTGTGAGGATGCACACTCTTTTACACACTTTAGGATGCAAAGGGGTACAGGAATCCAATACACTGCTATGCTGGGGTGTGTGGGAAATCCAGTTGTTTATAAGCTGGAATCTTAACATCTCATTCTTAACATAATCCTTTAATTATTCATGTCCTAACCGTCCTTAAAAATCCTATAAAATCAACACTTTTGTGGCTTTTAGTCTAGCCTGTTAGCTTTGAGGCTAATATGCTAACAATTAAGTTTTACTATGATCAAAATACTGATGACTCATCTTTTGCTGTGTACTTTTGACTAATAAAATGCTCTCAAGAATGGGAACATACCATTTTCCTAAAGTATAAATACCACCTTGCTTTGACTAGAAATAACAAGTTGCAATTCACGGTTCCTCAGAGTGTTTTTTGGAAGTGTTGGGGAAGCTACTTTGAAACTGTAGCATCACAAACTGCAAGCTATTCATAATTTGAAGCAAATTCAAATTACCATTGTGAAAAAAGTACAATCTAAGATAGCGGAGCTGCCATGCACCTGGAAAATAGTTAGTACAGCACTACTTCTTTGGTTATTTACTGCCAAACACTTCTAGTTGTGCTAATGCTTATACTTTATTTATTTTCCCAAGCATCAATTGTTTGAGAAGGAATTGGCTGGAATTTATTAACTTTTAAATGTGTCTTCATTGCTTTGAATAATAATACAAACTTTGAAAATAAATGCAATTTGCCATTACAAAAGGAACCCATCAATATGCCCCACCCCAACTTTCCGTTTCAATGGGAAATATGGGTTACCTTTATTCTGATAGTAGTCCTATGTAAAATTTTCCATGTGCAGACACACGCATATATTTTTTTTGAGTGTGTGTTGAATATGCGACTGATATTGTAAACAGAAATGGATTTTCATGGCCATGAAACGCACACACTCTCACACATAAACTGTAGAGCCCTTGAGTTCTTGTCCCTGAAAGTAACACGACACAGGACATGTATGATAGCGATTACACAAACCTTCATCAAAGAGCATCTATCTTTCTGTTTCTCCACTACTTTCACCCCCCCCCCCCCCCCCCCACCTTTTCTTTAGGTCAGCGTGTCACGCTGGAGATCAGATCGTTACGAGCAACGGCAAAGAAAGAATTGTCACCTCATCTTTAGATGTACGTGTATGTCTCTGTGTGTGTCGGTCATTGTGGTTATGCAGGTTTGGACATGTTGCTTGGCAAATGCTGTGATGTCATCCAAGGTTAGTTCTCCATCTGTTTTCCCTCTTACTGAACCTTCCGGAACACAAGAGATTATGTGTCTGTGGCAAAGCACACCGAACAAATTCAGTCTTCTCAAACTTGCATGAAAAAGAGAATTCGAGAGTTGTGTGCATCGTTGACTATCAGAAAAGATGGAAGTGCACCGCTTAGGCCACGGGGGAGCGGGAGTCAACGCTATTGCAATTACAAGAGAGAATGAGAATGTAGAAACGTGCTGTGATTTGGTGTGTGCATGAGCACGTCAGGGTGAAAGGGTTGTGTATGCTTGTTGTTGTGTGTGTGTGTGTGCCTCGTAGCAGTAATTGTAATGGGACACAAGGGGTCTGGTTTTGGCTGTCTCGGCGGCCCTCCACTTTCATTCCACACCTTCCCCCCATAATTAGGATCCGAGAAGGCCTGGTAATGTCCAGCCTCCTGGGGCCGTCTCAGTCGCTCTGCCTCAGATAAGAGCCCTCGCTCTGGGCACGCAGGTCAGTGTGTAGCCCTCGGAGAGGACCGCAAACACATTCAGCGAGGGCGAGCCACCCGACCGAGCACCTGGCCGCTACACACACTGATTTCCGCGAATCTGAGAGCAAATATCGAAGGAATAAAACCATTTTCTCCCACACTCCACATCTCATCATCGTTAAAAGGCTGGTTATTGACCATAAATTTGATCAGGCCATTGCCACATAAGAGATGCGCTTCTGATTGGCTATAAAGAGATCTCATTAGAACAAAGGCGTGATCAGATATAAACCCAGCCTGATAGGCTAATAAACGCAGACATGGGGTGCGCTGCCAGTAATGTGTTTCTGCTCGTAATTTTTATGGGGATGTTTGGGAAGGCATTAACAGGAAAGATGGGCGCTTGCTGTGCGTAACTGCGGTGTGATAGGAGGTACAAAGGTGTGTGAACGCAGATGTGTTCACACTTAACCAGATCTTGGGAGCATGGAGAGGGAACCGTTGGCAACCGTGGAGAAGATCAAATCAGTGGTGTTATCTGAGTTTTGGCAAGACTGCTGGCAGAATATTGGCAAAGGCTTGCACATATGCTGCAGAGGGTTTTTGATCGTTCGCTAGTGGCGGTAGAAAGGTATAAACGATTGACTGGCGCAAATTGGAAATGACAAGGTAAACAGTTCTGTTTCCACCAAGGGAGTCTTGCAGAGCCAGACTTTTGACTATCGGTATAAAGTCTGGTCCACATTGCCGATCATTCTGGACAAGAAGGACCACTTAAGCCTGCTTTGTTTATCCACTTGCCGTAACGTCTTTCTGTGTGTACTTCACTGACCATGAACTTGTAGAGACACGTTCAACATGATTGATTTTCCACCTTACCTGCAGTACAGAGTTGTCATCTTTAACCTGTTACCCATACCCCCCATTTGGGGCCTCACAGGTGAAAATAACCTACCTACATTAAAATGGTAACAGTTCCTGACAAAGTGTGCAACACAAACAAATTAGGTATCTTTGGAAAGAAGACACTCTAGGCTTTACTATCCATCATCCAGAGTTGATAATGCTCAAAAAGATAAAAAGTTATAGACACTGACGTGCCTTGAAAAATGTTTTTCCACACTGAATGTTTTTTTATTTCATATACACATACATGAAATAAGTCCTGGCGCAATCCAGAAAAGTAATGGTTGAAAGCCACGTGTCTCATGAGTTTATATTTCAAATTTGAAGAAGATACCATGAAAAATGAGATTCTTGCAATATTTTTTCTGAAAATATTTATAGTCCCCCCAGCCCCTCTGTTTGAGAAAAAATAACCACCAGAATTGCAGTATTGCAGAATTATACAAACTATTTTAGTCATTATACATATTCATGACATGGTCATACAGTCAGTAATCGCACGCTGATGTGCTTCCATACATATGATAATCATACAGATGGGCCATATAATCAATAATAGCTGATCAATGAATCACAATGATAGCCGTCATAGAGTCTGTAATAAACACGCTGATGTGCGTCCAGACATATAATAATCATGCAGATACGGCCACATTCCCCACACAATACGCACACACATATAAAAAATGTAGAAGAAAAAAAAAACAACAGTTTTTTATGGATAAAGCAGATCGCTAAGTTACGCCCCGCTCAGATGACAGCTGCGTCAGAGCGTGCGTCATGCTTTCAGGAGAGAGCGCCAAATTCAAATAAACTATATTCGCTTTTCTGAGACTTATTTTTCCGTGGACGGTCTCATTCTGTTTGTAAAACTGTATGCTACAGCACCGTGTTGTTTTTTTACCACCAAGACGCTGTTTTTGAGCGTAGTTTATTCCATAACGGACGCAAACAATAACTCTCCCGAAGAAATGAAATGTAAACAAAGGAATATTCATCCTTATTACAACGTTATTGTTTCGTTGGACTAAAAGTGCTCGCTGGGATGTTGTTGTGTGGACCCTTACCTGTCTAACTAAACTGGGATTTCAGCAGTGGACGCGTTTGTGATTCGTTATTACAATGAATCTGGTACGTACTGCTTTTTTATTCTGCATGTTTTGATATGTACTGCTTACACAAATGTAGCAAATACATTCCTTATAAGCTTTCCATCGGAAAACAGCGATCTGTCGTCGATGCTTGAGGCTTAGACCTTCAGAATGATATATAGTTTGCCAAGATTAATGATATTCTTTCACATTGAATTCATTCATAAACATTAAACTAGTGGGGGAAAAAACGCTTCAGTGCACCGTCGCTCTGGTAAACATTAACAGGTTAAAACTCTTTCATACTCAAGTTGCACAAATGTGAATATCTTCTGACCTCATATATCAATTTTTGTTGTTTCTGCCTACATCTTCTGTTGTTTTTATTGACATTTTACATCTTTTTCTTTGATTTGTTCTGGGTTTCTCAACTCTGGCCCTCAAGGTCCACTGCCCTGCAGAGTTTAGAGTCACCAACCCTGCTCAAAAACAACAAGGTAATCACGGGCTGTATTTGAAATCACCCCATGCCCTCATTTATTAGCTGTGGACATCTTGGAATTCATTTGGCACAGTCCTAACAGTGCATGGGTATTATCTTGAACCCTGTTCCTGGAAAGCCGCTGTCCTGCAGAGTTTACCTCCAACTCTAATCAAACACTCTCGAACCAGCAAATCAAAGTCTTCAGGGTTGTTTGAAAATCACAGACAGGTTTGTTAAAGCAGGTTAGAAATACATTTTCAGGACTGCGGGTATCCAGGAGCAGAGTTGAAGACCTTTGTTTTAGCAGTTAGCTGCTGAGTGTATTTCGGTTGTACACTCTTGGGATTGAATGCGTGCACTCGATAATGCCCATTGTAGTTTTAGACACCACTACAAATAGCTGTCTCCTTAAATAGTGCCCTATATAAAGGTATATTCAGTATTACTAGAAAATTCAGGATTCGAGCTAACCTCTGCAGGACTGTGGACCTCAAGGGCCAGAGTTCAGAAAAATTCTGGAATAGCTCTTGAAAGCAAAATTCCGATTCTGAGTGTTGCCACCTAGTGGACCCACCAATCAGTGCAGGCAATTCCAGGCAATGTACAGTAATGCATGCAACAAAACAGGGTTGGACAATTGACCGAAATTCTGCATATTCATATGCGATAATTGTTGGTTTATGTAAAAGTATCAGAAGAATGGGTCCCACTTAATATTAAGTGGCCTTAACTATTATGTGCTTACATAAAAAAAAATAAGTACAATGTACTTATTGTGTTCATATTGTGTTGCAAAACACTTTTGCTGCTATTGAGGTGGAATACTGGTAAGGTTAGGGACAGGTTTGGTGGTATGGACGGGTTTAAGGGTGGGTTAGGGTGTAAGGGATGGGTCAACAGTGTAATGATAAATATAATTACAGAAATTAATTACGATGTAATTGCATGCAGATATTATTTTAAAATATAAGTACAATGTAAAAACACACACGTATGTACACAATAAGTGCATTGTATCATTGTACTTAATAAGGTAGTAGAAATAGAAAAATTGCTATGCTCATGGATATTTCCTTTAAAAAGAAAAAGAAAAAGAATAACGCTGTAAATCCGACAACCAGTTCTACCCAAGGCATTTGTACTACTCTTCCCCACAGGAATTGCGTAAAGTCATCTAATCAAATTGAAGCTTGATATTTTTGTGAGTTATATGCATCAAACAGCTAGCGAATGGTCCTTGGACGTGCTGTCTGAGGCTACTGCCAAGGCCATTTTACACATGGGTATCTCTCACACATACAAATGCATTTCAATCATTACAAGTGTTCAGCAATAACAATTATTATGATGATACTGATGCTAATGATGATGATGATGACCCCTGGGGATGAAGACAGCGAGAGCTCTCCAGGCTGCTGCAGGATTATGGGGGAGCAGATTAAAGGCGGAAAGAGTGGGGCGAAGACAGGAAGAAGAGAAACATATTTTGCTAAAGTTTGTTGATGAGGTTGGCCATGCGTAGCTCATACAGTCACATCAGTACGACATTAAGCCAGCGTAACCACGGAAACACACATGGGGATTATATCAAAGAGAGAAAAACACAGAAGAGCGGAGAAGCAGAAATTAAAAGAGTAAAAACATGGCAGGGTGTTGCCTAGATTCCAGCTGCGCGTGTGTGAGCGTGTGCACGCAGCATGCTCATTAGTGCATAGAGACGACAGGAAACAGACATACTTGTCTTCCTGTGGAAACAGAAAAAAAGGAAAGTTTAAGTGTATGCCACCACACACACACACACACACACACACATACACACACACACACACACACACGGCCTGAGCTCAGTCGCGTGACTTTAATCAGACCTAAGACTCCAATTAACTGTCATACAACCTGAACTGAGTACAGCTGCCAAAACACATTTGCCTTTTCACGCTCTCTCTCTCTCTCTCTCTCTCTAACACACACACACACACTTCCGACTTTCACCGAAGTCTCAGTTTTAACCAGAAAGACAAGTAAAAATAGTTCCATTACTGATCACACTCAATGTACTCTAGCCTTGTTGCATAATCCATGCATACTTGGGATAACCGCAAGCATATATTGCCACCCAAATAAAGGGATTTTGGTGAAAATAAATATACCATGAAATATTCATTTTTAATAATGCAAGTACAAGCTTTCTATAAGGTGTGTAATGTGTGTATAATTAAACAATTAAATAATATTTTAATACTAAAACATATGGCAATACAATTTGTATTAATTAAAAAACTAAAGTTATCATTTATATTATTCTTTTCAGTGCAAAGACATTTATTGCATGATTTCAGGTTCAATATGAATAAATTGCTTTTCAGGTGTATGTCACTGAATTTCTATGAATAAAACAAGGCATTAATCACAATTATTTGTTTTACAATCATTCAACAGCCAAAATGGCATGATCATTACAGCCAAAATCCACTCTCACATGCAGTAAACCAACTTTACATAGAAGAACACACAGACACGCATAGCTGGCCTCTAGCACTGGACCACATGCTGGATTTTAATCTTAAGGGACTGAAAGTTACTGGGCCATGCCAGGGGACAGTGTGTGTGTGTGTGTGTGTGTGTGTGTGTGTGTGATCCCTTTAACAAGCACATGGCCAGTTTTTCTCTCAGCAGTGGAGTGAAATATAAGACACAGTGCAGACAGACAGCTACAATTAAGATTAAACACACACACAACACAGCTGGAGTCAAGAACTTCCTGCGTGAGCGCTAGCTAATGTAACAATGTACACACACACACACACACACACACACACACAAAGTGTGTTCTCAGCTGGGGTTAAGGGATAGAGGAGTTTGCAGACAGCCAGCGAGGCAGAACAACGAAGGATAAAAGGGAAGGAAAAGACACGAGAGGAAAAAATACTAAATGCTAGCATGTTTAGCTTAGCTCAGCTATCAGAGTGTCAGCCTGAAGACGAACAAAACAGTTGCGGTAAAACGTGAAGCAATATCAGTGTTCAAATGGCAGGACATCAACTTCTGAAATGAGGTCTTAAAAGATTTGAGACATGAAACCTTATTGTGTTTCACAAAAAAACACATTAAGCATAAGTATAAATTTGTGTCCCGTACAACAGTATTCTGTAAAGAAAACATTATTTACTATATTTGTCCTGTCTATTAATTCCAATCTCGTTTCCAATCTTTGTTTTGAACATGTCGACTTCTGTGTGTCACAATAAAATAGAGGTCATCCTCTTCCCACAAATGTGCCTCATCCCACAAACCTTTTAAAACTGTGCCGTTAAATCGTAACAAATTATATCAGCGTGCGGCCAAAGAGAGAGATTGTTTCCGTGCGTGTATGTGCCATCTCAATTCAATTCAATATTGCTTTATTGGCATGACTGTAAAAAATACAATATTGCCAAAGCTTGAAATATATATAGAGAAATATAATAACAATAAAATAAATAATAGATAATAGAATAAAACCATTATAACAATGTAAACTTAAATACACAGTGTAACAAATAAGAACTTGTGTGAACATCTCTCTCTCTCCCAAAGAAAGCATCTGGAAAGACACTTCGCTCTTTTTAATAAAGGAGTGCAGTGAGGAGTGTTTCTCTGTAAATATGCATGAGGCTACAGAATCTAGGCAGTTCAACAATAATCCTGCTCTACTGTTAATCCATAATTTTATAAAGCAACACACACTCACATAACAGCATGGTGTGTTCATACGCAGCCAAAAGTGTCAAAATATTTCCCCCAGCATACTTATAATGTAATATTCAATGTTTCCAGATGCTAAATGCTAAGCTAAAACTAAAAGTTTCATTCAGACTTGTTATTAGAGTGTCTCTGGGTTAAGGTAGCCATACTTACAGTAGTCAATGTGCTCAGAATCTGACTGGATTTTCTGAACCAAATTTAGCGTTAAGGTCAATGCAGGACTCCAAATATGTGCCATATGAATGGCATTTAGACTTTTAGCATTTAGCAAGCGTCAAAACACTTGTTTTAAACAAAATACTTAAAATATCTTAACTTTTTTTAAATAAAACAGATTGTGTTTCACAACTAAATTTGTTTAGCAGTTTGGTTTTAGTATGTATTCATTACAAATAGCTTCATTTAAAAACAATTGTAGTCTGTGGTATTTAAATGTGTGTGCGTGTGTGTATGAGTGTGAGAAGAGAGAGAGTGCTACTTTTGTCAGCAAGGTGAAACATCCGTGTGCTAGTTACATGGATAGAAATGTGTGTATGCCTCTGTGTGTGTGAAAGCTCTATGAATGGTTCCTGAAGTGCTCTCCTCAAACATAGCTGCAGCACATTCTCCTCTCTCAGAGCTAGCGTAGGAGGAAACCAGCACTGATATGCCTCTCTGGATTTCAACCTTATCATAGAAAACTGCCTACACACACAGAACGAGAGAGAGGGAGAGAGAGAGAGAGAGCGATGACAATAGGCTCTGTCTCTCTCTCAGACAGTCAGACGTTCAGTCCGGTTTTAATCACGGACATTCAATGCAGCCTGAAAAGAGTCTCTGTCCTGAGCCCTGCACTCTCCTACAGCTTAAACAATGCACTGCTCACACACACACACACACACACACACACACACACATACACACACGTTCAGATTCTTATTAAAATTCTGTGACCATTTCCCAATTGCCTCAACCAGCCAAATGGGGGAGAAATCTGTTTCTGTGTCTCGCACAAACACACAAATTCAGAATAGCTAGAAATATGAAAGTGCCATATTAAGATACACCAGTAAATTCTATATTTCAGAGGTTTCTCTTTTATTGCTCATGAGATTAAGATCTAAAAAGATTTCAGAATTTTTTTTCAAAAAAGTTTCTTATAAAAAAGACAGTGAGACATATAGAAAGAGTATCAAGGTATAAAATTAAAGTGGACATCATAACTTAGATCTTCTTAGAACTTTGATGAAAAATAACATATTGAGACCTATTTTATTTTTTAATTCTATCCTGTCATTCGGTAACATTTTATATGGACCAATTCTCACTTTTAGCTAGTTGTTTATTAGCATGCTTATTACTAACATATTGGCTGTTTATTAGTACTTATAAAGCACATATTCAGCATGACAATGTTCTACACCCCTAATCTTACCCAATACCTAAACCTAACAACTACTAATCTATTAACTATCAATAAGCAGTAATTAGGAGTTTGAGGAAAAAGTTGTAGTTAAAAATTAGTTAATACGAACTGGACCTAAAATGACCTGTGATTCTTGTAAAACTCTACAAATGTAGGTTTACTAGAGTTTTTTTCTTTATCAGACTTAAAAGTTTAAATTTGCTTTTCATTGAATCTCATTGCTGTCTGTGAGAAACGATTGAGATATTTAAGAGATTTTTCTTTTTACATGAAATGTATGGCAATTATATATTTCAAGGATACTGTTATTTGGGGCACAGAAGGTACAACAGAGGATCTATAAAAAAAAAGTAGTACAAGAGAGGATCTCTATGAAAAAAAAGTAATACAATTTCTCTGTCCCCATCCATCTTCTTTCCACTTTTATCTCTCGCAGTCTCATTCTTTCGAGCATCTATTGTTCTGCCTGTATTCATTTCCCTGTCTCTCTCTCTCCTTCAGCTGTAATTGTGATGGGTGAGCTGATAATTGTAATTACGTTCTCTAGGTAGAGAGTGTGTGTGAGGGGTGGGGGTTTAACTTCAAGGGGTGCAGACCCATCTGGGTAGCTCACGTAGGCTCCGAAAATGTCAGACTGTGGAACAATATTGGTCACACACACAGACGCACATACACAGACAGTATAATGGGTACACTGACTAGACGGCGGAGGGCAGTGCATCGCCACACTGACTCGAGCCAATAATACAGAACTCTAGTGGAGAGCAGTGGATCCAGCACACACACTCATCAAATGTTGTCTTCACCTCCAGCCTGCACTGCCACATCGCTTCCTCCACATCGTCTTCATTACCCTGAGCTTTCTCAAGACCAGAGTACACAACTGATGAACCAGAAAACAAATATACACCCACAAGAACATTTTTAACTCGATTTTATCTATCTATCTATCTATCTATCTATCTATCTATCTATCTATCTATCTATCTATCTATCTATCTATCTGTCTGTCTGATTTATTTCAGTTGTTTTTTCATTCAATGCATTTCTGCAGTTACAAAATAACTTTAAATTAATTTATGTAATTTGCTACATGCAAATGTCAACAGACATTAGGATAATAGTGCCTATCTATCCATCTATCCATCTATCTATCTATCTATCTATCTATCTATCTATCTATCTATCTATCTATCTATCTATCTATCTATCTATCTATCTATCCATCTATCTATCTATCTGTCTATCTGTCTATCTGTCCGTCTGTCCGTCCGTTTCTATCTATCTATCTATCTAGACATACATAATGGAGCTTAGTTATTTTAGATGCGTTTACTCAGTTAAAGATCTTATGTGCCCAGACCTGTTGGATAGGAGTGACGTTCGCTGCCGTGTGCATCTGAGGCTGATACAGGTGCAGAGATCAGCATGGAATGCCGTTCATCTGCGCCACCCGTCTGTGCGCCACTGTCTGCAGCCAGCCGCTAATGCCGGGGATAAGGGACAGGCTAACGGCATGAGCCGCCCACCCACACACACGCGCACAGAAAAGTCACTCAGCCAGACAATTACGGATGCGTCCTGGGCAGAGGCTTAAACACACACTCGGAGCAGTTGCCGCTAACAGTGTTCATTAAAACCAACACTGCAAAGGTCAGAGGTCACCCACTGCTAAAGACGGATGCTTGCCACTCCATTGCCTCTCTACTAGCGCCACTCTCTCTCTCTCTGGCCTAAAAACAAGTTGATTTCTTGCTCTGCTAAAACCAGTGAAAGACAGAAGGATGTAAAAAGACAATGAGAAACCAAGTTTACCTGCCATCAGGCGCAAGAACACCAAGTCGCGTGTTTAAATATGCCTCTAATCAAATCATCTCCCCCGCCTGCCTCTCTGCTAATTCAATAAAGGCAACAACTTGTCCTTGTTATTTAAAGTAATTTTCAATGTAATCAAGTGGTATTAATAAGCATGCTGTCTCTCATTACCGACTCAACCTGCCTTCCGAAGCGCGCACAGCGCAGTGTGTGCATGTCAGCGTGACAGAGAGGCTGTTGTGTGCCTGTATGTGTGTGTTAGAACATTATGCATGTGCTTATGACTCATTGTGTGTGTCTGTGTGGGCGGACATGAGTTCCAGGGTATTTTTGTTCTTGTTGCTTGCAGTGACAGAACAGAGTTGCATCTCTTGGCTTCGTTTTCACACAAGACATTCGCGCAAAAGTTAGAGAAAGGTAAAGAAGTTGCAGAGGTGAACGCAAGGCAAATATTATCTTACAGAAGTAGAGAATGGCATAGATAGATAGACAGACAGACAGATAGATAGATAGACCGAACACTATTATCCTAATATGTTTGTTGACATTTGCATGTTGCAAATTACATAAATGATTTTTTTATTTCTTTTGTAATTGCAAAAAAATGCATTGAATACAAAAGCAGCTGAAATAAATGCAAGGCTGTCGTTCAAACGACATCCGCGTTACAAATGCATCAAGCCCTTCTGAAGGAAAAGTGGGATCATGACACAGTGATCCCGCAGAGACCTGAGCCCTAAAAAGAAATGAAGCACGTCGGAAATTTCCACTGCACGGATCATAAGAAAAATGCAATATCATTACGATGCGTCATATTCAGACGCAATGCAAGATGATGTATTTGAACTAGGCAGAAATTATAGCGAGCTGACTGCGAAATGTTCAGAGTGTCGATTCGGTAGAAACTTGAGGAAAATGCAGATGCTGGAGTTTTTGTTTGCACAGCACGTCAAAGTTGCACCCGGAAAAATCAACTTAAGAGATAGCAAAGTTATTTCTTGATCCATTTTATCTGCTTTCTCAGTCTGTTTTCCCAGATTTTACTCAAATAAAGGATGACAGGAGAGAGGGGTTTGAACTAAAGGAGAGATAATGAGAAAGTTAATCGGATGCATTACAAACACACACATTAGACAACAGTTTTCTAGGTTGTCTGGTGGCTTCATTAGGCTGTAAAGAATGCCACTGAGTACCCTAGAGCCAAATAAGAAACAGAGAAACGTAAAGAGATGCAACAGAAAGACAGGCAAACTTAAGCTGGTCTTTATTAAGGCGGTCCGGCAGCTGCTCCTCTGGCTAATATAGAGCCTCCACACTAATAAAAAAGAAAAAGACAAATAGCGATCCATCACACATCCCCCATCAGCCCCTTTTCTCCCGCTCTGCACAGAAGATTATGCCCCGGACGGCTCTGGGGTGGAACCGTGATTGTAAGTGTCAGTCAGAGAGAAAGAGAAGGAACATACTGACTAATAGTGCTACATCGATCAGGAAATGTCTACTTAAATGCAGCAGTAGTCTGTCACCTACAAAGTAAGGCTATTAAAACAGGACTGTACATGTGTGTGTGTTCTACTATGTATCAATATGGGATTCACACATTTAAAAACATCCAAAAGAATGTGCGTTTTCACATGTACACGTTTGAGGACGCGTATATGCATTTTGGTGCAATCATAGCTGTGACCTGCTTATCGGAATAAATAATTGACCAAAAATAACACTTCTTATGAGAGAGCACAGCGTGTCATCCTTATACCCTTGATCTATTTTCATAATTCAGTGTGGAATACAGCGGCGCCCCAATTTACAACAACCCAGAATCCTGAACTATATATGAAGATCCAGAGTATTTATAGTTCGCTCTTCATACCCTCATTACAAATATGTTCATGAACGCTTTTAAAGTGCTATTAGTAATTCTGACTGAACCTCTTATGTATTTGTCCAAAACATCTGGGATGGAGCTCAACATTCAACAACTGATTAAAATATTTATGTATTTATTATATTATGCAGATTATAAAAAAAATACTATATAACTTTTGCAAAAGCTAATATAATAACATATTATAATATAATATAAATATCTTATTTTAGGGTCATAATGCTGTCCTTTGAAAGTTTCTGAGAACTAATGCGGAACGATTTGACATCATGACATGCTTTCTGTGGTTTCAGTTGCCCTTCTACACTTCCTCAAAAAAAAAAAAAACTCAAGAGTACT
Organism: Barbus barbus; assembly: GCF_936440315.1. Classification (NCBI taxonomy): domain Eukaryota; kingdom Metazoa; phylum Chordata; class Actinopteri; order Cypriniformes; family Cyprinidae; genus Barbus; species Barbus barbus. The sequence goes on along the minus strand of NC_136720.1, from coordinate 9,917,593 downwards.
GAGTTAACACAATGGCTGTCTCAACCCCTTTGGCGAACTGCGTATTTAACATTTGAGGCACTTTAAAAGCAGCTGTGATACTCCAAAATGTCTATAAATCTCCAAATATAATGGTTATAGTGTTAGGGTCAGCTATTTATAATGGCCAGTCTTGGTAGCTCAGTTTTGACATGCACTTGATAAATATCCAACAGTGTTTAAACTAAGGTAAAACGAAGAAGAAAACTTCAAAGCTGCGCATTTGTTTGCGTAATAGACGGAGATGCGCCACACCATGTGCCATTTCAAGATCCTTAGGGGTCTTTAAAAAAGAAAAAGGGAAAAGAAACAGCCCAAAATGTGAAGTCGATGGACTTAAAGTGCATAAATAAAGTATTCTATATAAATCTCACAGCGATGCGCACCGCATCTTCTCAGCATCAGCACCATCATCCCGCATCACAGATGAGATGAGACGCGCCCGGTCCGATAAGACTCCTCATTCCCGGTGCGTTCGGGGGAGGGTTTGGTCGCTCAAGGGGTTAATAAGATACTCCATGCGTCAGACACATGACAGTATATGTGCGAACTCAAGGAAAAAAAAAAAAAAAAGTCACACACACTTTTTCGAGCCGAAATGGCACACGCAGCCGTACGCAATTCTCACAACATTCGTGTTGGAGTCGAGCGGAGGGAAAGAGCGCGTCCTCAGCGCGGGCGAGATGGAGACACTCGGCGCTCTCCGCATGCATCTTCGGCTTGGATCTTACCTTAACACGTTCCAGCTCTTGAGAGGGTCCAGGTCTGAGATTATAGAGACCATGCTTGAGGCTCGGGCTTTGCTCGGACAGAATGCGGCTGATTTAGTGAGTGAGTGAGCGCTGTTACTCCTACTGTCTCTCTGCACTGCTCTGAGTGTGATAAGCGCTGAGAACAGGCTCTCTTTCCTCCGCCCCTCACAACCACTCCAGCTCTGCCTCTCTCTCTCTCACCGCCTCATCTCTATACGAACCTCTTCTGTGTAATATCGGACTCAACGTATGCAACCTTTTCAGTAGACACTGCTGAATGAATAGGCCTACCTGGCGCTTTTATGCTCCTTGTGAATTTTTAAAAGAGATTTTTATAGAGGCGGGCCTCTATAACTCTGTGTTATAATACCAAGTGCCAACGAAATTAAAATGGCATAGCTGCTGTTCTCTGAATTCCACAGTTGAAATAGATAAGTAGGCCTATCAATAACAAGCGGTCACGCTTCAAATTAGGCATGCTTAAATTACAATTCAAAGCATTCAATATGGTGTACTTAGTATGTACAAACCGTGCTGCTCTGCAAAACTAACAAGAGAAGGTTAGGGCTAGTGTTATGACTAAGGTCACTGATGTTTTTGCACACTTTGCAGAACCATTAGTCACCCACTCCCCATTGTTCACTGTATTTGTATAAGAATAAATAAATAATAATGTTTAAATATGTTAAAATTAAGAAGTCATTTAGCTTAAATGTAACTGTATTGTAACAACACAATATGACAGTAAGACATCTAATATATGGGATATAAAAAGCTAAAAGTCCTGATAACAAAGTATACAAGTTACTCCACCAAGTAATTACACATTATTTACATTATTACCGAGATAGCACACGTACATCTGCAAGATGTCTTTTAAAGATCTCTTGATCTGGAAAGCATCTGCATGTTTACAAACGTCTGATAGACGTCTTTCAGATGTCAGTTTTACATACATTCTAAATAAATAAAATCATAAACATCTAAAAGACATCTAATATACGTATATTTGACATCTGATAGGAAACGTCCCAATAGACGTATTTCAGATGAGCAAACACTAAAAAAAAATTGATTTTGCAGATGTGAATGCAGACGTCTCCGTGATGTACGTATGCTATCAGGGACATTCATTTGTATTATTTATTAGGCTACATACCAGATGTAGAAGCTTTAAAATGTGAACTGTGAAAAAAACAAAACAAAAAAAACTAAATATTTAGTCAAAATAAATATTTTCTGTAATAATCAGAATCACTCAAAATGTCCTTGATACTGTCCATTGCTGTGGAAGTCCAGGTCTCTGTCATTAAAAAGGCTTATTGAACCATAGTTCATAGTTTTTTATAACACTGATAGTATAGCCTGAAATATTTTGTTGCAAACTATACCAATGACCAAGAACAGTTCACCACATGTTTCTTGGAAAATTTTCATCTTAACATGGAAATGTTGTTTTGTCATAAACTGTTACAAGGAGAAGAGAGGGAAAAACGGTTAGGTCTGTGAGTCAAATGAAAAACAGGCCACCATTCCACGTGACATTATTGTATCTAACAAGGCTTACTTCCTGTTTGAGACATCACCACATCCTGTTTTAGGGCTACCACCTTTTCTGCGCTTTAACTGCAGACATTTACCATACAGAAACTATGTTAATTCAGATTAATGAAAATAAAACTACTTGTGGTGTTCGTATAAATGAAAAACCTGGTTAGTTTTCTTGTACATTGTGTGCATGTGTTTAAAAGTGAGTTAAATAAAGAAATAAAACTGCATACATGAAGTTTGAATTTCCGGTGTATCTCTTGCTTAATATCATTAGGTCAGAGTTCTCCTTCGGGGTTTTTTTTTTTTTTTTTTTAAACTGTAGCAGGGGCAGAAGGGCAAAAACAAGTAAAAATATAAGAAACAACAACAATAATACAAGAAACAACAATCTATCTGCTATTAAAAAAGTATTCTTTTCATGTTAAAATTCAACAATTTAATTGTCACTCGTGACAATGTTAATTTCTGATATCAAGAATTAAATTGTTGATATCAGAAATTACCCTCCCAATTGTTGATATCAGAAATACATTTTCAGATATCAGAAATGAACATTGTCAATAGTGACAATTAAATTGTTGACATCAAGAATTAAATTGTTGATATCAAGAATATACATTTTTACTAGTAAGAATTGCATTTCTGATATGTGAAATTGGAATTTATGTTTGATGAATACGTTTAAATTATGTTAAAAAGATGAAGACAGAGACTCCAGTCATATATATATATATATATATATATATTTCTTTTACATAGGGTGACCGGCCCTCAGAGTGGCCACTATTTTTATATCATGACTTGCCAAACCAAATATAACTATATAGCTTAACCCCCATATTAATCAGACATCTTCAGTTATGGAATGAATTAATCATAGTGTACGTGACTAATAGGCTATTTCTGCAATGGTCAGTCCCACTGGGATTTCATGGGACTTTTTCTTTCCAATTAATGCAGCCCCAAAAGGACTGACTATTGCATTGTGCTGATATTTGCACCACTGTGTAGTGAAAACCCACCAGTAACCATTATGCACTTATGTAATTAGTATAGTGATGGAAAGAGTACAATAATCTGTAAACATTTTTGCACATATTTTCTAAAATCAGTTGTGGTCCTGGCTCCCTATATACTGTACATACAGCAATGGTGACATAGAAACAATCATAGTTGCTGAAAATACAGAAGTTGTCAGGTATGGGTGAAGGGATGAGAGCGAGGACTCACTTGCAGGAGGAAATATGGCTTTATTAATTATAAAATAAAATCAATAAAAACTACCCTGTGGGGGGAAAACCGGCTGGACAAGGCTGGACTTCACACAGGGTAACATCGACGACGAACCGGCACAGGACTGCAAACACAAGGAGATTATAAAGGGAACAAATGAGGAGGGTAACAAGTAAACACAGGTGGGGAAAATTAACCAATAATCAGGAAACAAGGTGGGTGGGGTCAAGACAATTGACATGAGAGCACATGGCACATAGAACCAAACAAGACAAGCCATGTGCTCACACAAAACAAAAACACAAGCAAATGGCCAGCAAAACAAAATCACTAGCCATGTGCAAAACAGGACACGAACACGCAGCTAATGAGGAGACTCATAAGCTGCATGTTCACAAAACCTGACAAACATGAAAGCACGCATCCAGTGAAAAACACAATCTGCGTGCTACACAGAACAAGACAAAACGAGAAAAAAGCACGCAGCCGAAACCGAACCACGTGCCGAAAAAAACACACACACAGAGGACAGAGGAGTGCACGGCCCGAGCGAACTCGAAATCGCACGCTCCCACAGCGAGAACAAACCTGGAACATGAGTGTCCGAACCCCGACACGAAACCAGAACCGAGCCTGAACAAGACAGGAGTGCCGGGATCCGAACACCATGCCCCAACAGGAAACAGAGCACGCAGACAAGAGAGCGCGCAGCTCGAGCACACCAGAAAACAAGACAAGAAGGGAGTGCCAGGGCTCCGTCACAAAACCATGAATAAACTAGACCGAAGTGACAGAACCCTGACAGAAATGTGCTAGATGGATGCTTGGACATGGTGACGGATTACACTACTGTAAATTTTTATTGTTTTAAACAGTTTTTATTATTTAATAGTTGTTGTCATTACATTATATCTCTGTTATTGTTGTATTATAGTTGTCATATTGTTTTTGAATATTGAAATTGCATTTGAAAAAAAAAGAAGTATATTCTGTAAAATAATGTGCTTTCTATTGGTGAAATCAGGCAATGTAATCACTACATGAAAATCTTGGAGGCATGTATGATATTAGTAAATAAAATGTACTGATTTTGTGTGACGCTACATCCACACCAACAGATGTCAGTATAAATCGGAGGCTACAGTCGCATTGGCCAAGAAAACAAACAAAAGACTTCTTGCATTTTAAAATTCAATACAGCATGTGCAACCTATTTACTTTTAATGTAACATATTTTGGAGAAGGACAATAGAGTGAGAACTGAATGTGGGTTTGCTAACACAATGCTACTGGTTAGCATTACCCACTAGCCATATCTGCAAGGTAGCAGAGAAGCTAAGCTTAAACCATTTTATTTCTCATTAGCAAAATTTCTTCGAAATTTTTATAGTCTAATATCAATAATTTAGCAAAATATGAAGAACAACTCACACAGAAGTCACTTTCAAATGAAGCAGCTTTTTGTTCATTGTGTGCAAAATCTGTGAGGAAGCCTTTCGCCCTCATGTGTAGTTCTTGATCATGTGGATTCCTATTGAAATGACTGGATTTTGGCAACAACAAAAAAAAAACTGAACAATGATAAATGTGACACACACTGATTAACCATGCACAATAAAATCATGAATGTGTAGTAGGAAACCAAAAAGCCTAATATGCTAGCACTACTAGCAATTACGCAACATTTGTTGTTGCACAGTTGTTAGTGTAGTCACGTTTTCACAAGGCAAGCCTACTTCTACGTTGTCCCCACAAACCACCCGCAAAGCCACACGTCCAGTACTTAAGCTCACAGTGTTTGGCTAAAAGCAACTAATAAACATTATAACCACACCGACCAATCATGCTAAATAACAAGCAAAGAGGTCCGTTTAACAAACCCACAAGAAAGTAGAATCCTGGTTTCTGGAAAGCAGTGGGTTTGTGTGGGTGTGAGAGTGTTATTCTTAAACATAGCTTCTTAAAACATGTGCAACATGTTCCTTTTCCATCCATCATCCACTCACTTGCGGCCTGTAATCTTGTTAGCGACAATATTTACACACATTCACACACACCTCTCAGGCTCCTTTTCAAGCCACGGAGACGTGTGAGAGACAGACATAGACAGAAAACCAAAAATGGTTGTTTTCTCCTCATCTCCTCCACCACAATAAAAGACACTGACCTGAGACATCAGCCATTTTTCACAGCCCATATCATCTACACGTCTAATCTAAATAAAGTATGTATAACATCATCCTTTTCACAGTCTATTCCTTCCTCTCTTCCTCTGTCAGCATCTATTCAGCCTAAATAAAAAGAAAAAAGGACATAAGAAAATGAGAAAAGGCACAAAACGCCGGCGCAAGGATGAAATAACTATGAGGGGATTATTTCATAAACGACAATATTTCCTTTCTTCTGAAATCCATTTGATGCTGTCAAATAAGCCCAAAGCCATACGCCCACGTGCACATTGTCTTTAAAAGAGCGATTTGATGAGGATCTATTCTGCCTAACCAGGCAGAAATAAAGTGCTGCCTCTGTTCACAGTCAAAGCTTCATAAAGCCGCGTGTCCAGGGAGGACAGGAATAACAGAGATTGGAGAGCTTTTGAATGTAATTATGAAATGTATGTGTCCTTATCTCTTTTGCAACATGATGAATATCAATGTAAATGTTGTTAAACATACCTGGCGGATGAAGTGTGGATAGATGACCTCGTCTGGATCATCTAGAAGAGCAGAAAATAATGAGCTGTTGGACATTTTCAGAACAAATTTTGGAAAGTCAACATGAAAATGATGCACATTCCTGGTCCTATTGCAAACGATTCATGCTTTTCACATTATGGATGTGAAAGACAATCCAATCAATTCCCAATAAAAAAACATAAATAAATAATAAAGTCCTGTCCTGTTTTACTCAGAATTATGTCAGTTTATGCAACTAAAATCTGATAAATCACACAATTTGCTTCAAGAACTACACAATTCAGTTGATGGCATCAACGCCGTCCACAAAAACTGTGCTGAAAGCAATTTAAATGGCATAATTCCCAATTTTATGGAGAATTCCTGAGTGCTGTGTTGTAGAGGATACAGCAGACTACTGCAATCTGACATACTTTACTGGGACTGTACAGTTTAAATTTTCCACTGAATAAACACATTAGCTAAACAAAGAAATTTCACTCAAATGCATGAGACATTGATGATCATTTGCATCCATGATCAACAGAAAATGCATGCGGAAATAATGAGACTGTTTGTGAATCTATAAAAAGCCAAAATTAGCCAGTTAGGCCTACTATTTTCTGCAAATTTAGCAGCTTTTGCTACTAGATTGTGAGTGGTTAGTGAATAAGAAGCATGTTTTAACACTCAATTGCAACATTCAAATGTAGAACAACTAATTAATTCACACTTTCTTTTTTCCTTCATGTGAAAAGAAGAGCAGAGCATAGGTGCATCAGTTGCTAGTTTGTTGTAATTAGGCTAATAATAATTACCGCTACATTGCAGTTGAGATTTATGTTAGATACAAACAAGATAATGAGAAACACACATAGAAGAAGAGAAAGTGTTTTTGCCTTGCGGGTAAGCATATGTAAATGTAACATTAGAATGGTAGAGGAGCCGTGTGTGCTGTTATTGGCTACATTCATCACGCTAAGCTAACAGGTCTGTTACTGTGTCTGTAAAGCACAAAACAGAAAGGAGAAAACAAAGAGACAAATGGTGACAGAGTGAATAAACAGCTTGAAAGATTAGCTTACATTTGAAAAAGTGGCTTTTGTGGTATATTGCACTTTCGTTGTTTTTTTGTCTTTCTTAAGTACCCTGTGTGCCTCTATCAATGGCAGTTGTCTAATGCTGCCTTCAAGTCATGTCGGTATGATCAGATTTAGATGATGAGCATATGCCGCCAAGGTCGTAATTACCAGTGGGAAACTAAGGATTTTCTTTGAGCCCAGACTTGATGAGCGGGGGGCATGTCAATAAAAGCATCATGGTTTTGGCTAATTGGTAATGCTAATAAATACGTTTCATTGTGTAAGCCTGTTGGTTTCATTTAATGTACAGGTTTGGAAGAACAACAATAAAGCTTCTAGAAATTCTACTCATTTAGTCAGTTTCTGAAGCGACAGACTTGTGGAATGTACCTACATTTCCCAATATTCTCTGTGGAAGAACATTAATGCTAGCATAAAACGATTAGCATTAGTTGCACAGACAATGCAAAACTTGTACATTTCCTGTCTTTGTTGTGAAGCAAAATATGAAATTGCCCCTTTGCTTCCATTTTACATGAATAAAAACATTTCAACGCTCTGTACAACACATTACAACTTGTAAGTAGAATCTTCTCAAGAGAACTCAGTTCTAAACCCTAGCCTTGTCTACTACCAACAAAAGCTAACTAAAATGGAATCTTACAAGTGACAGTTCTTGGGTTGATCTACATACACAGCAATTCAGTACATCACATATAACAATCTTCACATGAAATGCTCAGTAAACGCGACACACAATTGATTCTAATAGAGTTTGCTGTTAGGATGTTGTAAAGGCAGGTGTATTTTTAGTCTCTTCAAGTCTGTCTTTAAGAATTTACTCTCTCTTGACATATAAACTCGACTTATTACAATGCATTCTGGGATTGCATTTGAAGGATACATGCAGCATTACAATGAAACCTAGCCAAAATTGAATATCTTAGAAGCATAATGTTAGCATAACGTTGCTCTCTATGTTTTGCTTTCATTTTATTTAATTTACCTTTCATACACTTATTTTATTTAGCTGCCAAGGCAACTAACTATTTAACTAACTTTTTATTTATTTATTTATGTTTGTTTGTTTTTCATCTATTAAAGTTCAGCTTTATTCTAATTAACAAAATACCATTTCTAATACTTTTAGTTTAAGTTAACAATCCATTTGTCATCACACCATGTTTTTATACTTGAAATCTAAAGTAATAATGTCAAAACTGTATTTTTTATTTTTTTATTGCTTATCACATCAAATCCGCTCAACAGACACAACAAACAAAGCCAGATGTAACTCGACTGCAGTAATACTGAGCTGGTTTTGTCTGGCTTTGCAGTTTAGTCACAGATTAGTCAATATCTGCGTGATTCCAGCTAAAAAAACCTTTGTGGGTTGTGTGATCTGTACTTATACTAATTCACATTGTAAGTTTTATTGCCTTTATTACATAGCTACATGTCTTCTTTTAAATAGAAAACACACACATAAATAAAAAAAAAAACATAAGCGAATTGCCTCCTGGACATATGCGAGCTTAACTGCTTAGCGTTTTGTTGACAGTAAGACACTTCTCTAGTCATTCCTTTGGCAAAAATCATCCTCCTTCAGCTCTTTCTCTGTGTAATCATGGTTATTGATCGTTTGGAGGTATAATTAGACCTCTGATGTTCTTGTGTTAAGCCAATTGTTGGGAAATTAGAGGTTATGGAACATATGGAGAAAATAATCGATAACTGAGCTGGCCAGAGTGAAAGAGAGAATGAATTGTGTTTTACAACTATTATTACAAACTAATGAAGTACATAAACTGCATCAGACTAATATTAACAAAAAGAAAACAAACAATAGGGATGATTCAAGATTCAAGAGTTTTATTTGTCACATACACAATTATACAGAGTATAACCAGCAGTGAAATGTAGGTCAGGTCCGCTCCAAGGACAGTGCAATTATAAAGTATACAAATATTAAGAGAAGAAAAGTAGAAAAAAAATAAAATAAAAGAAAAGAATAAAATAAAAAGATAGATAAAAAATATAAATATAAATGTGCAGGTCAGTATGTTGTTGACTTAAATAGTACTAAGAGGAATGTGCAAAATAATGTGCAAAAAGTTGTACAGGGTATATAATAGCAGCAATATGAGGTAGAGAAAAATTATGAATAGCTTATTGATATGGTGATATTTACATGGAGTCAAGTGATGTTATGACACAGAGTTAGAGTTTAGGAGCCTGATGGCCTGGGGGAAGAAGCTCCTCCTAAGTCTCTCAGTTTTTGCCATCAGGCTACGGAAGCGCTTACCAGATGGAAGCAAAGTGAATAGACGGTTACCAGGGTGATTTGAGTCCTTGATGATTTTGACAGCTCTATTTTTGCAGCGTTTGAGGTAGATGTCCTGCAGAGAGGGGAGAGCAGACCCTGAGATGCGCTCAGCTAAGCGCACAACTCTCTGTAGTGCTTTGCAGTCCTGATTGGAGCTGTTTCCATACCACACTGAGATGCACTGAGTCAATACACTTTCTATGGTCCCTGAATAGAAAGTTTTCAGGATTGCTGGTGAGACCCTGAATTTCCTCAGCTGTCGCAGATGGTACAGTCTTTGCCTGGCTTTCTTGACCTGTGTTTGGATGTGTGTAGTCCAAGTCAGGTTCTCGGAGATGTTTACACCGAGGTACTTGAAGCTGCTCACCCTCTCCACAGGGGTCCCACTGATCATAAGAGGAGTGTAGGGCTGCTGCTGTCTCTTCCTAAAGTCCATGATCAGCTCTTTAGTTTTGCTCACATTCAGAGAGAGACAGTTGTCCTGGCACCATGATGTGAGTCTCTCTACCTCGTCCAAGTATGCGGTCTCATCGTTGTTGGAGATGAGGCCCAGAACCACAGTATCATCAGCGAATTTGACAATAGATGTGGAGCTGTGAGAGGACACGCAGTCATGCGTGTAGAGAGAGTAGAGCAGGGGACTCAGGACACAGCCCTGTGGGGCTCCTATGTTCAGAGTGATGGAGTTTGAGGTGAACTGGCCAACTTTCACCATTTGAGGTCTGCCGGTGAGGAAGTCTTGAATCCAGTCACAGAGTGAGGAGTTTAGGCCGAGGTCTGTGAGTTTAGATGCCAGCTTGATGGGGACTATAGTGTTGAAAGCTGAGCTATAGTCAATGAATAGCAGCCTTACATAATTTCCATTGTTGCTATCCAAGTGTGTGAGGGAAGAGTGGAGAATGTGAGAAATGGCATCGTCCGTGGATCTGTTTGGGCAAACTGAAGAGGGTCCAAAGTATCAGGGATGGATGAGCAAATGTGGCTCTTTACAAGTCTCTCAAAAACCTTCATGACTATAGATGTGAGGGCAACTGGGCGATAGTCATTCAGGCAAGAGGGTTTATTGTTCTTTGGCACAGGGATAATGATGGATTTTTTGAATGAGGTGGGAACCACGGCGGTAGCAAGGGACTCATTAAAGATAGAAGTGAGCAAACCAGCGAGCTGATCGGCGCAGGACCTCAGAACACGGCCGGTTATCCCATCAGGTCCGGCTGCTTTCCTGACGTTCACTTTCTTTAGCGCCCTCCGAACCTCATCCTCCGACACGGTGATTACAGGATCATCGCTGCTCTGCCTGTTGCTTCCAGACGCGCTGGTCGGCAGAGTCGCGCCGCCGCCGTTGCCATCGAAGCGGCCGTAGAAGATGTTTAACTCGTCGGCCAGCAACGGATCTGCTCTCACCTCCGCGGAGGATTTGTTTCCGAAGTCACAGATGGTCCTCAGTCCCTGCCACATCCGTCGAGAGTCGTTGAGCTGGAAATGAGACTCAATTCTCTCTCTGTATCTGTGTTTGGCGGCTCTTACTGCGCGTCGGAGAGCATAGCACGATGCTTTGTACTCGCTCGTATTCCCAGACAGAAGAGCCTCATTGTAAGCGGCGGTGCGTGTGTTAACCGCGGCACGGATTGTTCTGTCCACCCACGGTTTCTGATTGGAGAATGTCCTTATCGTTATTGTTTCTGTAGCTTGCTCGGTTAGCGTGTTTACGAAGCTTAATGCTACATCCGTGAACTCGCTGACGTCAGAAGAACTCGCCCGGAACATGTCCCAGTCGACGTCATCAAGCGCCGCCTGCAGCATAGTCTCTGAGTGGGAGGACCAGCGCGTCACTACTCTCTGCACCGGAGGTTCCTGAACGAGCCTTTGTTTGTATCTCGGTGTTAGAAAGATGGCGGCATGGTCCGATTTGCCAAAAGCCGGTAGTGAGCGGGCTTTGTAGGCATCCTTGAACTGAGTGTAGCAATGATCCAGTGTGTTTGGTCCTCTAGTTGGACAGGATACATGTTGATAAAAGTTCGGCATGACCTGTCTGAGGTTGGCTTTGTTAAAGTCCCCCGCGATGATGAAGGCAGCGTCAGGATGTTTGTTAATGTGGCCGCTGAACACATCGTGAAGTTTAGACAAAGCCAATCCAGTGTCCGCCTGTGGTGGAATGTACACAGCAGTAACAATGATCGATGAAAACTCCCGGGGCAGATAAAATGGGCGGCAGATAATGGAAAGATGTTCCAGATGAGGCGAGCAGGAACGCGACAGAATGGAGATATTCCTGGGGTCACACCATTTCTTGTTGATCATGAAACATACTCCTCCACCCCTGGATTTACCGGCCTCTGCTGTTCTGTCCGTCCGAAAGACAGAGAAGTTATCACTCGGCATTACAGCAGTGTCCGGGACCGAGGACGAAAGCCACGTTTCTGACAAACAAAGGATGTTACAGTCCCTAATGTCCCGTTGGAAACTAATCCTGGCTCTAAGATCGTCCATCTTATTCTCCAAGGATTGGACATTAGCGAGGAGAATGCTTGGGAGAGGAGGACTGTGAGCCCTTTTCCTGAGTCTGACTCGAATTCCAGCGCGCTTCCCGCTGTGTTTCTTGATCCGTCGCCTCGGGGGGGTGTTGTTTATCTCCGCGTTCCGAAGAATCTCCAGAGGCCACGCAGGATTCGTGGATAAAGTGTCCTGAAACAGTTTGGTGTAGCGGTTTCCAATGTCCAAAAGTGTTTCTATGTTGTAGGTGATCAGTGCCGACGTGAGATGTGTAAAAAGAGAAAGTAAAACTAAGTAAAAAAGAAAGTAGAAGCAAATTCTCAGTGGAGCGACCCTAACGGCGTCCGAACACAGCGGCGCCATCTTGGTTTTTTTTCTGTTATTCAGGTTTGGTATTCTGTTCTGTAAGATTTTGATTTAGTCTTGTAGTTAGCAACTTTTTCTTTCTTTCTGCACGATCCAGATTTTGCATTGGCAACCCAAAACATTATTAAACTTGTAGTTATTAACCCTAAAATCAAACACTTATTTTGATTATTATAAATTTCTAAATACATTTATTTGAATGTACCACCTTTAACATCAACATCAAATCATATGGAAAGCATTTTTATTTAAGTTCATAAGTTTAAGTTCATTTATAATATTTGCACTTAGCATTTTTTTATTTCTTTATTTAGCTTCAGAACAGACCTGTGCTACAACTGTGAATAGCTGATTTAGACATCAATTACAACCAAGAGCACTGTCATTATACAAAAAAAATAATTGTTATTATGAATAATCAAATAATATTTATGATAAACATCTTGCCCACACTCTCAGCGAAAAGTTTTGTTTTAGCTAAAAAGAAACTACCCACATATCCCTTTCAAATATTCCACCCTGACCTCAAAGAGTGGAATACATAAATAATAAAGATTGGGGGGAAAAGGGGGTGCAGTGTCTTGTAAACTTCATCACTCACAGATTTGAATGACAGTTTTGATTGGCAGAGGACATCATAACATTAAAAGTATGATTACTACTGTCTCAGTTTTTTTTTTTTTTTTGTATTATGAATATCAATATCAGCCAGTGTGTGCTTAATAACAATCTTATTTGAAAAGTATGGTGATGAATGAACAAAGGAAACCATCAAGAGAAGGACGACATTTTCTGAAGAAAGCAGCAAATACCAATAACAAGTGAATGATGGTGGAATGGTGAAGAAGAACTTAAGACAAAGATAGATGGTGTAAGAACATTCTTTGAAGTATTATGTGACAAATTAATGAAAAAAATATTGTTTTCTGCTCTACATAACTGAATAAAAAAGTTCCAGGGAGTGAAAGACTGTAAAACAGATGTAAAAATCTAGGAATTTGAAACTATTGTCTCTGTGGGCTTTATGCACCCAACTGTCTCCTGAGCAGGAAGTGCATTTTTTTCTCACTTCCTGTTTTGGAGAGAAACAATTTGTCAGTCTTAGCTCATCTCACCCTCAGCAGGGAAGTTTCATATCATGTCGTTTCAGCCCCCTGAACTCATGTTATTCCTCGCTATGAAATGGATTATGGAAGTTTGTGATCAGATAAAACATACTGCTTAAATAAAACTCTAAAATACTCTCATAATATGAAACTATTACCAAACACATTTCATGCAAAATGGGACACAGTCGCAGAGGTGGTTACTATTATTAGAAAGTACTTTGAGAAGTAAAAAAACATATATATATATACATATATATATATATATATATATATATATATATATATATACATATATATATATATATATATATATATATATATATATATATATATATAAAGTGTACTACGAAACCCACCCTTAACCCATTTCTTTCAGACAACAACAGACAGATCGTCTCTTCTCTTCTTTCTCATTCTCTTCTTCTTCATTGCAAAAACACTTGAACGAGCTGTGTTTAACCAAGTCTCGCCTTTCTCACACAGAACAACCTCCTCGATGGCAACCAGTCTGGTTTCAGAAGTGGACATTCAACTGAGACTGCCTTGCTCTCAGTTGTTGAAGCCCTACGACTAGCAAGAGCAGATTCCAAATCTTCAATACTTATCTTGCTGGATCTGTCTGCTGATTTTGACACGGTTAACCACTCCCATCTTTAATTACTCTGCTGTTCAATAAATACACCTGCAATTGAATTAACTTGTGTGAAGTCTGCTTCCGTAACAGAAGACCAGACCAATACTGAAGATGAGGCTGGAGTTAACCTCCATTAACGTGTGCCCCAGGAAGGGGGACAAACTTTCTGGACGATGCACTGTTTATTTTTCAGAATGGCAGATGTGTGGAGGATTACGTGGAGCAATTTATAGCTACCAGTTACCAAGCCATCTGCAGTGACCTCACACTAATGGAGGGTTTCAGAGTTGGGTTGGATGAGGAGATCCAAATGGTGATGACAATAGGAGATCCCAGCTGGAGTTTGGCTCAATACCTGAATTTCACATGGATTGCAGGGTTATCATTTCAAGTAGGCGAAATGCAGGACGCTCCAGATTCCAGCCCATCAGCCGCTCCTCACTCAAGCCTGCCTCATTTAAGCCCTCCAGCTTCCGTGACTTGCTCATGCCCGCAGCCATTCACGGCCAACGCAAGCCAGCCACCATCCACGGCTCTCCCAAGCCCGCCATCGTCCACAGCCAACGCAATCCCGCCGACAGAGAGTATGGCAAGCCCGCCAGCACTTGTTCCAGCGCTCCTGGATATGGCACTACCGCTGGAGTTTGCTGCGCCTATTCTAGCCTTTCTCCGTCTCCTACGTCTCCGCTGGTCCCATCCAGCTCCGCGCTTCCAGAGCGCCCCCAAGTTTCCACGCCATCAAATGCCCGCTCCTCCTAAGCACCCACCAGAACCCGCTCGTCCTGAAAGCCCTCCAGACACCTTCCAAAGTATTAGGATTCAATTTCACCAAAAATACTTTTGGGGGGGGGGGGGGGGTCCTGGTAGCCATAGTGGCCGTGCTCCTAAGTCTCCTGTTCCACCCTGGAGGCCTCCCCAGGGTCCCTGTCCTGCATTGGCATCCAGGGCACCCACCCCTCCTCCCCAGTGGTATTGTTACGGCGCGGGACGCGCCTTCCGGGAGGGGGAGGTACTGTTACAGATCGGTCAGTCTCTCACTCCCAATCACTGTGCACACCCTCACCTGTTCCCTGATTTATCACACCTGCACCACATGAGCACCTTCATCAAGATCACTTCTTAAGCACATCCCTCACAGCATTCCAGGGTCTGGTCTCGTTGATTCGAAGTGGACTCCCTGTGCTATCACAGCGACTTACCTGCTACTTACCTCCATCGTGTGCTTACCTCCTGTGTCCTCTCCAGCGTCTTGTCCTCTGTACTCCTACGTCTGTCTCCTCCAGCAATTCCAAGCCTGCTGTTCAATAAATACACCTGCAACTGAATTAACCCTTTGTGTGAAGTCTGCTTCAGTAACCGTATACTGCATTAAGCTAATTGAGACTTGTTATAGCACTTGCATATCCTTGCATATAATTTGATTTATCCAAATCGACTTACGAATGAGGAAAATGGAAGCAAAGCATCTGCTAAATGTAAATATATACTGTAATTGTGTTTTTGCATTTTCTTTCTCCCAAAAGTATGAATTTTCCAACTTTCAGATTGATTTTTTTTTTTTTTATTGGCTTTAGGGTGGAATATGGAATATTATTATTATTTTTTTTAACTTTCACCCACTTTATAGAATGGATATTATGCGTGTGTCATTAAACCAGTAAAGATGCCATGTGAAAGCTCCAAACAGGAAACACTTGAGTCACCATACAAGATCTCTACCCCGCGGGTTTTGCACGTACACAACACAAACACTTACCCACACACAAACAAGACATGCCAACACTCTGTGTGCAGCAAATATCCTCTGCCCTATCACTCCGGGGCATCACAAGCAATAACAATCTCATATCTTCCAAAATGATCCAACACATATACACACACATACAGTATTTGTGGGGGGTCAGAGGTTACGGTTTGGAGGTAAACCTCTATATTCTGCTATAGGAGAAATGGGATGTTTTAGCTGTGGGAATGGATGTATTTGATATTGTGTGTGTTCGTTTTTTTTTTTTTTTTCTCCGGTCATGTTCACAAAGCTCTCTCTCAGTGGTGTTATATAGTAATGCCATTTCAGGGTCTAATCCCTTCAGAGAGAGAATTGGAAAATGATAGAGTAATTGAGATATAAGGTTTAAAACATGCATTAAAGCATTCAGTAAATAATGCATTCCTTGCATTACCAAGGTCAACACCTTGGTAATGCAAGTATTGGTAAACCTCCAATACTCAAAGGGGCAACATCGTTCCTCTTAGGTGTCAATAAAATTAGCTATAAATTGAGCTTTAAAGCTGATTCAAATCCAAGATGGCGCCGATGATGGCAGCTATTGTGCGTTGCTCTTCAGTGTTCGTATTGTTTTAGTTTGTTTTTCCTGTTTTTTGTTTTTCAAATAAGATCAGTTTTACCAGGGATGATCTGCTGAACATTCGACAGAACACACCACAAAATTTTTCATTTTGACAGATGAAAATGAAAATGATCTGCTGAACATTCGACAGAACACACATTTTGATTTTTCGGACGTTTTGCTGGACATTGTAGTTTGCGGAGCCGTAGCTCTGGTCAAACGCTTCAGGAGGACGCGTGAAACTTCGTCAGCGCGGATTTCGAACGGCGTTGCCTAGCATCCATCTGGCGAATCTCCGCTCTCTACCCAACAAAACGGACAAACTCCTTCTGCTCTCCCGGACAAACAAGGATTTTTCTAACTCTGCTGCTTTGTGTTTCACTGAAACCTGGCTAAATGGCGACATACCGGACAGCGCGATTCATCTGCCTAATTATCAGCTGATCAGAGCAGATCGGGACACGGAATCACGGGGAAATCGCGCAGCGGCGGGACGTGCTTTTACATCAATGAGAGGTGGTGTACAGATGTAACTGTGTTAAAGAAGATGTGCTGTTCAGATCTCGAAACGCTCTTCATTAACTGCAAGCCATTCTATTCGCTGCGGGAGTTCTGCTCGTTCATTCTCGTGAGTGTCTATGTTCCACCGCAAGCGCACGTGAACACAGTTTTACAGAAACACGCTGATCTGATCACAGAGAGTGGGCAACAACACCCGGACTCTGTTTTAATCATTCTCGGGGACTTTAATAAAGCAAATCTCTCCCGTGAACTGCCAAAATACAGACAGCACATCACATGTCCCACCAGAGACAGTAATATATTGGATCACTGTTACACGGCTATAAAGGACGCATATCACTCTGTTCCACGAGCAGCTTTAGGACTCTCTGATCACTGTTTGGTTCATCTTATTCCGTCCTACAGGCAGAAACTTAAGTCTGCAAAGCCTGTATTAAGATCTGTTAAAAGATGGACTAACGAAACAGAGCGGGATCTACAAGCCTGTTTCGACCTGACTGATTGGACTGTTTTTGAAGCGGCTGCAAATGATCTGGACGAGCTCACAGAGACTGTAACATCTTATATCAGTTTCTGTGAGGACATGTGCATTCCTAACAGGACTCATTTAACCTACAACAATGACAAACCATGGTTCACTGCCAAACTCAGACAGCTCCGTCAGGCCAAAGAAGAGGCTCACAGAAAGGGGGATAAAGTCTTGTACAAACAGGCCAAATACACACTGGAAAAGGAGATCAGAGAGGAATTATTCTGACAAGCTCAGGAAAAAATTATCTTCCAGTAACCCTGCTTTAGTGTGGATAGGAATGAATGGCATCACCAGCTACAAGACACCATCCCCCAGCACTCTGGAGAATCAACACCTGGCAGATGGCAGACGAGTTCTTTTGTCGTTTTGAACGATCACCCCACACCCGCCCAGAACACCTCTTCACACAACCATTCACACCTCCAGCAACCCCTCTCTCCCCCACACCTACAATTCAAATCAGTGAAGATGATGTGTGCCAGGTCTTCAGGAAGAACAAAAGAAGGAACGCACCTGGTCCAGACGGTGTGTCACCAGCCTGCCTAAAAATCTGTGCTGATCAGCTGGCCCCCATCTTCACACAGATCTTCAATAGATCACTGGAGCTGTGTGAAGTCCCCTCATGCTTCAAACGCTCCACCATCATCCCCGTCCCAAAGAAACCCAAAATTACTGGACTTAATGACTACAGACCTGTGGCCCTAACGTCTGTAGCCATGAAATCATTTGAAAGACTGGTTTTGGCTTATCTGAAGGACATCACTGGACCCTTACTGGACCCCCTGCAGTTTGCCTACAGAGCAAACAGGTCTGTGGATGATGCAGTCAACATGGGACTGCACTTCATCCTGCAGCATCTGGACAGACCAGGGACTTATGTGAGGATCCTGTTTGTGGACTTCAGCTCCGCTTTTAACACCATTATCACGGAAACCCTTCAAAATAAACTCAGCTCTCCGTCCCCACCTCCGTCTGCCAGTGGATCAACAGCTTCCTGACAGACAGACAGCAGTTAGTAAAGCTTGGTAAATTCACATCCAGCACTCGAACCATCAGCACTGGAGCTCCTCAGGGCTGCGTTCTCTCCCCACTGCTCTTCTCCCTCTACACCAACGACTGCACATCTAAAGATCCTCTGTCAAGCTCCTGAAGTTTGCAGACGACACCACACTGATCGGCCTCGTACAGGACGGTGACGAGTCTGCTTACAGACAGGAGGTTAAGGAGCTGGCTGTCTGGTGCAGTCTCAACAACCTGGAGCTTAACACGCTCAAAACTGTGGAGATGATTGTGGACTTCAGGAGAAACCCCCCTGCACTCCCCCCACTCACCATCATGAACAGCACTGTGACTGCAGTGGAGTCATTCAGATTCCTGGGCACCACCATCTCTCAGGACCTGAAGTGGGATATTCACATTGACTCCATTGTCAGGAAGGCCCAGCAGAGGTTGTACTTTATTCGCCAGCTGAGGAAGTTCAACCTGCCACAGGACTTACTGAAACAGTTCTACTCCGCCATCATCGAATCCATACTCTGCACCTCAATAACTGTCTGGTTCAGCTCAGCTACCAAATCTGACATCAGAAGACTACGGAGGGTAGTCCGGACTGCTGAGCGAATCATTGGTACAACCCTCCCCACTCTCCAAGAACTGTACTCATCCAGAGTGAGCAAAAGGGCTGGAAAAATCATTCTGGACCCCTCACATCCAGCACACAACCTCTTTGAACTGTTACCGTCTGGTCGACACTACAGAGCTCTGTGCACCAGAACGACCAGACACAGGAACAGTTTCTTCATTCAGTCAATACATCTCATGAACACTCAATAATAAACGTGGGACATACAACTAATACATTATCCATTCACCACACTCACTTATTTTATTTTTACATACTTCTAATTTGCACATACTTGACCTGTACATACATAGTTGTCTATATTATATATATATATATATATATATATATATATATATTTTTTTTTGCTGCTTTGTACATTGGTTATTGGCTATTTCTTGCAAAACTGAAAAAAAACAAAAACAAAAAAAAAAAAAAAAACCTACATATACATAAAAGACTCTGGAATGATCTGCCCAGTTTTATTAGAATGGCTTCATCTGTGGCTATTTTTAAATCCAAATTAAAAACCTATCTGTTTGATAAGGTCTTTTATTCTGATTGAAGCACTTGTTATCATTGTCTTATGTTTTGTTGTATATTATGATGTATTACTTCCTCGTTATTTGCTGTTTTTAGTTTATTTTTATTGTAAAGCACATTGGTCAACCTTGGTTGTAGTAAATAGTGCTATATAAATAAAATTGCCATTGCCATTACATACAAATCGCTGCAGTTTCCAGTGAACACTAGAGGCAGTAAAACTCTGGCAACTTTTATTGTTTTTCACACAAAGTATGATTTGCACTGGTCCACATATTCAGTTAATAAAGCCTAATTTTCACATAATTACTTGAGGAATAGTATGTTATGAATTCAAAACAATTTTAACATGCTGCAAGATTTGAAAACTGATCCAGCTTCATATGCATGAGTTTTCTAATTGATTGGGTTTGCTTGAAAGCTCATGCGATAAGGCATTGCATTTCAGTGATGAAGAGCTCCGGTATAAACTCTGAGAAACTATGGTTCAACATAACAGCTCAAATCCGCATAAGGAAGTTAAAATAGCACGGCTGCATCAACAAATGTGTTTTTATATCACTTTTCCATTTGTTAACACTATCGGGTAGGTTTAGGGTTAGGTTTGGTGTAGGGGATATTTCCAACATTATTTTAGCATTAACATCAGCATCAACTTATAGCAACACTCCTCGGATAGTTTAATTGTGAACCACTGCAATACGTACATGAAGCAACGTAATACAAACACGTCATTACGTGCCAATATCAACGTAACAAAAACATGCCCGGGTCATGTATTGAACCCGCATTTTAATACCACTCACTGTACGTTTCATTTTGAAACTGCCTTGAAACGTACAGTAAGGTATGCAATAATGGTGTTGCAGAAATATATTTAGAGGCATGTATTTCGAACGAGCCTGGGTTGTTATTTTTACAGGGATTCAGACACTTGCCTTAAACCTTTGTACATGTTATCTTGCATTAACAAGGTGAACACAGTAAACCTCCAAGACTTAAGGGGGCGATAGAGTTCCTCTCAGATCTCAATGGCATTAGATATAAACTGAATTTTAAAGTTGATGCAATTTTTTAGAATGATTTGATAATCTCAGTTTAATTTGTGTCAACTATTAAGCCAATTGCATGATTATTTGTACGAAAAGTGCCTGTTGCTCTATCAAAAGAGCTTTATTTGCTTTCTGACCAGTACAATATAGCAACTTTTGCTTAACCAATGGTTTCTGTTTGGGTAAGAATTACCTTTTTTTTTTGCTTGACCAATGGCTGATAGTGGAGTGTTTGTTTTTTTCAAGAGTTTCAGACACTCTGTTTCATACCTTTGTACATGCATTCTTGTATTACTAAGGTGAACACAGAAAGCCTCCAAAACTCTAGGAGGCAATAGAATTACCTTCAAATGTCCATAGTTATAAACTGAATTTGTAATGGAATTTGTACAAAAATTGTAGCTTTCTGACTGGACCAATGCAGCAGCATCGGCTCAACCAATGGTTTTAGTTTGGGGCAGGATTACCTTTTTCCCCAACCAATGGCAGATGAGGTTTGTTGTCATTCACGTTATAAGAATATTCATTGCTTGTGGTAAAATTCACTTATTGCTTTTAATCAACATGGAAGATACTAATTTTGTAGATTTTATTCACAATCTGTTCCAATCACCTCCAAATGTTCCAAATTAAACTATTATGTTAAATTAAATACATGCAATAATGGAGTTGAAAACAATTGAAGCTGTTCAACATTGCATATATTAACATGCTATCTTCAAACATTTAAGAAAATGTCACAAATTGTTTTTGTGCACCTATAAACATTTGTGTTTGCATATGCTTCAGGCCTAAAGAAGACTAAACCGATTGGGGAGAGTGACAGAAAGACACAAAACAGTCTTGAAGCTTATGTAAGTTTAATCAGAGGCCAGACGAGAGACAGAAGGCAGGAGGAGGGGGGAGTTGTGGGAGAAAAAAACACAAGAAAAATCGAGAGGGGACCGAGAAGGGTAAAATAACCGTGAATACATTCAGTTACACATTTTTCAGTTCAATAAAATGGCCATAATAATGATGTGAGAGAACTAAGCCAAAACACACACACACACAAACACACACTGATGTAAGTGGTCATCTGTTTCTCATTACAGCGTGGAATCCTTCCCATCATCTTTTCTGAGCTTGTGAGCATTTTGGAACAGTTCCTCTGTTTGACACTCACGCACACACACACACTCACACACAGAGCATGTTTTGCAGTATTTGGCTTTGTATATTAGGTCACCATGACTTGATTTAAGTGCTTCTATAAATGTAGAGAGTGTTTTGTTCAAACTGCGTCAGCTGTCTTCCATTCTCTATGCATTACTCTCTCTCAGGCTGGCTCTCTCATTTTTAACACCGCATAGGAGCAGAGTGACAGCAGAGATAGAGCAGTGTTTGGTGCATAGCAGAGCTAAGACAGGCAAGAGTTCAAGGTTCAAATGCAAACATACTAGTTTTAACAGCCCTTGGCATGTAAGCTAGGTTGACTCACTCCCACATACTCCGATCCATCCACCCACCCATTTACCTTGCAATCTAAATCATAGCATACCATGGACTTGTATTGTTTTTACTTAAAGCTAATTCTAATTACTACAAACAAATTCAAATCCTAAAAGTATACCCCTAAATACACACACACACGTTGGTTTTTGTGGTTTATGGGGACTCTCCATAGGCGTAATGGTTTTTATACTGAACAAACTGTGTGTGCTATTGCCCTACACCAACCCTACACCTAAACTTAGCCCTCACAGGAGACTTTGTGCATTTTTAGATTTTCAAAAAAACACCATTTAGTATGTTTTTTAAGCCTTTTGAATTACGGGGACATAGGCAGTGTCCTCATAAACCACCTTCATATTTTAATACCTCTGTCATACCCATGTCATTATACAAATTTGTGTCCTCATAAACCACATAAACATGCACGCACACACACACACACACACACACACATTTCACGTCATGTTGTAATCAGGTAGGATGCAGTTACTTTGTCTCTTCATATTGAAAGCAAAAATGCTGTGCATTGTGAAATAACTCAGAACATATTTATTGCTTAATATATTATGATAAGTCATTAAAATTGCACGGTTGCATCAACAATGTGTTTTTATATCACTTTTGCATTTGTTAACACTATCGGGTAGGTTTTGGGTTAGGGTTACCTTGAGTCCATTGTAACCTGGCAAAAATAAGAACCAAGCAATTGCACATTGCTTGTAGTGGACATAGCTGCTGTTTCTATGTAAATAAAACTATAATAACTATTAAATATAATTAACTGTTTATTAGGCACGTGTGTCTTTAATTAAAATGAAAAAGCATAGTCACATTGTTAAAACATAGTTAAAGGATATTGTTACATATTCGTGCGCCTGTAACTTTAGGAGCTATTCCAAGGATCTTTTAGACACTTTGCATCATACTTTTTAACAACAATCTCTACCTTTTAAATCTCTGTAATGCACTGTTTCAAGAGATGTATTGCTTAAATCAACATGGAAAAAAACCTACTTTTATCATTTTTATTGCAGAGTTACTTTAGTTCATATACATCTGGCATGTCATTAACCTAACATGTCTCCATTCAAGAAGGATAAAACAAGTTTATGTTCTGTAAATGGGACTCAGACTCCACTGAGCTGCCAGTTCGGCTATTATAACAACTTAACATGGCGCCCTATTTCAGGAGATAAGAGGAAGAGAAAGACCAAGAGAGAGAGAGAGAGAGGTCAGTGCTCTGTGTGGTTTTGTTTAGAGTTGGGTTTTGGAATTGGAATCATGTTCCATCATGTTCCCTTTAGGAAGGATTAGGAGTGAGATTGAGGTTACGGTAAACTTCACCCTAACCCCATCTCCCTCATTCTTTCCTCACACACACACACACACACACACACACACACACACACACACACACACACGGCTGTCTCACAGGAATCCTATTAAGGATATGTTTACCTGTGGAGCTGGTGTTAGTGGAAGGTGCTGTGATACATATCTTCACATTCTAATGACAAACTCCAATAACCACTGATCAGATCCAGCACACACACACACACACACAGTTGACCAGTCACTCCCCCCCTCATAAAACTTTGATCTAAAACTTAGCTGGAGGAAACCTCACGCCATCTCTCTGGAGAAATATCCTGCTAACCAAAACAAAGCACAAAACATCATGACAGAAAGAAAGAACACGAGGCAAACCCCAAATCCATCTTGGCAAAATTGTACAGGGCCAAATCGGCACATCAGCATCTGGAGTGAAGGCGTTTGCTACCAAACACTCAACGAAGTAACACTGCGATGCTAGCTATGTGTTAGCTTTCTAGATAGCACATGAACATTGTCAAAATGGATGCATAATATGGAAAGCTTCACATTTGAAACATCTATTTTGCATTTTGAAAAACAATGAGTATGAATGTTGTGAAAAAAAAGTTGAAATATTAAAAAAAAAAAACTTTCAAATCTAGTAGTTATAAATAGTAGTTATGCAGTAAACAAACATACGTTTCACTGTCAGATAAACAGATCCATGTCAATCTCGGATTCTGTAAAAAGTTAATGACTAGTCTATTCACTTTATATCTTTAAGACATGTAAAATATCAACATTTGCACATCAGTGCCTGTATCTGGGTGCTTCAGTTGCAAACCTTAAAAGGATAGTTCACCCAAAAATGAAAAATCTGTGCTTTATTACTCACCCTCATGTCATTCCAAATCCATAAGACAATTTTTCATCTTTGGAACACAAATTAAGATATTTTTGATGAAATCCGAGAGCTTTCTGACCCTGCACAGACAGCAACACAACTACAACGTTCAAAGCCCAAAAACTTAGTAAGGACATCGACGAAATAGTCCATGTGACATCAGTGGTTTAACCTTAATTTTATGAAGCTAAGACAATACTTTTTGTGTATAAAGAAAACAAAAACAATGACTTTATTCAACAATTTGGGGATGGTGATGGCGCAGTGGATAAGACACATGCCTTTGGTGTGAGAGACCCAGGTTCGAATCCACTGTGAGACACCAATGTGTCCCTGAGCAAGACACTTAACCCCTACTTGCTCCAGAGGCGTGCGACCTCTGATATATATAGCAATTGTAAGTCGCTTTGGATAAAAGCGTCAGCTAAATGAATAAATGTAAATGTAAATGTAATTTATTCTTGTTGCTTGTGCATTCCTCTCTTTGCAAACAAGCTGCAGTGCATCAGGGTTCTACTGACGAAGAGTTTTATTTGTGTAATCAATGTGAATATAGCCATATATGTATCAAGTTTGTCTGCGTGTGTAGAGGCCTGCAAAAGAATGAAATGTGCAGACATATGGTTTAAAGTGTCTGCACATCCCGTGACCAAGTCATGCTGCACATCCTATGACCAAGTCATGCCTCTTCATTTAACGTAACATACAGAGGGGTTAGTGTCTGCTCTAGCAAACAGATGGAGACTGTTTCTTAGAAACAATAATGCTATAGAAAATGTATAGAACACTCCTTGGGAGAAACTGGATATAAGCAGGAGCGGCCATGTATTCGGGAGATTCACTGCAGCGTCTCTCGGTTTTATTGTCTCTGATAATAAAATCTAAATTCTTGCATCAAAACCCCAAGACTCTGAAAATGATTCCTCATAGCACTGGCAGAAGCCACCACATATTGGCGTCACGAACAGGATGGAAAGGAGCAGAGGGTGAAAGACCACGTTTGGGCTTACTTGACGAGCAACACAAATTAAGTGGCCACTAATAAAGGTAGGCAGTTTATGCTTATATAATTAGTTTGTGTTGTTTGCCAGTTTGCCCTTGGTGGTAAGAACTCTTAAAAATTGCTCTTCCAAATTTAAAGAACAAAAAGAAAAAGGGGGTTTTGATTCCAGAATAAATAATTGCATGCACAGATCTGTTTTACTGTTAAGAGGGCCTTTGATGGATAGCAGTGAATTAGGGCAGATTGTGTATGCAAAAATCTGTGTTTACTGTCAAGAGGGCCTTTGATGGATGACGTAAACGTTAAGCAGATATACATTGCATGCGATGGTCTGTGTTTTTTGTTAAGTGGGCCTTTGATGGATAACATTAAACGTTAAGCAGATAAAGTATAGGAAAGCGCGCAAAGTCCTACGGTTACCGCTCTGTTGGTGAAAGGAAGGTTACAGAGGTCTGTACGGGTAGGCAAAAATCCTGCAGAGTGCTGTTTTTTTGCTATGATGAGGAAGTGTAATAGTAAAAGAGCGAGCAGAACTGACAGGTCTCTCAGGAAGAGAGTAGTATAATCTATTTTAATGTATGTGTCTGTGTGAAGGACCATGGTTGTATGAGACAAT
Organism: Barbus barbus; assembly: GCF_936440315.1. Lineage (NCBI taxonomy): Eukaryota > Metazoa > Chordata > Actinopteri > Cypriniformes > Cyprinidae > Barbus > Barbus barbus. The sequence continues at coordinate 9,891,405 of NC_136720.1, read as the reverse complement.
AAATAAATTCCGTATTGGGTGGGCAAGAGCTGCGCACCCCTCCTGGACCGTCCCTTAAGTGGGGCTTGGCGGGATGTGGACACAGCTCGTGCCGCACCTGAGAGGGATGAATGAGTGAATGAGCCCTATAAATAAAAGGACAGAGGATGAGTGAGCCCTATGAATAAAAGGATTAGATGGAGTGAATGTGTTTAGGAAAATTGTTTCAATAAAGATTGGATCAAGATTGGCGTTGTAGATTTTTCGTACACATTTGAAAGGATATGTTGTGGGATTATGATAGGGAGAATATTAAGGAAATTTTAAAAGAGTAATGCTGTTAAAATAAAAAGAATAAAATAGAGGTATATGCTCTGTTAAATAATTAAATTGTAATAATTGTAACATCTAATTTGAATTATTGATAAAAGGATTTTTAGAAACAAAGAATGTTTAAGTGATAGGTTGGCACTTTTTGGACACTAAGTGATAAAAAATAAATAAATAGATAAATAGATAAATAAATAGTATGAAATCACTCTATATTGAAAATGTGCAAGGGTTATAATAATTGCCAGGCCTAAAAGTGCATGATACTGAAGGAAATAGAAGAAAGTGATCTAATAATAATTTAAGAAGGGTGGAGAATATATTATTATTTAAAAAAAAATAATAATAATAATAATAATAATGATAACTTAAATTGTTGTATAAACTATAGATTGAGTTTTAAATATAGGATTTTCATATTATAGGAAAAATGATGGCAGCCACTCCAGTGGAAATACTAGGATTAAAATATCCATTGTATAAAGAGCTGATACACAAGAGGAAATGGAAACTCTGATAAAAAATCATAAAACTACAGGCAACAGTAAAAAGAGAGAAAAAAAAAAAGATAAGCAAAAAGGGAAAAAGACAGGGAAGTGATAGCCTTGTTCAAAAAGGAAGGAGAAAACTCATTGAAAAGTATAAAACAGGGAAGAAAAATACTAAAAGAGGCAGATAAAGAAACAAAGAAAAAGAAGAGTTGTATTCTAAACCACCCCCATATCTGCCCCCAGGAGACAGTTCCCAATACTTAAGGGTACTGTAGAGGTGTCTGGAGAAATGCAAATGCAAGGACAAGTAGAATTGGAAACCAAACAAAAAGAACCAGACGTAAGACCAAAGAGGCAACAAAATAAAAAGAATGAAGGATATTTACCATTAGATTGTTATAAACAGGCACACATAGCATTAAAAATGATGAAAGCAAACTATGAAGGGAAAACAGGAAATGAGGAAACTTTAGAGCAGATGAGAAGAGAAGAAAAGGAGAGCACTAGTAGGCTATGGAAGAAGAAATAGAAAGGAAAATTAAACAAACAGAAAAATGTATTGAAGATGCACATAAAATGGTGAAAGACAGAAATAAACTATTAGAAAGCAAAGAGGAAGTGAGTGAAGGGGACGAGTTATCATTTAAAGAAACATGGGAACAAGGAAGAGAAAAAGGAAGGCTAAGACCACTGGCTACACAACTCCCAATTTTAATTAAGGGTACACAGGGACAGTATGTCCCCTGGGCCACACAGGACCTTGAGGGGCTGGTCACTCGCCTTCCAGACATCCATGAGGGGGCTGGAGAGTGGATTAAAGTGTTTGAAGAAGAAACTATGGGCAAACGTTTAGCTGTGGGGGACATTAAAGCATTAATGGCAACATTGTTTAGAAATGCTGTGATTGAAGCCATGCCACACGCTGTAAAGGGCAGGCTGGAGGACGTGGTCGGTTTAAACTCTAAAACACACAAAGAGTTCTGTGACCATGTATCTCATGCAGTGAAGCAACTTAGAAAAAATCAACAGAAGCTCAAAATTCAAGAGAAGGAGCTACAGAGAAAATTAACGCAGTTACAACTTGAAGAGCTGACAAAAAAGAACAAGAAAAAGATTCAAGCTTCAATAAAGAAAGAAGAATCAGAACAAATGACATGTCTTAATAGATGAATAAAAATATTACACGTGCTTAAAACTTTATATCTGATATCTGAAGATGTCTAAAATTTGTATCTTGTTATCCCTGGGAGACAGTGTGAAAGTGAATCTATGACAGAGTTTCAGAGATTTGGTTTTGAATTAACTAAAGATAACTTGTGTAGTGAAATGTTGAATGAGAGCAAGATTGGGTGACCAAGTTCAAAGAAAGTTTTATTCAAAGTCTATAGGACATTTTACAGTAATAATGGAACTTGTTGATTAAATAACAAAATAAGATAAAAAGGAATTATTTTATGTTGGTTGGGAAAATTCATTCACCATTACTAGATTATTCTGAACCATGTTTGCAATTATAGACGAAAAACTTATGATTGAAGTCTTTAGTTTTACCATACGCATGTCATGCTGTTGTAGAATGAAGGATTCTTTTGTTTTATTGTAGTATTCTTAGATAATAAAGGTAGCTGCTTTCTGCAGTTTGCAAAGAAAAAACTGCTTGCTGTTTTTCTGCAATGAAGAACTTGCTTGACTAAAATAGAATGAGGGAACTGCTGTTTTTGACCAAATTACTTTTTTCATTTATTTTATCTAATTTATTTTTATTTAACCTTTTTATTAAGGAACCATTGAAAGAGATGGTTGAAAAGTGAAAATTTAGATAAAGAGCTGATTGCTCAGACACAATTTGGTCAGAGTTTATAAAGGTTCAATTTGATTAATGCAGTCTCTGAGTGTTAAAAATTTCAGATGGCTTCTGGAACAGAGCCTTGATGAAGGGAAGCAAAGAACTGGAGTCTGTCTAACAATGAGTCTCAACGAAGCAAAGACTCAGCTGCAGAGAGAAAAAGAGTGAGGGGCGGATGGATTGTCAACTCCCTCCTGAAAGAGGAGGGCACACGTCAACATGGAGAAAGACTGACTTAAAGCAGGAAAAGGTGAATCTTTCACTTGAGACTTTTCCTAAGGGTAATGAGAACATCCTGAAATGCAAAACTGGCAGGATCAATCAAACGCCAGAATGAGGAAGAGGCAGAGAAACAACGGAGACCATACACCACAACATCAGTCCTTTGAGTGCCATCACTGACTGACGACCCAATGCAACAGCTAAACAACTTCAACAGACTGATGATCTAACCAGAAGCACTTCCATCCCTTCCCTTTGTGGGCACAGGTGCTGCACATTTAATGATCACTCACTATAGAGACTGCTTCAAATTGTGTTAATTATTTTATTAACTGTATTAATTTTGATTATTCACTGGTCTCTCAGCAGTTCTCTGAATTCTGTGTTTTAACTAACATTCTCAATCTGCTTTTCAGTAGGTATCAGTCCAGCCATATGTCTGAAAGAAAAAGGAATTATGACAGACAGAAGTGAGTGCTTGACTCACCATTCACATAAAAATGGAGCTGGATTTGGCATAGTGAGGGCTATTTCATTAACCAACTAAGGGGGAAATGCATAACTGAATATTGAAAACAATACTGAACTCTTTGGGGAAAAGAAAAAAGAAAAATCAACAACAACAAATAATAATAAAAAAAAAGGGTAGACAAAATGTCTAATAGGAAAAATGTAGCTGATAAAATAAAAATACTGGTCACTCCATTTTTGTTTAAAGGTAATTTACTAGGTTTGAATAAAATAACAACAATTTTTACTCCTGAGATCCAAAATTATGAAATCATAAATGCTGTCATCACTGGGGGTAACAAGATAGAAATGTTGATGGCCATGGATCCTAGATTATACAGAGATCTCAAATCCTCTTCTTAAAGTAGCTCATGAGCAATAAGAAAAAGTATGTGACTAAACTTTAAATTACACAAACAAATGACATTTGAGAAATTAAAATTGGCTCTCTTAATTGCACAAAGCAGACAATTATTCTAAACAAATAAATCTATTAAATTGTGTAAAAAAACAAACAAAAAAACAAAAAGAGGTTTATACTGCATTGTTAAATTAAACTATATGGTGACTGATGTTGTCCAGATGCATCGGACATCCAGAAACTATGTGGAATGCCACCAGGTCTACGCTCAGTAGAGTGTAACAAAAATAGTTTGTTTTATCCTATTCAGAATACATGACATTCCACAGCTAAAACCGTTTAGGTCACAATCAGATGACATCTCAAGATAAAACATGTTTTTGGCCAATAAGGGGGGTGTGAAAGAGTGTGAATGATGGTGTTGTGGAGTGAATGAAGGTGTCTGACGAGACACTGAGGCCAATCAATTATTTTGCCAAAACAGCTGTATGCAAATTTTAAAATGTGGGCCCACAGGGCAAATTATGCCCAGTAAAATAATGACCATGGATGAATTTGGCTAAGTTTCCTGGTCAGTACCTAGGTTAGTATTGTGGCAGAAAGAAAAACAGTGCCACACTTGCGCAGCGCAGTACATGGGAAGGCAAAGCAAGCAAGATTGCTCTGTCCACCCCATATCTAACTTTCTTTTCACTTTTCAGCATATCATGATGGAGCTGATTCTGTGTCAACAGTATAAAATATTGTCTTTCTGATTGATAACATAAATAAAGTGGGTTGAGTGTTTTCCAGGTGAAAATGCCTATGCTACTGAGCAAGATAGGCCCAGGAAATTATCTAATGATACAGTGGAACTCAGTTTATAAAACAAAAAGATAAATTAATTAGTAAATTGTTGAGAATAAATTTGAAATCATTTGAAAAATAATAAGAATGCCAATAACTGAGTAAAACCAAATTCTTTATTATATTATAGATGGGTATTAGCCCTATACTCATTATATTGACAGAACTGGGTTTGTGAGAGCTCAAAAAAGGGGCCAGGACAGCCCTCAACCCACATGAAGTTTCAACAGGACGACTGGACAGATGAGCAAATGAACAGATGAGCATGCTTGATATCACTAACAAAAACTGTGAAGGTTTCCATTTACAGGTTACAGCAATTCTGTCAAGGCCAGGGAATGGTTTGCTCCACCATTCAACAACCCCACACAGCATGAAGCGAGGGGTGAAGGGCGTGCTAGTAACGACCCTCCCTTGCCAACGAGGGAAAGACCATTGCAACGACTCGTAAAGAGTCACCCTGGTGAAGATGGAATGATTGATGGGAGATGGCTAATAAGATGATCAAAATACTTTGGAGCAGATGTGGGCCAACAAATGGAAAAGAGGAGGTGGAAAGAAAAGGAAATGACAAGCAGACAACTTAGGAAAAAGTGACAAGAAGAAACCAGTGACATAAGATGAAGTGCAAACTATTGACTTTTCAATTATTGGGTGAAACTAACAGTGGCTTTGACTTAATTAAAAAAGAACAAGAACTAGATGAGAAGAAAAAACTATCTAGACAAAATATGCACATTGTAAATGATAATCATAATATTACTTTTAAGAAAAGGGGTAATTCAGATATATTATGGGAAAAGGCAGAAGACAATAATTGGTATAAATGGGTAAATTACACAGCAGAAAAGGAGAAATTAGAAAACTGCATAGTTTGCTTTGAAGCAAGACCAATTCTATATTGTACTACTACCTATACACAGGTCTAGTTGTAGAATAATTCATGATGAATGGTTTAACAACTGTCCAGGACTATCTAATGTAATGGGGTTAGATGTAGTAAGATTGGGAGGTAAATATTTTATAGAAAGAGGCAGAGAGATAAATATCTTTAGAAACTGTACCAAAAAAATGTCATTTTGCCCATATTGGTGCCAATTTCTACAATCTACGACAAACTACAGAGAAGCAACTGAATTACAGTGCATACGTACCCGTAAATGGCCAACAGTAAGGAATAAGAAAATATAAAAGCCACAAGGAAAAATACAATTAATGGCATTTCAGGAATTTAAATGTTATGCGCAGAAGGGACATATTGACATAGGAAGATGTGAAGAAAAATGAAGCAAAATATGGAAAACACCATGATGTAAAGATGACTATTTAATGATAAAACAAGGCCAGCCACCTATATTTGATGACATCGATATTGCAGTGACAGACATGTGTGAATTAGAATAAGGCCTCTTAACAACATTATAAGAAAATGGTCAGGATTATGTACTAGGGCTATGTTGACACATAAAATGAGCCACATCTCACTAGAAGAGGAAGCAACAAATGAAGAAAAATCCAGATCTAAAAGGGCCTATGAAAAAGACCCTGCAGTTTATAGATTCAATTGGTCAACCAAGAGGTATACCTTATTAGTTTAAAGCAAGAGATGTAGTCAAATCAGGGTTTGAATCAATATGTGTTTGGATTACACAAAATAAAAATACAGAATGGATCAATTACAATCAGCAAAGATTTCATAATTACACTGATGAGACCTTATAACTTCTAGAAGAGCAATTGGATGCAACAAGCAGAATGACAGAGCAAAATAGAATAGCTTTATATTATTTGTTAACTGAAAAAGGAAAAGTATGTATTATGTTTGAGGAACAATGCAGTACTTATATCCCAAATAATACTGCTCCAAAAGGAGCTTTTAGTGAAGTAATAATCACATAAAAAAACCTAAGGTTAAAACTTAAAGCAAATGTTGGGACAGATAATAAAATGTGGGACTGATAATAAAATTTGGGATTGGTTTGATCTAAAGTTAGGAGAATGGGGAGCATGGTTAGCTAAATTAGGAATGTTTTTAGGAGTTGCAGTATTAATAGGAGGATTACTGTTTTGTTGTGTGCTTCCTATACTAAGGTCATTAGTTGTCAAAGCCACAGCTAAGCAAATGGAAATACTAAGATGTCAAGATGATGAAAAATGGAATTTGAAGTGAAATCAAAATGTACACTACCAGGACTGGGCTTATGCACGCTCATGCTTATAATATTGTTTTATCTTAAATAAGGAATTAGGGAGACAGGATCTTTTACTCCTTCCTAGTCAATTGTGGGGGAGAGGTTTGGTCCTGCTGCTCCGCCAGAGTACTGTTGCATAGTCTAGTCATTGGTGATAAAACTGACTTAATTTGGTCACTAGGTAGTAATAATTGATGAGACTGAATTATGAAACAGCACTCTGGGTAAAAACAAGTAAAAATGAGACTTAGTAAGTCTCAAAGGGGGGAATGACGAAGAGTTTTATTTGTGTAATCAATGTGAATATAGCCATATATGTATCAAGTTTGTCTGCGTGTGTAGAGGCCTGCAAAAGAATGAAATGTGCAGACATATGGTTTAAAGTGTCTGCACATCCCATGACCAAGTCATGCTGCACATCCTATGACCAAGTCATGCCTCTTCATTTAACGTAACATACAGAGGGGTTAGTGTCTGCTCTAGCAAACAGATGGAGACTGTTTCTTAGAAACAATAATGCTATAGAAAATGTATAGAACACTCCTTGGGAGAAACTGGATATAAGCAGGAGCGGCCATGTATTCGGGAGATTCACTGCAGCGTCTCTCGGTTTTATTGTCTCTGATAATAAAATCTAAATTCTTGCATCAAAACCCCAAGACTCTGAAAATGATTCCTCATAGCACTGGCAGAAGCCACCACACTACGCATCATGGTAATCTCATGAATGTGTGTCAAAACCTGGGAAGAGAGGAAATTGTTGAATAGCGATGCTATTTTTGTTTTCTTTGTGTACAAAAAGTGTGGACTATTTTGGCGATGTCCTTACTATCTTTCTGGGCTTTGAAAGTGTCAGTTGCGTTGCGGTCTATGCAGGGTCAGAAAGCTCTTGGATTTCATCGAAAATATCTTACTTTGTGTTCCGAAGATGAACGAAGGTATTATGGGTTGTATAATGAGTAATTAAGTAAGTATTATGAGTAATTAAGGACATCATTTTCATTTTAGGGTGAACTGTCCCTTTAAGGCAGTACAGAAGGCAATATTTAGGAAAAATAACAGGAAAAATGATTAACCCTGAATTGGGAGTAACAAACAATGCAATCCCTGCAGGTATCTTAATGCATCCGGTGTTTTCAGAAAACATTAAGATGTCACATCACAGATTTTTAAGGGTGCTGACAGCTTATTTTTTAACATTAAAAAAATAACAGCTTAATTTTAGGGGGGCTCAGATAAAAGACAGGGGTCTGGCATTGCAGCCTACATGTGGAAATCAGTTTCAGATTCTTTCCTTGACTAATGGACTTTATAAAAGCTCTGATTTTCCAACTAACCTCTCTCTCTCTGTCTCTCATTGGTTAGAGTGTGCTGTTGGCCAGGTGAGCACACAGCTCTTCAGACGTGCTTTACACTGATGAACAAAGTGAGGGCTGTGAGTCACACACACTTTCAGCTTGTTAACACACACAGGCGTACACACTTTATTTCACCTCTTACAAAGAACTACCATATAACTGCTCTTACTGCCTCACTTTTATTAAATTTTTTTTCACCTCACCATTTCAGCCTCAAAACTAGAATTCTGTACTTATAAATGTGTTGTTAAAGCTGATATGTGTAAGCATTAAGTGTAAAAATACTTATATTAATTTGCACAGATGACTAAGCCATTTGTTATAAATATTGAGTAACATTACAAAATGCTTCAACCAGGTGAACCCCCCCCCCCCCCATATTTAGTTGGAAAACAATTTCTTATCATTTTTTGTCAGAGTCTATAAATGGTTGTGACGTGTCACTTTCAACACTTTCCAAGATACAGCCCAAATGTTTTTTTTTTTTTTTTTTTTTTTTAATTACTCTCAACCAAAATAGTGTGCCCATTTAGTTAAAAATTCTGCTGTTTCTGCTGTTAAATGTTCCAGTCAATAAACCCCACTAATTTCTAGGGCAGTTTAACAGTTAATTTCATTTTCACTGTCTGTCATTTTAATGTGGTCTTTTTTTATTGGCTTTTTTTAAACATGTATTTTACTGGCAGTTTATTTTCACATCTAGTTCTCGCAACTGTGTGCTCCAATCTATATAATCAGGATAAATGCTGTAAAAGCAATAGGCCTAAATCATGCATAATGCCCCCTAGCTGCCAGAGGCAAAACATTTTTTCATCAGTATACTTATAGCTGAAGGGTAAATCGCCACTAGTGAGATAAAAAAGAACTGAAAAAAACAAAAAAAAAACAAATTTGGTTTCACGAGCACACCCTCTTTCTGCCATTGGTCGGACAAACTCATAGCCCTGCCTCCAAACTCACACCATTAGCTGAGTCATTGTTGGTGTGTCAGGCAGATCAGAATGTGAAAAACAAGCATCAAAAAGAGCTTTTAGAGTGCCACTGAGCTACAGTTTTAGGAGTAATCAACTTACAAATGTTTTCCTTATGATATGCATACTAGGCTGAGACAAAATAAAAAAAATATATTTTACCATCCAAAAAAAAAAAAGAAAATCACACACTTCACCAGTAAAGAACACTGACTGCATTAAAACCACAACGGCACCAATTTAAAAAAGTATATTTCTGCAGAAGAACAGATCACGTGTAATTTTTTTCCGTTGCGAGTAACCTTTAAGTAAAGCAGCCTTCTGTTGTTCGCTTCGAGAGAGGAGATAGGTAACCTTTTCTGATATCCTAATCTGATATTTGACGATGGATGAATGTAATACTTTGTCTACTACAAATAAAGTTCACGCTCCTTCCTTTGAGAATATCCTGCTGATAAAATGACAGCAGTCGCTCTATAATACTCTCTCACACACACACACACTTCTGTACAAAACCAGAGTGCTTAGGTGTGAGGATTCGACTTATGAAGACGATGAGGTGTGGAAGCATTAATGTGTGTGTTTTTGTGTTGCTGAAGGCTGCGTGTATGAGGCTCAGCTGGTGAGATGCTGACAGGAGCAGCGCAGGCAAGAAGAGGGTGACCCAGAAAGCAGAAAAAAGAGGTAGAAAGACAGAGTGATATTTTTAGATACCAGGATAATGATGAGAACTCTTCTGAGAGGATGAATGAGAATGATAGAAAGTGAAAGAGATCCTTGTACTCTTCCAACCTTGCATCCTTTTTTAAAATCCTGTCATCCTGTTTTCCTTTCATTCATTTTTTTTCTTTTCTTTTATCAACTAGATGTTTAGAGCTGTACAGTCATGACGTCAATTTTTAGACCAACCCGGAAGGCTAATTCGCCATGGCTAGGCTAACAATTTGCAAGTAAAATAATGTTTACAGTTAAGATTCCTTGAAGGCTTTGTATAGCTCTACAACATAAATTATATACTGTTATTCCTCAAATGTAAATTTCAAAGATGTAGCCTAGATCTATCCATCCATCCATCGATCTATCTATCTATCTATAAAAGGAAAAAAAAATGTGATAGTGTGATATGTGAGTAGACAGTCCTTTGCTTTTGTCTGCTAATATCAGCAGACCTTTGCTTTTTTACTATGAATATGATGTGGTTACATGCATCTCTGATTACTTAGCCTGGCCAAGTTGGTCTCTTTTATTGGTTTTAAAGAGGTTTTGGTCATGTTTCAGCTGCTCAGACTGGGAGACCAGCCAGCCAGCCAACCAATTCAGCTTGGCTAGTCTGGGAGACCAACTAAGACCAGCAAACCCTTTCATCCTGAGCATTTTTTTTTTTCTGGACCCCACTGACTTTCATTGCATGAAAAATAAATAAATAAATAAATGCAAATCCATGTAAATATTTTCAAAATATATATATTGTGTGTGTGTGTGTATTTATATTTACATAATAAATATACACAGTACACACACATATGTTATGTAAACAAAAACTTTCATTTTGAATGTGATTAATCATTTGACAGCACAGTTTACTTCTGGTAAGTACATGTCTCTATATCTCTAAATTAAAGGGATAGTTCACCCAAAAATGAAAATTAGCCAAATATTTACACACCCTCAAGGCATCCTAGGCTTGTCTGACATTCCTCTTTCAGACGAATACATACGGAGTTATATTCCACATTGTCCTGTCTGTTCCAATCGTATAATTGGGTGCCCCTGTTTCTGAATATGAAAAAAAGTATGCATCCATCATAAAACTACTCCACACGGCTCCGGGGTGTTAATAAAGGCCTTCTGAAGCAAAATGATGCGTTAGTTTAAGAAAAATGTTGATTCTTAAAACTTTATTAACTATAATGTGCAGCTTCCAGTCTCTCAAGCAGGCACGCGTTCACAACAAGGTGGTCGAGCGTATGATGTAGGTGTAATGAAAGGCGCAAAGTAAGGGATAGTTATGCAGTCATAACGTCAGCTGTTAATTCACAGACACATTCTGGGGGACACCTGAGACTTTGTACATCTTGAAAATAGGGCATAACTGGACTTCTCCAATTCAATTCCAAGTGGATTTAGAAGGCAAAAGGTGTTTTATTACCACATGGGGTCAGTTAACAGTAACATCCCCACTTCCACCCCTCAACACACTGCCTGGTCCCTCCTGAGCCAAGTCATGTAGGGCAATGGACCGCGCCAACATATGAGAGCACAGGGGTGCCCTGCTAGAATGGATGATTCAGTCAGGCAGAACCTTGAAAAAGAAAAATACTCAGAGAATTATAGATAGGAAGAGCATGTTGGTGTCTGGGCCAAACCCAGCTGGAGGACATAAAAGAAATTGCAGGAAAATGTCTGGAGCAAAAGGGAAAACTGAGGAAAAAAGAAGCCAACTAAAAATAATCCGGCATTTAACAAGCAGTGAGAGGTGAAGGAATGCGAATCAGACTATTGTATGGAATGTTAAGCCTGCGTCATGTGATTGCTCAGACAAACCGAAGACACAAGAAGCTCTCTTGAGTTCAACCAAACCACCAATCAAAAGCCTCCATTGTCAATGTATCAACCAACACTGGCCACGCTAACGTCAGTGCAGCCTCACTTCAGCGTATCGCTTCGGGGGACAAAGCTGAGCGAGCAAATGAATGGACGGATAGAGAATTAAGTGTTTTCTTTCATCCAACAGTTTTGGGGGGCAGATGCATTCAAATGCATGCAGTTGATCTCTTGCAAGGCCAAGTGTGCGAGTGTGTGTGTAGATCTTTATTCCCATGAGTTCAGTCGACGTGCATAAATTTAACATATGCCTGAAGTCAGCAACAACAGACTGGAAGAATGATAGGAGGAAGGGGAGAAAAAGGATGATGGACTGATAGATGGAGGAACAAAGGGCAAGATTTCATCTGAGAACGGCAGAGGGGAGGAATAGTGATGGACTTGTGAGAGACTGACAAAGCACACATTTACAGAGAGGAAGAGAGAGAGATAGAGAGAATTCATATTCATGTTCAAAGTCTTCCACTATTTTTTCAAAGGAAATTGGGAAAATAAAAAGAAAGAAGACTACTTATTTAATCTTGTAAAAAAAAATCATGTGAAGATTATTTTTTAAAAATAAGGTATGAGAGGCCGACAATGCAATTTAGCATGATCTCAGATACCTTGTATAAAATATGCACTAGATAATATAACATAAAATATAAAAAAGCCATTTTTTAAGAGCTTGTCAAAAATAAATAAATTCAGGCACTGTGAATAATCTACTTTAATATACTGTATTGTATGCAAAATTTAGCTATTTTTATGCTTGCTAAGTTTTATTTTGTCACAGTAGATGGCTACTTTTGAATGGATGCCAATTGAGACATTATCCCATAATGATGGAAACAATGACCTTTTGATGTATTACTGCAAAAATTGTGCAGGAATGTGTTGGAGAAATAGCTTCAGGCATGTGATTCAAAACATATCCTACAGGCAGAAAAAAAGTCAATACAATTAAACTCACAAAAGAACAGAAACTTCTGTAAACAAATTTATACCTTGACATGACTAGCCAAGGAATACATATTTTTCGCTGCAAATTTAACTCAAAACTTGATATACAAATGAACAGTGGTACTGATCAAATATATTAACCAATACAATATCACGAGAAAATACATAGCTGAAAACACATAGCTGTTTTATGAGAGTGTAATTTTGTACAAATTCATATATGATGTAATTCGTACAAAAATGTACACTGTATTAAAAAAATATATGAAGCTCCACCCTTGAATCTACATCTTTAGTGGGGCGAGAGCAAATTTTACGGAAATAAATCTGTGAGGTTGTTCAACTTCATAGAATTTGAACTGGATAAAGTTCAGCTGAACAACATCTCATCACCAGCTCAGATTTCTGCGATACACCAACATGAGAATCAGTATTATTTTGTGGAAACGGTTGAATACACTGTAAAAATGTTACTTTTGATTGTTACAAGTTTTATTTCTGATATGCTTGTTAAATGAGTTCGTATGTAATATTGTAAACTATGCTGTACTTATCCAAATAAATTCAATTTGTCTTGTATTTTTGTCCATGGGTGTTCTTGCTTATTAATAAGTGTTCACCTTTTGATTATTGCAGTTTCCTTTAGTAGTTATGTGCGTGATTTCTAATTTCCAACCCATTTTAAGCCAGCAATATAGTAATTTTTAAACAATACACAAGTTAAATAAAACAACCCAGCAAGTTGGGTCAAACATTTAACCCAACCAGCTGGGTCAAAATAACTCATCATGTGTTCTGTTGGGTTGCCAAATAAGCCAGAAATGGTTGTTTTTAACCCAGTATTTTTAGAGTGTACTTACTATTTATTGAAACAATATTAACAATTAAAACAATAACAATTTTAGAAAATGAGAGTGGAGATTCGTCAGGCAAAACTTATATAATACTATAGTTATACTATATAATAATATAAAGTTGTGGGTAGTTGTCAAGGCACTGCTAAGTTTTTTTTTTTTTTTTTAATGCATGTTTTAATTTGGTTTATAAGGGTGGTTGCAAAACCAAGTAGCTCACCCAAGTCCCAAAGATATTGTCATCTCTATATATCTGGTTCAAGTCCTTCTTTCAGTGGAAGTCTAAGCTTTTCTTTATCAGTTTTATTGTATTTTTATTGTAGCGTAACTGACCTCACACATACACACACATATTCATTCTGTTTAAAAGGTGTGACGACCCAGTCTTTCCTTCTTCTGCCTGTTGGTGGCAGTGTAGCATCAATGTGTGTTGTCATTACTAATTAGAGATGATTATGGACGGAGAGTATAAAAGGTTCCTGATCCTCTCAAAAGGCACTTCCTCTGGAGGGACGTGGTTCTCCAGAGAAGTCTTATGCTCCAACTCTTTTGTTTATTTCTTGGTCAATGTTCTTTACCCCATTGGATTATTGTTTTGCTTATATTTATTTAAATCCCTAGATTTTGGTGTTTTTTTGTTTCTGTAACCAATAACTTTTTCCTTAATAAATAATCTTGCAACTGAAATATTCGTTTGCACGTGTGATCCTCTTTGTTACGGTTGGGAATGAGCTGGCCGTGACATAAATTGGGAGGCTCGTCTGGGATCCTTTGGAGTAGGAATGTTGGTGAGTAGGTTTAATTATTTTTTTGTAAACTGTGAACTTTATGAATGAGAACTCTGGTTAGGAAGAGTGTATCCAGCTGGGTTGCATATACAATCCTTCCGACGGATCACTTTTGTTTTTTGTTTTTATTTAGCCTTTCTTGTTTTTGAGGGTTATCCTGGGTGAAGATCTAGGTCTCTGTCGGGGGTACGTTTTTGGACTTTTAGTCTAAAAGACTGATCATCAAGGAGTTCAGCGTTTAATGCCGCCCCGAGCCCGGTACACCTTCGAAGACTAGGTAGGAATTAGTTCCTTTTTTTTTTTTCTTTTCTTTCAGATAGGAGCTGGAGATTATCAGATCATAAAGGTGAACCTGAAAATAATTGTATTCGTAGTTCTAGTGTGTTCTTCTCCTTTTCCTACGTAGCCTACTTATGTGTGAATGAGTAGGTTATGTAACGTACAGACGTAGTTCCCTTTTGAAGCAGTGGTTTATGGGAGTTGTAGTTTTAGTAGATACATTCGACTCACCTGTGTGTCGCACTTAGTTGTAAGTTGGTGACAGAAAATGTCTTCGGTGCTCGAAGATTTCTTTGTTTGTCCCTCAGAATCTTTACTTGAGAGGTGTACAAAGGAGCAATTAATACAAATTGCCGAGCGATTTAGTGTTGCTCTTATTACTCAAGATAAGAAACTGAAGGAAACGTTGGTGACAACTTTGAAGCGATCACTGGTTGACAGGGGTCTTAGAGGTAAGAACCGAGTCTGTAGTTCCTAGAGAATCTTCTGTTTTCTCCTTGTGATATTGATGTTGAAAGTGAATTGAAATTTCGAGGTATGTCACTACAAGAGAAACGATTGTATTCAGATGCGGAAGAACTCTGTGCTGAGCGTGAGAATTGCGTTATGAGAGACAGAGAGAAGTCGAAAGGGAATTTGCAGCTAGGAAATTAGAACAACAGTTGTCTGTACGAAAATTGGAAATTGAGTTTGAGAGAGAAGGGGAAGAGAGAGCGTTTCAGTTAAAGAAGTTGGAGTTGGAGTTCGAAGCAAAGAAAGTGGAAGCTTTGAGAGTTGATGTGCCACTGGTACCAGAACAGTTAATTGAGCTAAGAGAGCATGTGTTTGATGTTAATTGAAATATGAGATTAATTCTGCCGTTCTCTGAAAAAGAAGTAGAAATATATTTTGATCACTTCGAACGTGTTGCTTTATCTCTGAAGTGGCGGAAAAAGTTTTGGACTATTGCTGCAGTGTGTTTTCACAGGTAAAGCTCATGATGTTTACTCTGCTCTCACACTGGAACAGAGTGATGAGTATGATATTGTGAAATCTGCTTTCTTGCATGTCTATGAACTTGTACCTGAGGCATATTGCCAAAAATTCAGAGGTCTTAATAAAAATGACAACTGTACTTCTGCTGAATTGGCAAAGGAAAAAGGGAATTTATTTGACCGATGGTGTATTTCAATGAAAGTTACCACTAAAGAGCAGTTAAGAGAATTAGTGCTTTTTTGTGGAGTCCCACAAGGCTCAATTCTTGCACCGCTCTTGTTTAGCCTGTATATGCTCCCACTAAGTCAGATAATGATGAAGAACCAAATTGCCTATCACAGCTATGCTGATGATACCCAGATTTACCTAGCTTTATCTCCAAATGACTACAGCCCCATTGACACCCTCTGCCAATGCATTGATGAAATTAACAGTTGGATGTGCCAGAACTTTCTTCAGTTAAACAAGGAGAAAACTGAAGTCATTGCATTTGGAAACAAAGATGAAGTTCTCAAGGTGAATGCATACCTTGACTCTAGGGGTCAAACAACTAAAAATCAAGTCAGAAATCTTGGGGTGATTCTGGAGACAGACCTTAGTTTCAGTAGTCATGTCAAAGCAGTAACTAAATCAGCATACTATCATCTCAAAAACATTGCAAGAATTAGATGTTTTGTTTCCAGTCAAGACTTGGAGAAACTTGTTCATGCCTTTATCACCAGCAGGGTGGATTACTGTAATGGTCTCCTCACCGGCCTTCCCAAGAAGACCATTAGACAACTGCAGCTCATCCAGAATGCTGCTGCTAGGATTCTGACTAGAACCAGAAAATCTGAGCATATCACACCAGTCCTCAGGTCCTTACACTGGCTTCCAGTTACATTTAGGATTGATTTTAAAGTACTTTTACTTGTTTATAAGTCACTCCATGGCCCAGGACCTAAATATATTGCTGATATGCTCACTGAATATAAACCGAACAGACCACTCAGATCATTAGGATCGAGTCAGTTAGAAATACCAAGGGTTCACACAAAACAAGGGGAGTCTGCTTTTAGCTATTATGCGGCCCGCAGTTGGAACCAGCTTCCAGAAGAGATCAGATGTGCTAAAACATTAGCCACATTTAAATCAAGACTTAAAACTCATCTGTTTAACTGTGCATTTGTTGAATGAACACTGTGCTATATGTCCGAACTGACTGCAATTAATTTTATGTATAATAATTTTCTTTAAATTCATTTTAAATCAATTTCTATATCATCTTAAATTTCCTTGTTTTTATTATTTTTATTTCCATGTTTTTATTGATTTTTAATGTCTATTTCACTTTATTTTATGTAAAGCACTTTGATTACCACTGTGTATGAAATGTGCTATATAAATAAACTTCCCTTGCCTTGCCTTTTGGAGGAGTTTAAGCACGGTGTTCCTCCTGCTGTAGCTACATATTTGAATGAACTCAAGGTGAGCAAACTTTCTGATGCTGCTATTATGGCAGATGAGTTTGTGTCAACCCATCAGGGTTCATTCAGTTCAGTCAGCTTCAAAGTAAGTCTCATGAGTAAATCTAAGTTTGTGTCTTAAGTTAAGACAAAGCCTGCAGTGTTGGAACAAAGTGCTAGGGAAGCTGTTATTAGTAGTCCTAATAAGACAGAAATTTCAAGAGATTGGGTTTGCTTTTATTATAAAAAGCCTGGCCATAAAATATCTGACTGTCCTGTTCTTAAGAGGAAAGAAACGTTTTTAAAACCTGTTGCTTTAGTTGCTACTTCAACATGTTTAGATGACACTATTGAAGAAAGAGAACATTTTGTCTCATTCTTGTGGTGAATCTGTTGATCCAAGTGTTATTGGCTCTGTTGATTATACCCCGTTTATCACTGAAGGAGCTGTGTTTTTGCCAGGTTCTGAGGAAATGGTTCCAGTTCGTATTCTTTGAGACACAGGAGCTGCACAGTCCTTCCTTTTGTAAGGAGTGTTGCCGTTAATCTCTGAAACCGCTACTGGAACCCATGTATTGGTAAGAGGTTTTGAGATAGGGTTTATTGAAGTGCCTTTGCACCGAATCCATCTTTCCTCTGCCATAGTATCTGGTGAGGCTGTGGTTGGTGTCCGTTCTGCACTTCCATTTCCTGGAATTACGTTTATTCTGGGAAATTATTTAGCTGGGGGGAGTGTTTGGGGAGAGAGAAATGTGGCAGCTCCACCCATAGTACTATCTGTACCCAGAAGATCAGATATTGAAAAGCTTAACACAGGATTTCCTGATTTGTTTCCAGCTTGTGCAGTCACTCGATCGATGGCTAACCAACTTTCTGAAAACCGAGCTAGAGAGCTTCCACTTAATGACACCTTCCATTCTGCCATTAATGCAGGTGATCTAGAATCTGATGTGATTCAGTGTTCTGAACAAAAAGACTTAAAAGTCTGTTCATCTCTTTCTAATCAGGAAGAATCTACAATCCTTCAAACTGAAACGGCTGAAACATTGGTGTTGTCCACTCCTGAAGAGAGTAGTACTAATTTTAATGATGTTGGTGATCGCTCTTTGACTTCTTTTACAGATCTCTCGAGAGGAGTTGATAAGAGCACAACAGATTGATACACTTAAACCTCTATTTTCTGCAGCAGGGTCTGAAAAGGGCTCTGATGATCTGCCTTCATTTTTTTGATGATGGCCTTCTTTGTAGGAAGGACATCATTCATAAAGATGAGTTGGAACCAAAAACTAAAATTGTTGTTCCTCTGACGTTTAGAGATTATATATTAAAATTGGCCCATAAAGGACTTACTGGTCATACTGGAGTCCGGAAAACTTATGACCGTATTAGGCGACAGTTGTATTGGCCTAAAGTAAAACGGGATGTGGCCAAATATATACGGTCATGTCATACATGTCAGATTACCAGTAAGCCAAATCAAAAAGTGCCAGCTGCTCCGTTACAGCATATTCCTGTGGTTTCCAACCCTTTTGACTATTTGATTATTGACTGTGTTGGTCCTCTGCCACGGTCTAGGGCTGGTCATCACTACCTTCTTACCATTATGTGCCAGACTACCCGTTATCCTGCAGCTTACTCATTACGGTCTATCACCACTAAGTCTATTTTGAAAGCCCTCACTACTTTTATGTCTACCTTTGGTATTCCCAAAGTTATTCAGTCCGATCAGGGTTCAAACTTTATGTTGAAACAATTCTCAAAAGCCCTGCGTCAACTTTGGAGTTTCCACAATATTTCCAGTGTTTACCATCCACAGAGTCAAGGGGCTCTTGAAAGGTTTCATCAAACCTTGAAATCTCTTTTAAGGTCATATTGTGTGGAACTTGATGCGGATTGGGAGGAGGGTCTGCCATGGATGCTGTTGGCTATACGTGAGGTGACTCAGGAGAGCATTGGCTTCAGTCCGAATGAGTTGGTGTTTGGGCATGTGGTAAGGGGACCCACTGCAGTCTTAGCTGATGAGTGGCATACCTCTAAGCCTCCCGACAACATTATAGAGTATGTGAGTGGGTTCCGCCGTAGACTTTGAGGCACGAGCTATAGCTCAAAAGAACTTGGTTAAGTCTCAAGTGAAAATGCAGCGACTTTTTGACAAAGGCTAAGTCTAGGAGTTTTCAAGTGGGTGATCGAGTATTGCCTTTATTGCCTCTCCCTGTTAACCCATTTCAAGCTAAGTTTACTGGTCCTTATAGTACAGCTAAACGTCTGTCAGATAATAATTATATGTTGAACACTCCTGATCGTAGGAGGAAAGCTCAAGTTTGTGACATTAATCTGTTAAAATCTTATGTTGATCCAGTGAGCACTGCTTCTGTTGGTGTCGTGACACTGTGTGATCCTTCTAATCTAGGACAACACCCTGTGGTTTTTGCTTCTCCTTCCTGTAGCACGTGTGATGAATTTTCAGACAACTTTGACAAGAATGGGAATCTTCATTCTCTGGGAAAAGTGGATGGGCGTCTTAACAACTCTAAAATTCTTTCTGATTTGCTTTGTTATTTGTCATATTTGGTCAAAGGGAAGAGAAATGACGTGATTGGGTTGATAACGTCCTTTCCTTCTATTTTCCTTGATACACCTGGTTGTACTTCCATTATCAAACACGACATTGATGTAGGAAACTCCTCCCCTATTAAACAAAATGCTTATAGGGTTGTTGGCTGTACAACATTTTGAAGTATATTTGGGTTCAATTGCTGCCACAATTATTGTTTATACAGATCATAACCCTCTGGGTTTTTTTTTTTTTTTTTAAATCGGATGATAAATCGAAATGAACGGCTTATGCGGTGGAGTATTTTTTTGACAGCCTTTCCACCTGGAAATTAAGCATATACGAGGGAAGGATAACATAATAGCTGACACACTTTCCAGAATGTAACATCATGATATCACTGTTGTATGCTTTTCACCTCTTTCTTCTTTTTGCATTTCTAGGGCCCAGAGGTGTTGGGAGATGAGGTGGAGTGAGATGCTTCGTGAACAGAAGGACCATATCTTTGCCTTTTATTGTTCCTTCATATGTTGCTTTTATGTTATTCCCCTCTCATTTTCTCTTTGATTCTTTGTAGAATCTTTTTGAGGAGGGAGGTGTGACGACCCAGTCTTTCCTTCTGGTGAAGGCAGTGTAGCATCAATGTGTGTTGTCATTACCAATTAGAGATGATTATGGACGGAGAGTTTAAAAGGTTCCTGATCTGCTCAAAAGGCACTTCCTCTGGAGGGACGTGGTTCTCCAGAGAAGTCTTATGCTCCAACATTTTTGTTTATTTCTAGGTCAATGTTCTTTACCCCATTGGATTATTGTTTTGTTTATATTTATTTAAATCCCTAGATTTTTTTTTAACTGTAACCAATAACTTTTTCCCTTAATAAATAATCTTGCAACTGAAATATTCGTTTGCACGTGTGATCCTCTTTATGTTACGGTCGGGAATGAGCTGGCCGTGAGAAAGGTTACAACAATTTACGAATAATCCATCAGAAAAAAACATTCAAAATACAAGCAGAGGAAGAGTTAGAAGAGCATTTCTGCCCCAATGGGCATTGCTCATCTGCAAGAGAGAAAGCACTATATAAAAGACACACTCATCCTTTTTCTTCCTTCAATTTCAAGTTTCTTTTGGTTATGTAGATGTAGAATCTTCACTTCATCCCATTCAAGCCTGAATCGCTGTTCTTAAGCATGTGTCCGTATGCACACAAATACACACCTCGGTCTTTAATCCAATAATTTTCTCTATCACAGTAAAATTGACTTCAAGAGAGACGGATGTATAAAGGCTGTCCTCCTACACACAGGGATCCGTATGAACGTACGCATACAAATACGCACACATGCACGGAGAGACCTGTTTAACAACAGGCCTCATTATCCCGCGGTGACAGCCATTTCAGATGTTGCGCTCCCATGCAGAAAACCAGCGGTCTGTGAGAGGCTGTGTATTTTTGCAGTGGGTAGCTTTCTGAGCATGCTTACACACACACTAGCGCACACAAACACACAAGTACACACTTGACAGCAGCTGTTTTCTGTTCAGGATTTGGCAACCCTGGAAACATTCCTTTGTGGGCTATGCTGGCACACCATCGCACACAAGCAAACAAGAGTGGGCAGGGATGCACATGTGTGCGCACACAAACACATATATCGCCAATAATATTCCATCTCCCTCACGTATCATCAGAACATGCTATGCCCTTATAATCGGCATTGTGAGGTTTGAACCACACACACACACACAATTAAACAGGGATTACCAGCTAAAGCTCCTGGATACAACACACATTTAATTAACATTCACACAATTGTCAGCGCAAATAACGCTGCACCTGTGACAGAAACCATAAACTCTCTAAAATCTGTTAATTCATGCTGTGTCTCTCACACACAGGGAGCTATTTTTGCATTTAAGGTATATAAGGTATTCTGTCAAAATATGTAGTATGGCATAATTAAAAAAAAATTATTTAAGTAAATGCAAAAAAAAAAAAAAAAAAAGTGTAAAATAGTGTTATATAAATAAAAATTTTGGAACAGAAAATAGGCATCTACTGATCAGGAAATATGCACAGTCTATGGATGAAGCAACTCCATTAGATATGATAGTGCAAGGCCACAACAGGCTAAAAAAAAAACCTGGATCACTTAACAGAAAGCCAATGAAGTTGAGGACCTGATGAGATGGTTAATAAGGGCTTCAAAAGTAAGTAAGGAATCAAGTGTCACTCCAAATTTTGAATAGTTGGTGAGGGCCTCACCAGAAAAACCATCAATATCTAAACAGGAATCTGACTGAGATAATTAAGATGTTTCGGGGCAATTAACAAGATTGTAGTCTTGTCAGTATTATGTTTCAATAAGTTAGAAGCCATTTTCCCCCTCGATTATGAATGTAGTTGGTTATGGAAGAAAATGGGGTAGAAAAAAATAGAGCATTGTGGGGCGGTATAGATTTGAGTGTAATGCTGCCAAATAATCTGACCCATGAGAACAATATTATAAACAGAAGTGGGCCGAGAACTGAGTCTTGAGGAACACTTCTAGAAATGGAAAGAGTTTTTGATCTGTATTGTTGTTATTTCTTCTTCTGCTGCCTATCATGATTGGGATGTTCTATTGGGATGAATTTGCAAACAAAAACAAATAAATAAATAAATGTATATTTTGTTAATATTAAAATATTCATATTAAGAGTGGTGCTTTCAAACACTCCATTTTTAAGGAAATAAATAATTGAATTTGTATTGTTCCCACAATGTAATGTTCCTGTGGTCTTCTGATTAAGATTGCTACCATTTACAGTGTTTCACTGGTATCGTATTTAATATTTCAAACATGATTAGCTTAGGTTGCAACTGAATTTTACTGAAAATGGCTTTATTTAAATTAAAAGTACCATCTATTTACACTATATATTAACCGTTAGAGTTCCTTCAACATATTTTAGTGCTACAGGAGCCAGATAAATTCCTAGATAATTTATTGTCAGCACCATCTAATGCTAATTTTGTGTAGTTTCTTATTAGAACACTCTTTATCAAGTACTAGAAAAACTGTGTAAAATATGTATAGACTTTATCTGAATTCTGAACTAACTTATCAGAATTCTGTACAACTTTTTACAGCTACAGTATAACTTTCAGCCAAATGAAGTTAACATGCTAATAAGTGCTTCAAACAAATGTTGATTACTTCTCCCTCAAAAGTACTCATTTTATCCACCTGTTACCTTGTAAACATGACTTGGTTTCCAAACGAGATTGCCAGATTGTGAAAGTACTCTCCAGTTTTGTGTCAGGCAGTTAGTTAACGGACTGTGGGCAGTTGGTGGGTGTGCTATCGGAGGCTGAGACTGGCACATAAACTTGACATGGCAACCCACTGCTGTAAGCTGCCAGTGAGACATGGCTAATAAACCCAAACAGAAATGTTTCATGATGAATATCACAACAGAGGAGCCATAGATCATTTCCACAAGCATCTGATACCTGTGGATTGGATTGGAGCAGGCATGATCACATCTGGAAACAATTAGGTCTTACTTCAAACTCACAAAATTGTACATTAATCTACATTAATTTAATTTATGACATTCAGGGTTGGCTTGTACCGCACATCTTTTAGGAAGAGTTTATTGTCAATTATCAAATGGATGTTATTTCAGTCTCTTAGTCAGAGTGGAGTTCTGCTGTAATGGCCTTAAGCTAAGCACTTAACCAAAGAGTGCTCAGAGGATGCTAGGTCAGAGCACCCTCTTCCCTGATCTGTCTTGAGCAGGACTGTGTCAAAGAGATACTGCTTGTGGTGCCTTTTCCCCACTTTAGAACGGTTTAGCAAAACAATTATCTTAGCACAGATGGGTTGAGATCATTGGACGCCAATCAAGAATATTTACTAAATTGTGGCAATGGAATATGTCATAATTAATAAACAATAGGTCAAAAAGTTCAAGGTCAAAATTACAGTTTCAGTGCAGCTTCAAAGGGCTTTAAACGATACCAGACGATGAATAAGGGTCTTATCTAGCGAAACGATCGGTCATTTCAAAAATAAATAAAAAAGTTTAAGTTTTATAAGCACAAATGCTCGCCTTGCTCTGTTCTGTGATGCGCATTCGTGACGTCACGTAATACGCAATTACGTGGAAAAGGTCACGGTTGACTTAGGCGGAAGTACCGAGTCAGTGTTTACAAATGTGCGGAAGCAGGACCATATACACATATTCAAATGTCTTTGTGTCAGTTTATCGTTTAAAATGCCCATTTCGTGTGCGTACCCTGGGTGTTTTAATATTAAAAAGCCTACTGACTCGGTACTTCTGCCTAAAAAATCTGAAACTTTCATTTTGACCTTGAACCGTTTGGGTCCCATTGAAGTTCATTATATGGAGAAATGTTTTCATCAAAAACCTTAATTTCTTTTCGACTGAAGAAAGAAAGACATGGACATCTTGGATGACATGGGGGTGAGTAAATTATCAGCAAAAGTTTTTTTAAAAGTGAACTAATCCTTTAAGGCCACCTAATATAAAGTGGGACCAGTTATTTTATATTACTGAAGAGTCTCAAACATATTAGAACTATTTTCTTTTTTATTACTTCAAATTGTTTTTCATTTTTCCATTTGTAAGTCCCATTGGTGTCTACCAAATTAATACATACAGTTTTTTATACATCAGTTTATATACAAATGGGATTTACACACATTTCAGTTACATAGGATTAGGAAGACTGTTTCTTTAAGAGTCTTAATATAAAAAAAAACAAAAAACAATTTGACCTGAACATTTATGTCTTCCCCTGCACTTAAAGTAAAAGGCCATTAATGTCATTAACGTGGCTTTTACGGGGGCCTGACGAGCTTCCACACTATAACTCACAGTCTATAACCGTCTGTGGTGATAAAATGACGCTTGGCTTTCAGAGGTGTGCTTTCGCAGGGGGCTCTTAAAAGCACTGACATTAAGAAAATGCAGTTGTTAATGGCAATGACCTTTCATATTTCAGCTGGTCGAGACGCATGCGAGAAAACACGACGCACGCTGATGACACGGCATTCACAAGTTAGCTGTAAGGCACGCAGCGATGAGGTCATTATCTGATGTCTGGTTATTTGACCCCTGCATTAAAACTAAATCCTCAGAACAGCATGTGTCTATCTGTGTATTTCGTGTTTCTTATTTGCTATTTCTCATCTCTTATTCATAATTTATATTATGCAGTGTTACAATAAGTTACTATTTTACTCGTTACACAGCAACACAATTATCATGCTCAAGGCCCAGAAATATGGTGGCCCACTAGTGCACAACAAAACGAAATCTCCACAACATGATGAAATCGCCACAACACAACTCACTCGACTAATTTCATTGCATCGTGGCTTGTTTCTGATGTGTTGTGCTAATTTCATTATTGTGGCTTGTTTCCGTTGTGTTCCTGCTTGTTTCATTGTGTTGTGGCTTTTTCGGTTGTGTTGTGGCTTGTGTCTGTTGTGTTGTGTTAATTTCATTATTGTGACTTGTTTCCATTGTGTTGTGGCTTGTTTCCGTTGTGTTGTGACTTGTTTCCATTGTGTTGTGGCTTGTTTCCGTTGTGTTGTGGCTTGTTTCCGTTGTGTTGTGGCTTGTTTCCGTTGTGTTGTGGCTTGTTTCCGTTGTGTTGTGGCTTGTTTCCGTTGTGTTGTGACTTGTTTCCATTGTGTTGTGGCTTGTTTCCGTTGTGTTGTGACTTGTTTCCGTTGTGTTGTGACTTGTTTCCATTGTGTTGTGGCTTGTTTCCGTTGTGTTGTGGCTTGTTTCCGTTGTGTTGTGACTTGTTTCCTTGTTTCCGTTGTGTTGTGGCTTGTTTCCATTGTTGTGCTAATTTTATTATTGTGTCTTATGTTGTGTTGTGGCTTGTTTCCATTGTGTTGTGGCTTGTTTCCGTTGTGTTGTGACTTGTTTCCATTGTGTTGTGGCTTGTTTCCGTTGTGTTGTGGCTTGTTTCCGTTGTGTTGTGGCTTGTTTCCTTGTTTCCGTTGTGTTGTGGCTTGTTTCCATTGTGTTGTGGCTTGTTTCCGTTGTGTTGTGGCTTGTATTCTCATAGCTTAATAAAATTAAGGTTGAACCACTGATGTCACATGGACTATTGATGTTCTTACTACTAGTGATGTTCTTATTACTTTTCTGGACCTTGAACACGTTAGTTGTGTTGCTGTCTATGCAGGGACAGAAAGCTCATTGATTTCCTCAAAAATATCTTAATTAGTGTTCCAAACATGAATAAAGATCTTATGGGTTTGGAACGACATGAAGGTGAGTAATTTAAGACAGAATTTTCAATTTTGTTTGGGTGAACTATCTTTAAGACCGTTTCTTTCTCTCAATGCATTGTTTTAAAACTTCGCTTTGTGGACCAAGAAAGTGTTTCAATTTCAATGTCATATTCTGTATTTCCTGAGCCAAAAAAAAAAGAAAAAAAAGATTCACTCAAGAATTGGGGGTGGGAATCCTTTCTGCAAACTGACAACTGAAGGCATCACTTTGTAGTTGGAAAATTGCAGGGTCTGCACTTAAATATCTTGCTACTCATATTTTCTTCCCTGTTATCATGACAATGTCAACGAGGGATCACAAAATCAACAGCCTTATAAATGAAGGCCTATGATTTCAGAAAATGAAACAATTGCATGTACTCAAATGCATGAGTGAGATATGAAATCTCTTAGATTGGTTTATAGGTGATAGTTGCCTGTATTCAGTACAGAATCACTTGAGAGAATTGCTGTTTCCAGAGCCTATGCATTAGGGCCCGAGTCTGTATTGATTCTTTGCTCGTTTTCAAATAGTAACAATTTGCTTAAGAGTGATATTGACACTTTAATTCACCCTCATTCTTTCACAGCACTCACTTTTTTTTTATCTCGCTCTCAGCCATAACTCACACATTCTGGTTAGTGTAGGTCCCTGAGGCATACTGATATTTAAAGTTGGTAATTGAACATTTTATGATTTGCTATATCACAGAGTTGGAATGAGCAGAACAGACCGTAGCCTCTGGCAACTGAATGGCATGTATTCAACGGGAAATGAGGTGTAACATTAAAAGTAACGGAGTATCTAAAAGCAGCTGTCATGTTTTTTTTCTCCTCACTAGCCTACAGTAAATTATCAAATCTTTATTGATTTCAGTATAGCCATATACATTTAGAGGCTTATTAGTAAATAATATTTTAAGATACTTTACAGTTGCAAATCAGTAGATAAAAAATACCCTTTAAAATTGAGGAATTCATGATCATGCTGCAGAATTGTACAATGCCGGGAAAACTGCTGTCTTGAAGTACTTGTAATTGTAATACAAGCTTTTTTATTTAGAAAAAAACTAAACCTAAAATCATGAAACTTTTTCTGTTATTTGAAATAATATAAGCTTTAAATAAAATAAAATAAAGCTTAAACTCAAATTAATTTTATTTCTGATATCTGACAAGGCAAAATTTAAAATTTTCATATAGTTTAACTTTATGTAGTAAAAAAATTATAAATATAAAAAAAGAACAAAATTACTAAACCTTTAAAATGAAAACAGAAAATATTAAAATAAAAACTAATTCAAAACAATTATATAAAAAAAAATATATATATATATCCTGTATATATAATAATATCTCAGTTATAATAAAATAGCACTGCTGGAGTGTTCAGACAGAAAAGCTCCCCAATGCGTGTTCAGATGTTTTTATTTTCTTTGCAACTTTTGATTGAAAAGCTGAAATTAAAACTCACTGCCAGCCAAAATTTCTTGGAGTCACAACTTCTTTTTGTTTGTTTTTCGATATTTTAACTAGAGAGGGGCAAATTAATTAGTTTAGTCTATTAATTTTCCATATTTGTTGGTTAATAACTGTGCACTGACACTGACAGCATTGTCAATGAACATTTTCTGTTTTCTTTTTTTAATTTCTTTTTTTTATTATTTGTGTGTGTGCGTCTGTGTAAAATAAAATTGTATCTTTAAAGTAATATTATCATCTTATTTGATACTATTTAAACATATTCCTGGTTTTTTCGCCAAAAATGAATTTAAAATTGTTTGTAGAAAATCAATAAACTTTATTAGTTATACACACACACACACACACACACACACACACACACACACACACACACACACACACACATATATATATATATATATATATATATATATATATATATATATATATATATATATATATAAATATAAATATAAATAATTTTAATTCAGTTAATGTTTACCTTTTTTATAGTTTGGTCAGTGATTTCATGATGAGATTATTTTGAATGCCCTTCAATAAGGAAACGTGCATTGTTTCTGAATGCTGTGTGGACCTATACAACCCGAATTTCGGAAATGTCGGGATGTTTGTTTAAATTTGAATAAAATGAAAACTAAAAGACTTTCAAATCACATGAGCCAATATTTTATTCACAATAGAACATAGATAACATAACAAATATTTATACTGAGAAATTTTTAAATTGTATGCACAAAATGAGCTCATTTCAAATTTGATGCCTGCTACAGGTCTCAAAATAGTTGGGACGGGGGCATGTTGACCATGGTGTAGTATCTCCACTTCTTTTCAAAACACTTTGAATACATCTGGGCATAGAGGTTATGAGTTTCTGGAGTTTTGTTGTTGGAATTTGGTCCTATTCTTGCCTGATATAAGTTTCCAACTGCTGAAGAGTTTGTGGTCGTCTTTGACATATCTGTTGTTTAATGATTTGCCAAATGACTTCTATAGGTGAAAGATCTGGACTGCAGGGCAAGCCAATTCAGCACCCAGACTCTTCTACTACAAAGCCATGCTGTTGTAACAGCTGCAGTATGTAGTTTTACATTGTCTTGATTAAATACTTGTCGTTTGGAGGGGAGCATATGTTGCTCTAAAACCTTTATATACCTTTCAGCTTTCATAGTGCCTTCCAAAACATGCAAGCTGCCCATACTGTATGCACTTATGCACCCCCATACCATCAGAGATGCTGGCTTTTGAACTGAACGCTGATGACACGCTGGAAGGTCTCCCTCCTCTTTAGCCCGGAGGACATGGCGTACGTGATTTCCAACAAAAATGTCAAATTTGGACTCGTGACCATAGGACACTTTGAAACAGTCCATTTTAAATGAGCCTTGGCCCATAAGACACAACAGAGCTTCTGGAGCATGTTCACATTTGGCTTCCTTTTTGCATGATATAGCTTTAGTTGGCATCTGCAGATGGCACGGCGTGATTGTGTTTACCGACAGTGGTTTCTGGAAGTATTCCTGGGCCCATTTAGTAATGTCAATGACAGAATCATGCCAATGAGTGATGCAGTGTCGTCTGAGGGCCCGAAGACCACGGGCATCCAACAAAGGTCTTCGGCCTTGTCCCTTACGTACAGATATTTCTCCAGTTTCTCTGAATCTTTTGATGATGTTATGCACTGTAGATTATGCGATTTGCAAAGCCTTTGCAATTTGACGTTGAAGAATGTTGTTTTTAAAGTATTCCACAATCTTTTTAAGCTCTCTTTCACAGATTGGAGAACCTCTGCCCATTTTACTTCTGAGAGACTCTGCCTCTCTAAGACATCCCTTTTATAGCTAATCATGTTACAGAACTGATGTCAATTAACTTAATTAGTTGCTAGATGTTCTCCCAGCTGAATCTTTTCAAAATTTCTTGCTTTTTCAGCCCTTTGTTGCCCACGTGCCAACTTTTCTGAGACCTGTAGCAGGCATCAAATTTGAAAGGAGCTAATTTAGTGGATAAAAGTGTAAAATTTTTGTTTGGTTCTCTATGTTCTATTGTAAATAAAATATTGGCTCATGTGATTTGAAAGTCTTTTAGTTTTCATTTTATAAAAAAAAAAAAACAACAAAAAAAAACGTCCCAACATTTCCGGAATTCGGGTCGTATGAATTATTTTATAGAATAATCTAGTTATGAATGATGGTTTTAGCAGCATATGGAACAGAAGGTTACGTTGTTATCTGAACTGCATATATTGATATGGATATTAATATGGGGAGATAAGACTCTCTTGATTTCCTGCTGTAGTGAATGTGCGTTTCTGTGCAATAGTATGCTATCACAGCTGGACAAGATAGAATGACGGGCGGGATTTGAAAATGAACGTGTGTTTCTCTTCTGCTCTGCTGACCTGACCGATATTGCAGCGTAAACCCATGAATAAAAAGTAGCCATATGCATTCGGTCCACAACCATCCCATTTTTTTTCCATTCCAATTGCATTGATGTTTTCTTTTCTTTTTTTCCAATTCGTCTGTGATGAGTTTGTTGATAGCCTCCGATTGGTAAACTGCACGATGCAGTGCAACCTGTCAGTCAAATTGGGTTTTATCGTCATGGAGATGCCACGGTTCACCCGCTCATCTACAATCCATCAATTTATATTTGCGCTCCAATCATGGACCTGATTACCGCATGGGGCAACCCAGCGATCTGTGTGTGTGTGTGTGTTTGGGTGCTTCAAA
Source organism: Barbus barbus (assembly GCF_936440315.1). NCBI lineage: Eukaryota > Metazoa > Chordata > Actinopteri > Cypriniformes > Cyprinidae > Barbus > Barbus barbus. The sequence continues at coordinate 9,861,338 of NC_136720.1, read as the reverse complement.
AATTGAAAAAAAAAAGAAAAAGTGTGACGAGTGTTTCACAAACTATCCATACACAAATCCAATCAAATTCATTGTATGCTGACATAACAATAACAGATAAACAAACACCAGCAGGCAAAACATATTGCCACAAACCTCTGCTCTTTATATATACAAAATCATCATTATTTCCTATTGGTAATAATTAAATTTAATTCTATAGGATTTCATATGAAAATACTTAAAAGAGTATTTTTAAATACTTACAAACTTGGCAGTCGTGAATTGTTTATTTCTATAATCTAGAAATAATTTGTTCGTTCATGTGCATGTACTACTCATAAAGGTTACTGACTGTTACAAATGAAAAATGATTTGATCTGTTTTGTTGTTGTGTTTTTTCCCTCCAAAATCATACAAATTAAAAACGCATTTAAAGATGACTTCATTTTATTTAGTTATTATTATATCTTCACATTTAAATAGTTAAGATTTTATTAAATTATTTGAAATGTAAATTTGTTACTTAATTACATGTTTGTATTTATTTAATCATATACTCATCCATATAAATAGTTAAATGTAAATGTGTTAATTATTTACTTATTTTATTTTTAACACTCATCCATAGCTTCAAGTGTACCAGCATGCATTTAATTTGCTTGTGATGACAAAATTACAAAAGATCGAAATATCAAAAGATCTTCAGAAGTAGTACATACATACATACATACATACATACTGTATATAAATTCATACATACAAAAACAAAACTAAACTAAACAAACAAAAAAACAAATAACAAAATCAACAACAACAAAACACCGTATTTAGGATTTAGGGCAAATAATTTGTTGTTGTAGTTGTTGATTTCCTAAACCACAAACAAATTAAATATGTATTTAAAGATGACAATTTTATTTTGTTATTTTTATATGTTTACATTTAAACAGTTAACATTTTATTAAATTATTTTAAATGTAAATTTGTTATTTATTTATGTTTTTATTAATAAAACAAGTTTTTCATTTATTTATGTTTTTAACACTCATTGACATACCTTTAGCAAATACCCTTTTTTTCAATTATGTGTTTTTTTTTTTTACATTCATCCATTATCTTTAGGTGTTCCAGCATGCATTTAATTTGCGTGATGACAAACTGGTCGAAATATCAACAAAATCTTCAGAAGTAGTACACAAACACACAAGCACGCACGCACACACACGCACACACACACACACACACACACACACACACACACACACACACAAACAAACAAACAAAACAAAAAAGGATTAAGGTCAAATCCAGCAGTCTGCAGGACTGAGAGCTGTACAGACAGGCCAACAGCAGGTGAACTCCTACATTTAGAAGTCACTCTGTACTCTGTACTATCACTTTGATAAATAATTTACTGGTTGTTTAAGGCTGTATTACCCTGGTTTCCCCTTGCCTATTCTTACACTGACCATTCTATCTTTCTCTCTCTCTCTCTCTCTCTCTTTGTGGAGAGTATTAGAAAACAAAACTTTCTTGACCCACATTATTTAGAGACTAGACAATTACATTTGGATTGACACTGAAACATACAGTGGGGAAAACTGATTTTGTACATTTGCCCACTGACAAATAAATGATCAGTCTATAATTTTAATGATAGGTTTATTTGAACAGTGAGAGACAGAATAACAACAATAAAATCCAGAAAATTGCATTTCAAAAAAGTTATAAATTGGTTTGCATTTTAATGAGTGAAAAAAGCATTTGACCCCTTGGCAAAACATGACTTAGTACTTGGTGGCAAAACCCTTGTTGGCAATCACAGACGTTTCTTGTAGTTGGCCACCAGGTTTGCACACATCTCAGGAGGGATTTTGTCCCACTCCTCTTTGCAGATCCTCTCCAAGTCATTAACGTTTCTAGGCTGACGTTTGGTAACTCGAACCTTCAGCTCCCTCCACAGATTTTCTATGGGATTAAGGTCTGGAGACTGGCTGGCCACTCCAGGCCCTTAATGTGCTTCTTCTTGAGCCACTACTTTGTTGCCTTGGCCGTGTGTTTTGGATCATTGTCATGCGGGAATACCCATCCAGGACCCATTTTCAATACCATGGCCCTGACGGTACATGGCCCGTCCATCGTCCCTTTGATGCGGTGCAGTTGTCCTGTCCCCTTAGCAGAAAAACACAGCCAACGCATAATATTTCCACCTCCATGTTTGACAGTGGGGATGGTGTTCTTGTGGTCATAGGCAACATTCCTCCTCCTCCAAACATGGCGAGTTGAGTTGATGCCAAAGAGTTTGATTTTGGTCTCATCTGACGACAACACTTTCACTCAGTTCTCCTCTGAATCATTGGCAAACTTCAGACGGGCCTGTACATGTGCTTTCTTGAGCAGGGGGACCTTGTGGGCATTTCAGGATTTCAGTCCTTCACGGCGTAGTGTGTTACCAATTGTTTTCTTGGTGACTATGGTCCCAGCTGCCTTGATATCATTGACAAGATCCTCCCATGTAGTTCTGGGCTGAAGCTCCATGAGGTGAGATCTTGCATGGAGCCCCAGTCCGAGGGAGATTGACAGTTATTTTGTGTTTCTTCCATTTGGTCTTGACCATGGTGAAGAGTTTGGAATCTGATTGATTGATTGCTTCTGTGGACAGGTGTTTTTTATACAGGTAACAAGCTGAGATTAGGAGCACTCGCTTTTTTTTACCTGTATAAAAGAAACTTGGGAGCCAGAAATCTTGCTGATTGATAGGGGATCAAATACTTATTTCACTCATTAAAATGCAAATCAATTTATAACTTTTTTGAAATGGGTTTTTTTGTTGTTGTTGTTATTCTCTCTCACTGTTCAAATAAACCTACCATTACCTTCAGTACTTCATGGTTTTATGCATTTTCGCTCTACAGTCTCGGTAAGATCTACTAGATTCAAGATTCAACATTTTTATTTGTCACATACACAATTATACAGAGTATAACCAGCAATGAAATGTAAGTCAGGTCCGCTCCAAGGACAGTGCAATTATATAGAATATAAACACACAAAATATACATACATAAAAAAAAAAAAAACAAGAAAAGTAGAAAAATAAAAATAAAATAAAAGATAAAAAAATATAAATATAAACGTGCAGGTCAGTATGTTGTTGTCACGGTGCACACACGAGGAGAACACAGGAATGCGCAGACGAGGACATAAGCGCAAATAATAGCCTTTAATGAAGACATCAGGACAAGACATGGCAGGACAAGGCAAGGCTTACAGACAGGAAACACCGGGGGTAACGAGTAGACCAGACGAAATCAAACTGAACAGACAGGACTATAAATACACAGGATAATCATAGATAACGAGACGAACACGGCTGGACAAGAATTAACTAATGAACACATCAGACAAGGACAGGAAACAAACCAAATATGGACACAAGAGGCAGGAACACGTGACACACACGACAGAGGACTGACAGTTGTTGATTTAAATAATAATAATAATATAAGCAGGAATGTGCAAAAGAATGTGCAAAAAAGTTGTACAGGGTATTTACATAGCAGCAATACGAGGTAGAAAAAAAATATGAATAACTTATTGATATTAGTGATATTTACATGGAGTCATGTGATGTTATGAGACCGAGTTAGAGTTTAGGAGCCTGATGGCCTGGGGGAAGAAGCTCCTCCTAAGGCTACGTCCACACGAAGGCGGGTTTCTCCGTATCCGATCTTTTTTTTTGCGTCAAATTCCGTAAACACGGAGTCGTCTCAGGAAATATCTGCGTCCACACGGAATCACTGAAACCGACTGAAAACGATGTAGCACACATGCCAGACCAATATGTGGCGCTGTAATTCTGCCACAGAGATACACAAAAAAACAGAGAAGACGACTTGGACCATGTGCGTAAACCTTGCGCGCTGAATATAAACTAACACACAAAGCAGAAGATTTTGCTTTAATAAAACTAATGGGCTCAGTAGGTTATGCAGCACGAACACAGGCACGTAGTCTGACATTGTTGTTGTTGTTGTCGCTGTTATGTGACGTAGCGATGTCTGATTAGGGGCGAGACGTGGGCTGATGACGTCATCGTTTCAGAAAATATACGGATTCGCCGTCCACACGAAAACATGAAAACGGCGTTTTCAAATTTATCCACCCTGGGACCCGGTTTCAAAAATGATCGGTTTCACTCTTCGAAAACGCCGGTTTCGTGTGGACGAAACGCCTATACGGTAAAACATTTATGCGTATACAGAGAAACCCGTCTACGGAAGCGCTTACCAGATGGAAGCAAAGTGAATAGTCGGTTACCAGGGTGATTTGAGTCCTTGATGATTGGCAGTTCTACTTTTGCAGCGTTTGAGGTAGATGTCCTGCAGAGAGGGGAGAGCAGACCCTGAGATGCGCTCAGCTAAGCGCACAACTCTCTGTAGTGCTTTGCAGTCCTGATTGGAGCTGTTTCCTTACCACACTGAGATGCACTGAAAGTGTCAATACACTTTCTATGGTCCCTGAATAGAAAGTTTTCAGAATTGCTGGTGAGACCCTGAATTTCCTCAGCTGTCGCAGATGGTACAGTCTTTGCCTGGCTTTCTTAACCTGAGTTTGGATGTGTGTAGTCCAAGTCAGGTTGTAGATCATCATCAATTAGCGACTGTGTTGTTCTTTTCGTCATTCTGCCTTTGGGTTATCGTCTTTCTCAGTGAAAACTATTATTCAATGGAACACTCTACCACTCTACATCTATTGAAATGTTTAAACTAAAACTAAAATCTTATTTAAAGTCAACTCAAATCTGTAAACACTGATACGGCTGTGGTCTAATTGAAAATTATTTTTATTGTTCTTTCTTGGCTCTGATAGGATGTGTATACGTATTACTGTACTTAATGTGTTTGTTGTTCAGCTTTTTATGTTCATTTGTGTTTGATTACCTGCCAAGGGACTGCGAATGAAAACTAGCCACTGGCTAAATTCGGCACAATGCATGAAATGGAAACATTTATGTTAAAATTGTGCATGGTCCCTTTCCAAATAAATAAAAGTTAAAAAAATTACAATTATAGACTGATCATTTCTTTGTCAGTGGGCAAACGTACAAAATCAGCAGGGGATCAAATATTTTTTTCCCCCACTCTACAAGGCTAACAAAGCATAAACCCTATGTGTCACAGCAATATTTGTGAATTCTTTGTCCTCTTTCTAAAGACGGAGTTGGAACTGGAATTCCTAGAACTCAATGATGGGACATCTAATACAAATTAAGTAATTTGCATAATCATCACAGAAGCTCAATAAGGATGAAATATTGACGTATAAATAAAACACAGCCAATGGAACCATTTTAATGTCAAATTAGGTTAGTGATTTTTAGTGCATTAAAGGTAATGCATTTAATTAATATAATATAAATACAATAAAATTCAATTAAGTCATTATTATATGTCCTTCAGTACAGGGTTGGTACATCTTTTAAGTTGTTTGTACATAAAACAATTCATGTTTTAGAGGTTACATCACTGACATGTATTAGTGACAGTCCACATGAGCAAAAATAACTTTATTTCCTGCTGGAAATTTCCATTAAAGTTGAGTGTTTATATTCTAATTCAAGTTCATTTAATTTCAAATGAATGAAGATAAGCTGTGTCAACATGTGTAGGTGGGCACAGCAGAACACTGATATAAAAATAACTTTAACATTTGCTGTACATATTTAAGTTCAAAGCACAGTCTTTAGTCAGGAAATTCTAGGTTTTCTTAATCTTAAAAAAAAAAAAAACCTGCGGCCCACATTTTCAAACCCTTTGTCCAAGCAAAAGAGAAAAATACTTGAGCAAGAACATTTTAGCAGTAAGAGGCTCCAGCAGAAACGTTCAGTTGACTTATATAATACTTGAGTAGTGACACTGAACATATTGTATACTGTGAGAATGAACACTTTGCTATATACACACTGCTGACTTCCCTTAAGAGCTGTCATCAGTATAATAGATAGTTTTAGCGCTGGCAAACTGTGTAATGATCATTACCCACAATCCTTTACAAAAGCCTTTCCCTCCCTACGGTGTGTCAGTCTGCAGTAAGATGCATCTGGAATGTTCAAGATCTTCACTAGATCAAGCAAATGTGTCCTCATGGAAGATTTGTATGATTGCGTAGTCTGCACTAACACGATTTGCATTAGTTGTTTCTCTTTGGCATGACAAAAAATGGTCAGGGAGGTGTTTCAATCTGCTTGATGAGTGTGCTCACAAGTGCACAGACACTTTCAATAGGAAAAGATAATTAAAATCGCAGCTGGAAGCCTGTCATAGTCAAACTGAAGACCTATTGAATGTTCTTATTTATTCTATGTGATAATATATGAGTATAATTAATGCTATATTTTAATATAACGGAATGTGTGTCACATTGCTGATGTGAGACTGTGTAAAGTTGTATGTTGCGTGAGAATTACTGTGAAAGGAGCCATATGTTACTTTTTTGTGGATTTTCTCTACTGAAGTCCACTCATGATGTTTCATATTTTAGTTTTTCATTACAACAATTTGACTTATTTGAGCAATACTACACAATAGGAAACTAATATGATGATGGTTATTATTATTATTTAATAATAATAACTGACCACCAGTGATAAAAAGTCAGATGCTAGTGGCACCATCTGTAGAAAATGGATTTCTAAAATGTCAGTCAAGAGCTTTTCACTCACACTCAGCTTCATATCACTGATCCTGTGCATTTTGGTATCAGGGTGTACGTTTAGCCAATAATGCATGTTGTTCCTAGAGATAGAAACGTCTAAAATTAATTACAGTCTAGACAGCCCGCCCGTCATATAGATTGAGAGAATAAAAGAGAGAATGAGAGAGAGAAAGAGGAAACAAAAGAAGTTGTTCGGTTAGATGAGTGATATCACACACCACTGCCCTCCAGCATCAGATGCCCAAAAGTTCAGACTTTAGAAGCTCATTCAAACATGAAAATGTAAAAGTGAAACATAATGGCAATGAAAAATACCCAATGAAAGTGAATTATGACCAGGGGCTGTCAATTTCCAAAAATGACAAAAATAAAACATGTCAATATGATAGTTATGGGTGTCATAATATGAAAACAGTGAAAATATGAAATATTGATATTGTGTTGATACTATAACAATAAATAAATAATAAGCAAATAATAATTCAGAACCACTATCTGAATTATCTGGTTGACTCCACCTCCTTAAACCCATATTTTGAGTGTGATTCAATGGCCAACAAAGAGAAAACAAAAAAAAGTTATATATGAATTTGACTAACGGCATATTTATCATTTCTAAAGATATCACAATAATACTGTTGTATTGTGAATTCTTCTTACAATCTAATACCGTGACAGCCCTACTTATCCATATTATATTTTTTATGAGTATTTTTTGTATATTACTCTTCTCTTCCATCGCAGCTCTCAAAGCTCATTCATGTTTGTGAATATCTCAAGCAGAGCTGGGTAAATTACTTACAAATTATAGTTCATTACTGATTCCAAATTACATGACAAAAATTGTAGTTAGTAACGTAATCCATTACATTACACATTTTAGGTAACATAATATGACTACTTTTTGATTACTTTTGACCTAACTCGTTTATCACATTGATTTAAACAAGATAATCTTGTACCATATTGATACAAAGTGTAAGAAAATATATTCCATTCTTTGTAATTAAAGGGGTGGTTGACTTTTTTTTTTTTCTAGGCTTGATTGTGTTTATGGGGTGCAGTCTAACATGTGATAATGCTTTGTTTAAAAAAAAAAAAACTGCATTATTTTTCACAAATTCTACCTTTATTCCACACCGCTCTGTCCTTTCTCCTAGAAACCCGCTGATCATTTCCTGCTTTTCTGAAGCCCCTCCCTCAGAAATACGCAATGGGCTCAGATTGGTTAGCTGGGCCAGTGTGTTGTGATTGGCTAAACCGCCTCTAAACTGAGATTGAGGTCTCTGCAGAGTAAAAGAGGGCGTTTCTGAATTTGTGGGTGTTTTCAAACTGCTGGGAGTTTCTCAATCATACAAACAAAATGATCCCCCTTACCTAACCCCACCCCTAAACCTACCATCACTATGACGTCAGCCAATCAGGACACATGGTCTAAAAACGCCCCGATCTGGTAACTCCCATTACTTTGCTGCAGAGACCTATACTTGTCTAAACTGCCTAAACATCCCGCCCCTCAGCTCAACAGCATATGCTCCGGTTGTATTGTAAACAATGGCGTCGTCAATATTGCAACCCGATTGAGACCCAGAGAATATTAGTGAAGAGGATCACGCAGAACCTATGTTTGTTGTTGTCTCATACTTTTAGATACGCTGTTATTTGTAAATGCTACTGCTTCTGTTAGCTTTTAATATACAGTTTTATCCTGATTAAAGCTTTAATACAGCATGGCAACCGTATGCACGTCCATGTTTAATGCTTCTCATAGCTATGTGAAAATAAGTGTATGAATGGAACAGTTCATTGTTGGAGCTGAGCTGATGATCTGAATGGGAGCGAGAGAGAGACAGAGAGAGAGAGAGAGACAGAGAGAGAGAGAGACATGCAGAGGCTGTGCAGGGCAGGGCGACACGAGGAACAGGATTGAGAACCGCTGCTTTAGAACATTGATTTTGAAACTTTTGAATCCATTAGAATCATTAGAAGACAGAATTGCGATTCATATATGAATACATTTTTACGTGCACGCCTAGTTTCCTCTTCCTCTTCTCTAAAGCAGCAAAACATGGCCTCATCCCCTTTGTTACATGTCCCGGGGGCGGGGTTTATCTGGGTTCGTGACATAATGGACCCGGGAAGTAGCTTGTTGTAGTCCCTACGAGCCGTTTTTGTGGGCATTAAACTACCAGAATTTTAAAAGACAATATCTCCGTTTGCATCGGGAAGTCGTGGCCTAATGGTTAGAGAGTCGGACTCCTAATCCAAGGTTGTGAGTTCGAGTCTCGGGCCGGCAGGGATTGTAGGTGGTGGGTGCGAATGTACAGTGCTCTCTCCACCCTCAATACCATGACTGAGGTTCCCTTGAGCAAGGCACCGAACCCACAACTGCTCCCCGGGCGCCGCAGCATAAATGGCTGCACACTGCTCCGGGTGTGTGTTCACGGTGTGTGTGTGTGTTCACTGCTGTGTGTGTGCACTTTGGATGGGTTAAATGCAGAGCACGAATTCCGAGTATGGGTCACCATACTTGGCCGTATGTCACTTTCATTTCACTTAACTTGAACGTTTAGCGCCGCAACTTTGCAGATATTGTTTATGCTCAAACAGCAACATTACAGACTAACTAACATTAAAAAAAGTTAAATTGCAATCAGCCACCCCTTTAACAATGTGAATCGCATTAAACATGACATTACAGTATCAAGGTTTCCCAAACTGGGGTTCGTAAAGGAACTGCACAGGGGTTTTAAGTTTAATGAAAAGCTAATAATTAATTCAATTATAAAAAAATTTAATAAATGATTTTAAAATAACATCAATCAAAATGAAACACTTACTAAAACAATGAAATAGTTTACCTCCTTGTCATATCATAATAGTGCCAATGCCTCCATCAACTCTTGAGGGTTAAACATGGCATATCATAAGATGTATTACATCAGCTTTCACATAAATATTGCCAAACAAGTCTCATAACTGATTGAAATCACATAAAGCTATCAAATCGATTTCAGAGTACAAAATGTTGACCCCGAGTTATACACTCTTAAAAATAAAGGTTCCAAAATAAAGGTTTTCATAGCAATAAAGGGACCATTTTGGGTTCCTCAAACAACAGTGAATGGTTTTTAAAACAACTATTTTTTGTCTTGTTGTGAAGAAGATTTTAATAATCTGAAGAACCATTTACCACTATAAAGAACTTTTGTGCAACAGAAAGGCTCCATGGAGGATTCTCATGGAACCATCGATGCCATTAAAGCACCTTAAGAGAAGGCTTTTGTGTATTTTGGAGGTTGATAGCATTTCATCATTATTCATTTTCAGTATACGTAAAAGATCAGCATTAACATTCTGCTGAAGTTCTCCTTTTGCATTCCATGTAAGCAAGAATTTACATGTTTAGAGTTACATGTGGGTGAATAGATGAAGAGTTTTCATTTTTGGGTCTAAAAATTTATCTGTGTCACTGCTGCGTGATCGCCAGAAGAACAGTGACGGAGGAGGTGTGTGGCGCCCTGTGTGCGTATAATCAGCCCCGTCTCTCCTCTTTAATAGGGGCAGGACGGGGCCATGCAACAGCTGCTGTCAAAACCAAATTATCCAGCCAGAAAGATGACCGACCCTGCCCTCTCAATCAACCCCCTCACCGGCTCTCTGCTCTGGGTCACGCTCGGCCTGACGCCTCCCTCTCCTCTCTGGAGTGTTAGGGGTTCGTACCTCACCTCTCCTCCCCTCCGTCTGTCACTTCATTTTCGAGAGTAATTCATTTTTCACACTGCTAAATTGTTACACATTGGAGACTGACCCAGCTCTGTTCTAATCTACCGGGTTGACCCGCGCTAACTCTGAGATAGCGGCTAAACAAAGATGCCAACTCATATATTCACGGGCGCACACGTGCAGCCATAATGTCTGGACACAGTGATGCAAATGGGTCTGTTGTGCTAACTAGACAATTTGGTGTATGCATTAACACTATGCACACTTGTTCAATGCTATCCCTTAAGCAACTGCTTATTTGACGTACGTTCAAACACTCAATTATTAATTGATCAATTGATTAATTGAGCTTCTTTTATGCTGGTCTCATCTGTCATTGGGTTTTACAAGGTATTATAAAGTGGAGGGACACTGAACGTTGAAAAGGAGAGTGTGACAGCATTAAACAAGAGAGACCGAAATATGAATACGGTCCATTTCTGGCTAGGAACATCTGACTGACATGTAAAGAGACTAACTTTGGTTTGGTTTGTTTTAGTGTCAGGTTTATCTGAAATAGATTCTAACACAAAAATAAACCAGCATGGACATAAATTCATTCAAATAATCTCACGGCTGTCACCGTGAATGGCTGGGGAATGGAATAAACTGAAAAATAAACTGGAAAATGTGAAAAAGCTTCAGGCTTCAATTTTTGTCTGTCCAGAAGTAATAAGTAATGATTATCTCAAAGACATAACTCAGACAACAAAGCAGAATGTACAGCTCTGTTTGTCTAGTTGAATGTCTACTATGTGTTTGTATAAGACAAGATATAGTCACAAGTATTCTTTCATGTTGTTGTGATCAATACCCAAAACAGTCTTGTAATCGGCTATATTAGTCTTGGGTCACATCTGTAGCGAGTTATAAATTACATGCCATGGTTTAATACTTAGTGTATGTTCAATAATAACAGCAACAATTAAATGATTAAAATAAGCTAAATATTTAGAGGGTCAGTCAGATAAACAGATTTGCCAGCATGTAACAATCCTACTGATGATACTGAGGCTCATATGGTAATGGGTCACATAATAATGTGGACTCAAAAGTAATGAAACATCTGAATGCATATCTAGAACAGGATATGTGAGTGGAGTGGAGTAATAGCAATTTCCCTTCCCCTCTTAATGCATTCTCTAATAAGTCCACTTGAACTCCACTCCGGGTTTTACATTTCCCATTTCTCGCTCCCCATTTACTGGCATGAAAAACAGACTTTAACATTAACGTTGCAACAACATAAACTCTTCTGGCTCTTCCAAGCTTTATAATGGTAGTGAATGGGGGTTGAGATTTTGAAACTCAAAAAAGTGTGTCCATCCATCATATAAAGTACTCCATGTGGTTCCGGGGGGTTAATAAAGGCCTTCTAAAGTGAAGCAAGGCATTTCCATATTTAAAACTTTATAACCGTAATCTCTAGCTTCCGCTGACTGTTGTACACACTTTCAAAAGAGAGTGGCGTTCCAGTGGATGACGTAGGGCGAATGTGCTGACGAACGCGGAAGCACAGAGGACAAAACAAAACACCGGTCATGAATAATCTGATCTTTTGTTTATTTAACTAGAGCATCTAATGAATCACACATTCACAGGAAATATCTTACTTCTACATTGAAAATAATGTGGAATAACTGTGTGTTTTAAACATGGTGAATTCTTATTGATGCATGTGCAACTCCGCGCATTTCGCCGCTTCCATTTTGCATTTCACTGATCTAGGCAGATGCTGGGGCAGGCATTTTTATTGTCCAGTAAAACTGTAAATTTCAAAAAATTATATGATAATATAATGCTTTGACAGACCAGTTAAGAGAACGTCTATGGCCCGAGATCCTAATTGTATGCCCCGCACACCTGCTTCATTTCTGAGGTTATCACTTGACAAGTTGTAAATCAGATAGTCACTTTAAACTTTAAAAAATTCTAGAGTTTTTCTCTGGATGATTCCAACAGACGCACATACACAGAGATAAAAGTGAGTGGCATGTGAGTGGACCCAGGTTAATTACGGTTCATGATAGAAATCTTTAATGGTTGTCTATTAAAAGGTAATTAGAGGATGGGAGTGTGTCTGATAACTTATCTCGGCACCTTAGTCTGCCCCAGCCTCGCTCTCTCACACACACTCACATAAATGATCACACTATGAAAAGAGGTGAAAAGCAGTGGAAAGAAATAGAATGTTTTTGAGAGTACAGGTGTGAAACCTGACATTTTTAATGCAAATATATAAAGTAATGTTATGGAATGTTTTTTAATTTCATTCTTTCTCTTTCTTTTCTCTTTCTCCAGTATGAATTTTTCATCTGCTTGCTGGGGGGCCTCATGTTTTATTAAGGCTCTTGGTGTCATCCACCAGGATGTTCAACATTATGAACCATCTTTTATATACGATGGACAATCAATGATGGCCTACTTTATATTACACAAACTGCAGAATAACAGAGACAGTCCGACTGGTTAGTATTGCAGTCAGAACAGGCACAATGCAAAAAAGATGTCCATTTTAAATTTCGAGACCTCTTTCAGCAGGGGACCACAGAGAGGTCAACTGTCAAGGCTTTAGAGTGGATAAACCCAAAAAATGTCTTGGGGGTTAAAGACAGATCAAAAGTTTTGACCATGTACTGTGTATTGGCTTTGAATTGTGTACTGGCTCTTGACACAAAGAAAATAAGTCTACTGGCCATATAAAAAAAGGACAAACCATTTCATAGATCCTGCTCTATACTATCTGTTTTGATAGGAAAACATAAACAGTAGAGTAGATCCACCATTCAATATGGTCTTTGAAAGCTGCAAGTCATAAAGGCATAGGTAAGCATTTCGAACATGTTGCTCGATCCATGTTTTAGGATTAAGGATCACTTTCTAAATCACTGTCCTTTAAAAATTTAGCAGATTGTGAGCAATTAACAAATGGGGATCAACACATGAAATTAATCAGACAGGATATATTAGCCATACTGCAATGTAGAAGTTTGAGAGTTTGTTTATGAGAGTTTATGCCGTATCCAGTAAAAGATTCTCTCGTTGCATGACTGACTTGGACCACTGACATACCCTGACTGACCATCATGACGTAGACAATATGGTTGACAGGACATGAGATTTGAAGGCTGTGAAATCTGCAAATGATCTGTCCCTTGGTAACTACCAAGGTCCTGGTACCACCAGTGTTTATTAAGTGGCCCTTAAGTGGCATGGATGTTGGCATTGATTGTTAGGTGGCTGGCTGAAAGTCCACCAAATGTCAAAAATCCATCTTGATAGATGGTGTGATGCATTACACCTTTATCGCAACGAAGTGTAATGCTGATATTTGTTGTGGAAACTGCTGAACTTTGTAGGACTACAAGAGTGGATCCTGTGTCTTCTTCAAAACCTGCGAGGTACAAAATTGTACACACCTATACCCCTGGCATATGTGACCCTGGACCACAAAATCAGTCATAAGTGTCAATTTCTGAAATTGAATGACTGAAATCATCTGAAAGCTGAATAAATAAGCTTTCCATTGATGCATGGTAAGCAATTGCAAATGTAAGCAATGCATACTGCTAATCAAAAATTAAGTTTTGATATATTTATGGTAGGAAATTTATTAAATATCTTCATGGGAAATTATCTTTACTTAATATCCTGATGATTTTTGGCATAAAATAAAATTTTATTATGTTTACCCATACAATGTATTTTTGGCTGTTGCTACAAATATAACCGTGCTACTTATGACTAGCTTTGTGGTCCAGGGTCACATATATAGTCTTATGGATGTCAAATCAGAATGACCTCAGTTGAGACAGACTCTGAATTCCTGTTCCCAAACGGCACATCCTGTTTGGGATTCAAGAGATGCCTGAGGATCTCCACAGGATTCACATCATTCAATGGTCAATGAAAGGTCTTCAGTGCTAAAGAGGCAATATCCCCCTCCCTATCGATCAGTGACTGAGCATGTTTGGGACATCATGGGGTAAATCAAGCAGGTCATGGCGTTGCTGAAAATAAAAAATAAATAATGTCCTTCTTTGGTTACAGGGTTTTGGTGCTTATTCTTATTACTGATTCAGAATTATCTCTTTTTAGGCTCTTAGACTCTTGCTGAGATCCCAGGACTACCAAACAGGCCAAACAAGCTAAAAAAAGAAATGGACTGAGCCATCTACAACCTATCCAGTCCATTAGCCAGCCAATGAAGGCCTAGGTAAACATTTAGGTAGTGAAGCAGCTCTCATCCTCTCTGAAATAGCTAAATGACAAATTCCATGATATATTCTTGTAGATCTCTCGGCGGGTCGCTAGATCTAGTATATGACATCATTGAAACATATCAAACAGAAGCCCTGAAGTCATGTACCAGGAGCTTGCAGGCCGGTGGAAACAAGAAAACTAAAATAGCTGGACATCAGAAGCCAAAAACCACTCTCTTCTTGATTTTGAAAGGCACTGGAAGAGTTCCACATGCCTGGAATTACTTCCATTCCAAAAGAGGTGCCACCTCACATCATCAGAACCACTATCTGGAGGCCTCGGCTAATGCAGCCTGACAACAAGAAACTTGTACGAGTTTCTCTGGGTGGCAGGTTATTAGCAGTGATTGTACCCAGTTTCCACTCTGTATCATGTCCTTTTCCACATGTGGTATGATGATATGAAAGGATAGCTGGAAGAATAGTCTCCATATCCTAGGTGGTCCAGGGTTTCTGCACATCGAAGACAGCCCTCACTGAGGCCATATTATCCACTGGGATCGAAGTTTGGCTGATTAGCTTCGGCAGTTAACCCCTGCTGTAACCACACCATTAAGACAGCCAATGAGTCAACTTCCCAGGCAAACCTCTGGTCTTTTGAACTGGATTGTCAAAAATATAGTGTACCTTTTGATCATATCCAGTGACTACAATGCCACCCTCTCCCCTGTATTGGAGAAGTACTACTACATCTCCAAGCGTATGGACACCAAAGATACACCTCCTTATGAAGTTTCCATTTTCGTTCCACCTTAACATTTATTGTAATATAAACAAAACCCAGCAAAAACTTTTTTAAATTGAAAACCATATCAGCAAACAAACAAAACAGAATAAAGCTGAAGAGATAAAGCACGAATCTTGGTACTATATATATATATATATATATATGTGCAAATAAATGTGTTTGTCTGCTTCAAAACATATTTTAAGAAAGGTGAACACAATGGAGTCGTGTCTTAGTAGTAGGAAATGTGGGTTCAAGTCTGGCAGTATATTCCCATCTTATCTTTTTCCCTGATTTTATGTCATATCTTCACTGGTTCTAAAGAAGCAAAAATTACAGTCCTTCACATTATTTTGGACAGTTGTTTTTCTTCTTTCCTATTGATCTCTTTTTGTTTCAGTCTTTGAATGTTAATAGCGTTTAAGGTTGATTTGTTGCTGTCATTGCAAAATGTATTTTTAGCTACTTGAAATATCATTGAAATATTGGCCCAGAAAGCGTCAAGACTATTTTCTGCATTTGTGGATTTTGATTGTCTTATAAGTGCCTTGTGTGACACTCAGCTACACAGCATAATCAGAGAATATGTTCACACACACACACAAACACACACACACACACACACACACGTATGTTATCTTTCCTCACCTCCAGCATTCATTGATTTTGATACTAAGATAACTATAATCAGACGTAAACATCAGAAGTGTTTGCACAGTGCCATACTGAAGAAGGGGAATTATGGGTTGTCAGCAGATTTGGGCCATGTTAATACTTATATCAGTGCCCTCTGTGTGTTTGTGCAAGGAAAATTACATATTGAATGGATATCTAGTCTTTGTAATCGGTGACAAGTAGGTCACCACATATTTTTGTTTAGCTGACATCTCTACTATAATAAGCATCTCTACTAATGTTCTTTGGAGCCGTAAACCAATAAATATAAAACTTTATAATAACCATGCATTCGTAAAGAGTAGCAATGAGAGTCAAAATACATAATCATATGTATATATTTTTTTGTTACAATGGCTAGAGGTGTTGTTAAACTGGAACATAATTACAGCTGTCCACCATTCTACTAAAATGTTTGGTAACACTTTAGAATAGGGGACACTTATTCACTATTAACTACGACTTTTCCCTCAATAAATTCCTAATTTGCTGCTTATTAATAGTTAGTAAGGTAGTTGTTAAGTTAAGGTATTGGGTAGGATTAGGGATGTAGAATAAGGCATTAATATGTGCTTAATTACTACTAATAAATATTCTAGTAATATGCATGCTAATAAGCAACTGGTTAAGAGACCTTAAAATAAAATGTACATGTATATAGTCATCATAATTACTTGGTTTGACAAAATGTGTGGACAATATCTATCTATCTATCTATCTATCTATCATGCATCATGAAATTTGTTTTAATGCATTAATTATGCCTTGTTATGCACCTTATAATATGTTGTTTAATCTCATGAATAATTGTAACCACAGTTAATACATTATAACACTTATAAATTCATTGCTGCACTGTGTATTTTAAATTTGGTTATACTTATTTATAAAATAATAATATAATAAAATGCTTTATGTAAATTGTTACCTATATTTTTAGAATAAATACAACAAAGTAAAAACAAAATTGTACAAAAAAATACAATTACTTCAAAAAGATTGCAACTTATGTTGGCTTTAAAGGAAAGTGTTAGGATAAATACAACTTGTGCTGCCATCTGTCACATAAAATGAATTTAACAAATTGAGAGAACAAAGTCAACAAATTGAGATAAAATAAATAAATAAATAACCCTTACATTGGAAGTCTATGGGCCACTGATATATATATATATATATATATAATTCCTGTGGAATCACAAAGTATACAATCCATTTAAACTTGCAGGAATGTTGCTAGGTTTACCAGCTTTACATAGTGGCAAAAGGAGTTGAAATGTTAGTAATAACTTGACATAGGCGCGATTCGATCACTCTAGTCTCATGTAAACACATATAACACTGAAGTCTTTTGGCCATATTTTTGGAACAGTGTGTATTTTAAGTTTACTATAGTTTGTTTTTAACCTTTTCTAATTCAAGGTGTATTTGCGTGTTTACTGTTTGAAACTCTTCCACCAGCCCTCTCTCGCTCTCTTCTAATGTCCTCTACATCCCACGGCTGCCACCAGTAGCAGTGTTACCATGGCAACTGTCTCCGCTGGTATGCCTCCCTCTTGGCGCTTGTACTGAAGTGGCGATAACAGGCTTGGCAAACTCTGTCCCACCAAACAACCCAGTTTATCAGCAAGCACAGAGGGCCGAGGAAAAAGCTACTCCTTATGTAATCCAGACGGTTTAATGATGGAATCTATAAAGGGATATCTGTTACATAAAACAACGGATTTGTTTCTCAGAGCAGGCCCACACATACACAAGCGGTTGCTTAGCTCTCTAAATGGGGACATGCCACTTCTATTGTTTTCATATGAAGCTAATCATAATGAATACAGCTTAACCTTAAACCAACCCCATTTAGCAAAACATTTAGCATTTTTAGAATAAAGAAAACATTTCTGTTTTTTTAGTTTGTTTCAGTTTATTTCAGGACTAGTGATGGGACGTCCTGCTCATTTACATTGTTGTGAATAGTTTATTTCAATAAACAACTTAAAAAATTTAATTAAATGGTTCTTTTGCACCATTATGTGGGCTCTAGAGTATTAAAGTATTACAATAAAGCCAAATGTAGCACACACACTGAGGTTTATTATGGTTTTCCTAATAATTTTTATAAATATCGTGATGTTGTTGCAGTAGAATTTGTTGCAGACATTATTCAGTAATTAGGAACAAAATAGCATATTCATTTCCATCACTTTGAAAGGTTTTTGCAGTTTTTACAAAAACACTATTGGCACTATTTGTGTTAATAAAAGTTGTAAACATTTTGTAAAATGGTTAACATGTTTAAACAAATACAGTGGTGTGAAAAAGTGTTGGCCCCCTTCCTGATTTTTTATTTTTTTGCATGTTTGTCACACTTTAATGTTTCAGATCATCAAACACATTTAAATATTAATCAAAGATAACGCAAGTAAACACAACATGCAGTTTTTGAATGAAGTTTTGTTATTATGAAGGGAAAACAAAATCAAAACCCACATGGCCTTGTGTGAAAAAGTGCTTGCCCCCTAAACCTAATAACTGGTTGGGCCACCCTTAGCAGCAACAACTGCAATCAAGCGTTTGCGATAACTTGCAATGAGTCTGTTACAGCGCTGTGGAGGAATTTTGGCCCACTCATCTTGGCAGAATTGTTGTAATTCAGCCACATTGGAGGGTTTTCGAGCATGAACCGCCTTTTTAAGGTCATACCACAGCATCTCAATAGGATTCAGGTCAGTACTTTGACTAGACCACTCCAAAGTCTTCATTTTGTTTTTCTTCAGCCATTCAGAGGTGGATTTGCTGGTGTGTTTTGTATCATTGTCCTGCTGCAGAACCCAAGTTAGCTTCAGCTTGAGGTCACGAACAGATGGCCGGACATTGTCCTTCAGGATTGTTTGGTAGACAGCTGAATTCATGGTTCCATTTATCACAGCAAGTCTTCCAGGTCCTGAAGCAGCAAAACAGCCCCAGACCATCACACTACCACCACCATATTTTACTGTTGGTATGATGTTGGTATGATTCTCATGAACACTGACCTTAACTGAGGTAAGTGAGGCCTGCAGTTCTTTAGATGTTGTTGTGGGGTCTTTTGTGACCTCTTGGATGAGTCGTCGCTGCGCTCTTGGGGTAATTTTGGTCGGCCGGCCACTCCTGGGAAGGTTCACCACTGTTCCATGTTTTCGCCATTTGTGGATAATGGCTCTCACTGTGGTTCGCTGTAGTCCCAAAGCTTTAGAAATGGCGTTATAACCTTTTCCAGACTGATAGATCTCAATTACTTTCTTTCTCATTTGTTCCTGAATTTCTTTGGATCTCAACATGATGCGTAGCTTTTGAGGATCTTTTGGTCTACTTCACTTTGTCAGGCAGGTCCTATTCAAGTGATTTCTTGATTGCAAACAGGTGTGGCAGTAATTAGGCCTGGGTGTGGCTAGAGAAAGCACTTTTTCACACAGGGCCATGTGGGTTTGGATTTTGTTTTCCCTTCATAAAAAAACCCCTTCATTTAAAAACAGCATGTTGTGTTTACTTGTGTTATCTTTGATTAATATTTAAATTAGGTTGATGATCTGAAACATTAAAGTGTGACAAACATGCAAAAAAATCAGGAAGGGGGCCAACACTTTTTCACACCACTGTAAATGTAACAATTTGTGACTGTGTACAGTAGGGTATATGATAGGCTAGCTCTATGCTTGCTTCTTTTTTTAATCCCCTTAAATAATAAGCAGTCTTTCAAAACAAGCTGTTCGCAGAATCCGTCAAATGTGATGTCACATTTTGCAATCCCCGCCCACAACTGCTGACAGACACTGGTGTATTAGCAAAAACCACACACAGTCTGCCATGTTTATCTTCACGCTACAGCACTTAAAAACAGCAATAAAATAAGAAATGTCTTCCAATTAAAACTATATATGTCATTTAGTGCAGAGCAGTGAGTGATTTTCTGTTATTTTATTTTATTGTTTGGCTCATATTAACAGCATAGACAGCAGTAGATACTGTATATTATGCCTCTGTAACTTAGTACCCCAATCTAATTTAAATATGCGTTTTCTTTCCAAGCTGTTTACCTTCACAGACATAATGGTCTGATTTTGTAACTTATGTGTGTTTTTAACATGAACTTGCGTGTATTTGACAGTTTAAGCGCAATAAGATATGAAGAAGTTTAGTTTAGTACTCACATGCTGTGTGACAGCCGCTTTCTGTGTGTGTGCTTCGGATGTGTGCACTC
This sequence comes from Barbus barbus, assembly GCF_936440315.1. NCBI lineage: Eukaryota > Metazoa > Chordata > Actinopteri > Cypriniformes > Cyprinidae > Barbus > Barbus barbus. The sequence continues at coordinate 9,840,976 of NC_136720.1, read as the reverse complement.
AGCAGGTTGCCAGGTTTTCACAGCAAAACCCGCCAAATTGCTACTCAAAAGTAGCCCAATACTAGCCCAAATGCGTTTCAAGGGGGTTCCCATAATAAAAATTGCATTACGTGGGGGGGATTGGGGTAAAATACATGTTTTTTGGCGGGGTTCCCCTGATAAAATTCGCACTCAAGGGGCTATATATATCACGTTATTGGGGTTGCTTCAACCAGCAGACATGAAAAACAACCCGCGGCAATACTGTTTAGTTAGCCCAATTCCAGAGGACTTGGCAACACTGGCACACAGAAAACCCTATATCAGAAATTTTAACTAATATGGTTTAAATTGCATGATAGACATACTAATCAAAACCAAACAGACTTTATATTATTATTATTTTTATTTTTTTTGCAGAGTATCTGAGGAACGAGCTATAAAGGCACCACCCTATTCGGGGAAAGGGGGCGGGGAGCAGCAACTCATTTGTATTTAAAGAGACATGCACGAAAACAGCATGTTTATGCTTCCATGCTTCCACTCAAAATAGGCAATTTCAAAATGATATAATACATTATCTATGGGGTATTTTGAGCTGGAACTTCACAGACACATTCTGGGGACACCTAAGACTTATTTTACATCTTGTAAAAAGGGGAATAACAGGTGCCCTTTAATGGTCATAACCTAACATTATTCAGACTACATCTGAAGTGTACATTCATGAAGTTATTTTGTAAAAAATAAAATAAATAAAAATAGCCAACAGAATTTCTTTGGGGTCCTAGTTGGATAATTTTTTTTTTTCATGACAGAAATTCACTAAAAAGATCCATTGAAAACATAAGGACATTTTGTCCCCAAAATATAGCTAAGAAAACCCACATATACAAAGTCACACATCGGTTTTCTTGACCGACGTTGTCTTTTCTGGTTGTTTTAGACCTAGTTGTGACTTCCTGCCCCCTACAAAACCGTTTGCTCAACAGAAAGACCCAGAGAGGGTATTAAAAGGTAACACCGGGGTTACTGGTGGCACCGTCTCTCATCATGACCCAGCACAGTAACCTCTGGCAACCATGTGATCCAAACATTGAGTCCCATAAAACCCTCAGAACAAGCTAGGTCAAGACCACAACCTGAAGAACAAGAGCAGGAGACCGAAACAGAAAAAAAATAAAGTGTAGACCTTAATTCTGAAATGCTAGACAGTGGGTGGAAGTTAAAAGCGTGTGCATGAAAGGTGTCGAAATGGAATTCACTGTAACACAGTAGCCGCAGGCTCCATTAAAATCAGGTTTGAGTCACACACAACAGGACAGAGTGTCTTTTATGAAAGAAATTCAGCAGGGAGCTTAGGATGTGTGGCACAATGAATGAACCAGATGCACTTATATTCTTGTTAGACATGATGAAGTTGAAAATGCATGTGGTTTATTGAACAAAGTAAAATAAACAAATAAATAAATAAAAGTTCTGAAACTGGCCCGCCAGCAATAATATCTGGCCCGCGCCCGCAGCCAGATTATTTTGATAGCGGCTGGTTCTGAAATAGATTTGTCATGACAGCAACAGTTACTCACAATCAGTGTACGTGAGCGGTGCGGAGTGCGGAGTGGAGCGGGCTGATTTTGAATAGAGGGAGGAGCGGATTTTTTAAAAGTCGGAGCGTCATGGTTTTCACTCCATCACGAGTACAATTCATGCCAACGGCCCATAATATAACTGCATATTCAGTAATAATTCACATGTTAAACATATTTAGCTAGCTTGTACAACAAGTACAAGTAGCTACAACAACACTTATACACACGCAATCGCTCTCTCGATACAATTATAATCTTTCAGTGCTACTTCTGTATCCGATTTCGAATGAGCAGAAATCTGTAAGATATGCATCGATCTGTAGGTAAAACAACTGACGAAACTTACTATTTTCATCACAAACAAAATTTGAACTGCAAAAAGCAGCAATTATACCTTTTAAAGCTGACAACCATGTTATAAGCTTGTCATGTGGTAGGAAACAAAGTTTGCACACTAGTGTTCCCCTAAGACACTTTGAAACTCTCCTATTATTGTATTTAATATACATTATGAACAGAACTGTGATATTTCAAACATACTGAAATACTTTAGACGAGGAGCAAAGGCCAAGTGGTGTTTCTGAGTGAGCGACGAGTGGAGCGGGAGCGGGAAATGGTGAACCCGGAGTGGAGCTGGAGCGGAGTGATTATTAAATGTTTGGAGCGCGGAGGGGAAATTGTTGCTGCTCCACTCCGCTCACATACTCTGCTGGACAACGCCACACGTGGCTTTTTGATAACGACTGTCCTACTACAGGATTTAGACACAGAGTAACAGCTCACTACCACTTACAAAAAGACACTGTAACAGTCTGTCAGGCAATTGTAGTTGCATTTTTTATCAATTAATTTAAACTTAAATTATCGTTTGACTATATTCTGGTCCGAATATAGTCAAATAATGGCGAATTTTTTTTTGGCTCAATGCCAAATTTACTTGCCGACCCCTGGTATAGATGTTTTGCAAGTAACAGTTATTTTTAGTATATTTACAGTATCAAATTTTTCAAAATACAAAATGTGAAAACAAATCCTCAAAAATCATAAAATACAAGTCCTTAAATTAAACAATTAAATTAAATTAAATATTAAAAATTATTTTTTAATACAAAGCACAACAATTCAAACCAGCTACAGATGCATTAAGTCTTTACAATGAAGTGACATCCTGACTAACAGAGTTAAAGCTGAACTTAATAGAAATTCTACAATACGGAAAGATATAAATGAGGGTACATCAGAATAATAATAAGAGAAAACTAGACAGTGGAAGAGTTTAAGTCAGGAAAAAAAATATTATAAAAAAGAAGGTCAGAAAAAGATAAATAAATAATGACTGTAAGAGCATCTGAATGAAAGGGAAGAGGGAAGAAAAAGAGAGAGATATTTCTCATTCTCTCCATTTTTAATTGTGCACATTTACGGCTGTCGTGTCCAAGTCTATAATTTGGAGCAATTCATCAAATGACCATAATCAGTTTTAATCTGGACCCCTGTAAAGCCAAATTACCTCCTCAGCTGCTCTGAAGAGCCACAGTAGAAAGACACAGTCCACATCTCCCTCTTAAACACGCATGCGTACACACGGACACACACACACACACACACACACTCTATCCTCCATGTGCATTATACTCATTGCCAACAGAATGATAACTTTAGAAGTGTCTGTCTATATTTCAGTCCCCTTGAGTAACACAGTTAACAGTTACCATTTAACAGACACGACCAAATTAGACTTTTTCTGCTGTCCAATCTGGAAAAGTTGTCCTCAAAAAACATGCCAGGCTTGAACCAGAAAGAGACCTTGAGGCACATCAAGTATAATTTTGAAATCAAAAGACAATGCAAAAGACAATAAATTGACAGACGTCACATTTTGATGGATGCCCTGATACGCTATACTTCAATTCCCCCACACTTCTTAAATAAAATACAATTATTTACAAATATCAAGTGTGTGTGCTGCAAAACGGATTCTTAATGAGTTTTTAATAAGCTGAAAAATCCTTTAAAGAAGACAAATTTACTTGAGAAGTAACACTGTGTAAGATATTAAGGCTTTTTTTGTAGCCTGCATCTTAAGTGTATTTTGTCAGTGGAGTAAGATAAAATACACTTGTTTTAAAAATACATTCCCTGAAAACAAGTTTTAATATCTTTTAACATGACAATTAGACAAACATGCTTGTTAAGAAAAATACATTTTTGCTGTTTTAACTGATTGCTGTAATTTGTTTTCTTATAACTTTTGAACACCTCGTTAGCAACTTGTGGTTGCATAAAGATGCTAAATAAAGAGACTTTGGAAGTTAATATATCTTTTTAAGCATTAGTAAATCTTGAAAACAAAGACACTATGTTTATTTGATGGCACGTTATGTAATAACATACTGTTTTCAGTGTTGTTTTTGTTAAAGGAGTCATATGATGCGATTTCAAGTTTTCCTTTCTCTTTGGAGTGTTACAAGCTGTTCATGCATAGATAAGATCCCTGATGTTGCAAAGACTAAAGTCTCAAAACCAAAGAGATATTCTTTATTAAAGTTAAGAATTGACCACGCCGCCCTAAAACGGCTCATTCAAACACGCCCCCACATGTCTACGTCACGGTGTGGGAAGATTTGCAAAACACCGCCCAAATGTATACGCAATGAAAGAAGGCGGAACTATTATTCTGGCTGTAGTATTGTTGCTGCCGCCAGCGACATGTCCTGGAGACGCTGTGTTTTGTTGTGAAAGCAAAAGTACTTTGTTTGGGCTTCCAAAAGAGGACACAACTAGAAATCAGTGGTTAAGTTGTATTTACAACACAATATTCAGATTTGTGTGCAGCGCATTTTCCGGAGGACTATTTCCTGAACCTGGAAGAGTAGCCTACAATGCTGGCTTGCACAAAGGCTGTTTCTATAAAGTGGGGCAATTCCAGCTTTGCAAGGACAGTCTGGCGATTCTGACTCACAGCCTGTAAGTATGTATAAAGAATTTGCCACTGACTATTCAAACGCGAGTTTTGAGCAGTGTAGAGTAGTACTTGTTGTTTGTCATTTCTCTGATCACAAAAGACATTGTAATGTTTACGAGGCGCGATGCGACACATAAAGAGACAGTATAAGTCATTATAATCAGTAATTATGTGCCCACTGGATGCAACATATACCTCGTTTATAATGGGTTTTATTGTTTCTGTGTCGTCGCGCCGGGACACAGCATCACAATACGGTAAGGGGCGTAACATTTCCGTCTCATGCTTGAGGTATTCGGCCAATCACAATGCACTGGATAGCTGGCCAATCAGAGCACGCCTCGCTTCTCAGAACGATGAGCTTTGTAAAAATTGGCACGTTTCAGAAAGGCGGGGCATAGAGGAGCAACAATAATGTACAGTATGTGGAAAATAATGTGTTTTTTGAACCTTAAACTGCATAAACACATGATCTATCTATCTATCTATCTATCTATCTATCTATCTATCTGACTGCCAACTGGAAACATTAATAAAACTAATACTGACTGAAGGCCAGTGACTTGGATTTGGATAAAAATATTTTCTAGATGTATTCCCGTGGGCATGCACCTTGCTTCTAAGGAATAGGAGGAAACTGGCTTTTTAGAAGTTATTATAATGTAATACCACTGAATTAATACAGGATGAATACATTAAGTTATACCAATGAAAGTCATTCTTGAGGATAAGATCAAGGAGAGTATAAGCTCTTCAATTTGACTTTTTACAGTGCATGAAAATTAAACGCCCACTTTTCACCATCCAATCAATTTCTGATCATAAATCCATTAACTGAATTCCCAATCAATCCCACCCTACATTTTTTTTCCCTTAATTAAATATTCTATTTCTGTCAGAAAACCTTATTAATAACATAATTAATGATTCCCAGTATAATATCAATACAGTTCTTATGATAACTCTTTATTTCCAATAACTACTGGTAGTCCCTTTTTAAATAACATTTACATCTTATTTATTGATGTTACCTTATTTTGTTAATTATGTCTTGGTCAAGACAAAAATAAACAGCATCAAGAAGTGGACTCGCTTCAGTGATTATTTATTTGTTCAGCTGATGAAATTATGCCTAAAGTTCCTATAATAAATCTGGGTGCCTCCGCTTTATCCGTATTAACATTGTAATTACACATTTTTTTTATGACAAGCTGCACTTTTCAGCAGGTTGATTATTAAATGTAAGAGCCATACAAATATAACATGAAATGACGACCACAGATACTTGTGTACATCTGGGACATGGTTTCTCGACCTCGTTAAAGCAGGATCGTGAGACGGGGAGTATGGTACACAACCGGTGATGGCACTAGTGTGTATGAGTATGTGTGTTCTATTCATTATTAACACGCTGAAATGGAGTTCTTTAATCAAAGCGAGCTGAGCCACCATTACTGAACGAGAGAGAGAGAGAGAGAGAGAGAGAGATAGAGAGAGAGAGAGAGAGGGCTCAGACAGCTCTGGAAACAATGAGCGCTACAGATAAAGCAGGTGGCTGGGGTAATTGGTTCCACAAAATAATGAATGAGCTACGGTCTGTCTGACGGAATAGGAAATCTCCTTCATTCGCGTCTTACCCCTTTCTCTGTCTGCCTCTTTATCCCTGATTTTCCTTTATCTCTTCCCCGATCTCTGCCCCCTGAACTGTCACATCGGTTTCTTCTCCAACTTTCTTTTTTTTTTTTTTTCCTACCCCCAACATCGAATCTCAGCTACCTCAAGAGTTCCAGCTCATTTTCTAACCGGTAATATTAGGTTATTGTTCTCTGGTTGCTGTAAAGGTGAAATGTGTGATTTCTACAACACTAGCAGCACTGTATGGAATGTCAAACTAATGAATAATGTTTTCAAACAGGTTTCCCTGTTTACCATTGGTTAACACACCGATAACCCCGCCCCAAACTTACAATATAAAGCAGGGCTCGCTGCAGTCCACAAGATCCAGGGGGTGTGGTTGGATCCACATCTAGGGGGTGGAGATTGGTAGGTTTAGGGGTGGAGATGGGGTGGGTTTAGGGATCAGGGGGTGGAGATGGGTAGGTTTAGGTATATGTAAGGTGGGAGGACTTGGATCTGGATCCAACCACGCTCCCTGGATCTTGTGGGCTGCAGCGAGACACTCCTCATATAAAGTGCAACAGTGCCTATCTGCATTGGCTCTGGAAGTATTTCTGTTGATTTCTCTCAAAAAGATTTATTATTATTTTTAAGTTTTAATTCAAGCGTTATAAACCTAGTACCAAGTCAAACAGCTACGAAGTGAATCAAAACATTACAGACTTTCACTTGAAACAAAAGATTTTGAAAATCTGACAAAAATACAAAAGGTAGAAGATTGTGTACCTCAAAGTTAATGAGGAAAATAACTACATACAATCACATGAATCACAGGAAATAACAGTAATCTAAATAAAAAGGACAGAAAACTTTGCAGTGCTTTATGGGAGTTGGTGCAGTAAAATGTTTTGCATGTTTTGACTTTCTGATTGGTGGAGTTTTCTGTACAGCATCATGGGTAATGTCGTTTTTACCACGAATTCCAATGTTAACTTTAACTCTAAGCCTATTAACATCCAACTCTTAAACTCTATTGGTTGTGCCAATGTTTCAAGCTGGGAAATGTTCAAACATACAGACAGATATTAAGAGGATATAAAGGTGTTTTTTTATTATAAGTCAAAATAGAAAGTAGATTTTTTGGTTGTTGTTGCATTTTGCAATTTGCAATTTGTTCTTATTCAGTGTTCAATTTCAAGAGAAGTGCAAAAATAAAATAAATAAATAAAATAAAAAGGCATATATGCTCTAATTGTCATGCAGGAGTCATTGCACAAGTCCTATCTCAGAAACTACAGTATAAGGTTTAGCTATAAGGCAGATTAGGCAGTATTAAGACAGCGGCGGTTTTATATGTAGCTTTCAAACGGTTAGTTCAAAGCGGTCTTTTTTTCTTTTTGGTACAGTCTAGCAAGTTGTCACATTTTCAGAGATTGAATACAGGTCTTTTGTACCACTGGCTGATTTTTTTTTACTTGTTTTAAGCAGAAACCTCACAAAATAATTCATTTCGATAGCTGTGCAGAACCGTATAACTTCATCAGTAGAAATAAAAAAAACAGCAGGTGTCTTTTGTGTGTATGTTTAGTGCGTGAATGCTCTTTTTATCTTCCTGCTCTGGCCTTCAAATCACTCAGGCTTCAGGCTTACAGGAGGTTATTAATTACCCGTGTCAAACCACACACACACACAGCGAACACACACGCTCTCTGCTCCACCCTCCTCCCACATAAGAACTTTCCCGTCAAACCCAGAGCTGACAAGTAGGGTTGGCTAAATGAGTCCATGTTCAGGAAGCCCATTGTAATGAAGTCACTGAAAACAGATCATTTATTTGGGGTGACAGGCCCCTTTCAGCGAGGTGCTGGTGCTTTGTTACCAAAAGATGGAAGAAAGAAGGTTTGAAGCAGGAGGAAGATAACGTCAGTGTGTCCGTTCCTCGCCAGGCTCTTTCAACAGAAGCGATATCCTCTTCTGTCAGTGCAAGAGAAGAAACGTCAATGCTTCTTCACCACACCTCCTTTTCCCCACACCGCCACAAACAACATCTGACACGTACTGAATTACACAAAAGAAAGAAATTTAATCATGTTGCCTATTCCCAGCCCATCACATCACATGCTAAATTGACAGCTCCATTTTTAGCCAAGCTGAAGGAATTATCTTTAGTAAGAATTGTCTTTATCTTTAGTACGCAGAAAGATTCGTTGTTTGAGTGTCTGCATTTCTGTCCCTAAAGGTGGATTAACCAAAACAGCCATTTTTAAAGGAATAGAACATCCACAATGAAATCTCTGACCTTATTTATGATCTCAAGTCATTCCAAATTGTTTTCCATGGTTTCACTGCATTCGCTATATCTTAACATGCAATCAAATTAATGAAACTTCAACAAAATTTAACTTGCAAAAGCACAAATTGCTCACAGAAGTCACAAATCAAGCAGCTTTCTGTCTTTCAACGCAGAAAATTCTTCAGCGAAATCTGTGTGGGGAACTTTTCGCCCTCACGTAAAAGTCCAACAATATCTCACGACCAATTTGTTTTTTTCACAAAACGTATGAATTCGTATGAGCAAGGTCATACGAATTTGCCACATTGTAAGATATGCACGACTTGCCGTGAGATTGGGTTGAAGACTCCTGACTGTGTAGATTCCTGTTTAAATGATGGGATTTCGCCTACAAAATTTTGTCGAGCAACAGTAAATGCGACCGCACCTTTATACCATATCTTTACTAGATGTGACAATGCCGCAAAGTGCGATAAAAAAGTATTTTCCATGTTAATCAGAGTTTTTGTCCTAACCAGCCACAACAATGGTTTGAGCGACAGGGATTCTTTAACTTCAAATATAATTTAGCATTACTAATCACCATAAATAAAGTGACAATAGATAAATTACCTCAGATCTTGAAAATAAATGAAAGGAAACAAGAGTGTTCAAACTGTGACCTCTATGTGAACACACAAGTTAATAACAAAGACTGAGCCAGTCACTGAGTATGTATTTTGATGTTAAAATGATTATGAACTTATTTCATTGCAAGTGTAAAGCAGCTGTGCGTTTGCAAAGTCCATGTGCTTTTCTGCTTGGATGTGATGTGTAAATGATTTTATTGTGTCTTGTAACATTTGATGTGAAAAGACAACTATCATATTTGGTCTGGTTAGGACAAGTGTTATGCCTTATTTTCATTACAGACTGCTTCGTTTCTTGGTTGTGATGGTGTTTGACGGGTCATTAGAAAGGGTTAAAAGTAGCTCAAGAGATGTTCAGAGACTCTGGTGTGTGAAGTTTGAGACAATAACATGCACATACTGACTCTGCGTCGCCAGGAGACACTAATGGATACGACAAGTTCTGATTCTTAAGTCCAGAGAGGAAGGAGTCAACAACAGTAACACCAGGTTCTGAGTTTCCAGCTGCCAGCTGCCTGTTCCAGATTGCAAGGATTCTCTCGGTGCTCCAGAAGTTCAACATTCCCCAAGCACGTCATGTTTAAGACTGTTGAAATCAAACCCTTTCTTTCCAACCACAACATAACAGAGCACAACCTGCAAGAAAAAAAAAAAATCAACTCCATTGGGCCAATCATTCAAGGCTGAGAAACTTGAATATCACATACCAATCCTCTTTCCAGAGACTGGTATTAGTATATACTGTACAATGATTTCAATGATATATTGCTTATCTATCAAGTGTTTAAACTAAATAATACAATGGTTATTCGTTATTCCATAAGATTATATGACCATGACAATATTATCCAAAAAATACTCTCCATTGCTGCTCAATCAGCTTCACTTTTAAATACAATTCAAAGTGTAATTATCCATTTATTTATATTTAGCAGTTGTGTTAACTCATTTCTGTTTATCTTTTTGTAAATAAATAGGATTTTATTACTTTTTTTTGTCCTAGAGTTGACATTATAGTAGGAGACTCAACAAGTCATCCAGAATCTCACAAAACTCTTCAGACAAGTAACAAGATAAACTTTTTGGATCATTCTTACTGTTATTATAAAAGGCCTTAGTTGGTATCCCTGAGATGAAATGAGTGATGGGTCATCTAACAAACATCTAAAGTTACATGATCAACTTTATGCGATGATCATAATTCCAGTTCTTCGGAAATCAAGTACGGTGAGTAAACCACAAATTTGTGCATCAACATCACTTATGCAAAAACAAGCCTTCTGTATGTTTGCAAGCGTGCTATAATGAATAGGCCACTATTTTCTATCATTCCAAAAAACAAAAAAACACAAGTTTTGGAATGGCACGAGGGTGAGTAAATAATGACAGAATCATCTTCGGGTGAAATACTCCTTTAACAGTAGGAGGAGACAGAGCCGAGAACAGCCGGCTAATGTTCTCAGTACACCAACAAAGCGGAAGCGAAGTCAAAGAGGCCAAGAGTCAGAGATTCAAGTGTTTTGCGTTTCCGGCGGTGCTTGCATAAGCAGCCCACACACACAAACACAGCTGAGAGTGAGGGCAGCCAACACTGGAGCAGGGTGCCAAACTGAATACATCAATAGAAAGAAGCTAAATTTTGTGGTTTTCAAAGGCTTGTGGTTTTCAAATTTTCAAAGGCTGCTATGTGAAACCGCTTATTATTTTTGTATTTGACCCAAAAGCAAGCCAAAAGTCTATTCTACAAGCTGTAGAACAGTTTTATAACCTCACCGAAACGATTGCGGTCAGCGAATGGAGCCGGGGCGTACGGTGAGCTTACGAGAGGTTGAGCTATCGGTTGGTGAAAGAAAGACGTCTGAATGAGTGTAGGTTGGATGCGTGACCCCCACCCACACCTCCTCAGCACGCTAGCTGAAAAATGAATCGGTCCGCATCCACGCTCACCCTGTCTGTCACGCTGACATGGATCAGTGCAGTTGGACCATGATGGGGGTCAGTGGGTAAATAAAGCATGAGCGAGCGAATGAAGGGTACAGATATTAGTTCCTCTGTGACATTGTGGCTTTGAACATTGATATGAGATGGGCAGGTGGATTTATTGCAGGTTTTTAATGGAGGACCCTGTAACCTGGAGATGCAAGCATAGAAAACTGAGAATATTCACAGAGCTGCAGAAGATGTTCTCTCTTTTGTCAAGCGGGGATGGTTTCAAAAGAGTTTTCTGAATATGTTTTTAACACAAGAGTTGAATAAAAGGATTTCAACTGCACTCACAAAATGAGATTTGCAGCTTGTTCAATGTACTTAATTAAAATGATTTTGATTAAAAAAAATTGTCACTGTGTAATTCCATTGTGTGCAATCAACATGAAGGTGCAAAACAGAAGTGTACTAAACCCATAGTGATAATATTTGGGGAATAACTAGATTTCTATTTGTGAACAATGTCGAAATGAAGTTGCTGATTTATGCAAGGAAGAGAGAAAAACAGGGAAAGTGTTTTATGTTTAATTATGTCTTATGTTTAATACTCAATTCCAACATGTAGAACTAATGTCCACATTTAAATCGAGTTCATTTTCGAGTGTACTCATGGACCATAAATCTATTTGACAAAGAGATAAACAATATAGAGTACACAAGTTATGTATAGATTTTAAACTGTAATGATTACCGACGATAATCATTAGTTCACCCAACATTCTGTCATACTAAGTAATTGGGTAAATATATAAATTATAATATATATATAAGTAAATATACTTAAGTAATTGGGACCTCTTCCCAAGTCCCAATTACTTAACTGAACGGCCTCTCTTCCACTGAAACTGTCCATTTTTTATATATAAAATGTATTCTAATTTAAGACATTCCATAACTGGTAGCTTTCCAGGGTAGCTTCGAGGGAAGTCGTGGCCTAATGGTTAGAGAGTCGGCCTTGTAATCAAAAGGTTGCGGGTTCGAGTCCCCGGCCGGCAGGAATTGTAGGTGGGGGGAGTGAATGTCCAGCGCTCTCTCCACCCTCAATACCACGACTGAGGTGCCCTTGAGCAAGGCACCGAACCCCCAACTGCTCCCCGGGCGCCGCAGCATAAATGGCTGCCCACTGCTCCGGGTGTGTGTTCACGGTGTGTGTGTGTTCACTGCTGTGTGTGTGTGCACGTTGGATGGGTTAAATGCAGAGCACGAATTCCGAGTATGGGTCACCATACTTGGCTGAATGTCACTTCACTTCACTTCACTTTCCGTATACGTGTCATTCCGTATATGTGTCACATGATATAGTGATATTCCATGTAAATATTCCTATATCAATAAGTTATTCATCAAATAAATAAATAAAAATACCACACTTTACAGTGTACAGACTAATTCTATGCCCTTTTTGTCCAAGACCAGCCATTGCAATTTGTTAAATATCTTCTTTTATGTTCCACATAATAAAGAAACTCATACAGGTTTGCATAGATATGAGGGTGAGTAAAATGTGACATAACTTTCATTTTTAAAATAACTATTTCTGTAATTCTTCAAAAGCACAAGAAATTACTCTTGGAATTCTAATTACAGTGATACTGTAATAACAATGTCTTAAACCAAAACAGCTCTTTTCAGCCTGGATTCAATGAGACACAGTCACAACACTGCAGAGATAAAATGAAGTATCACAGCCAGTTCCAAAATCAATTAAGCCCCAATAAGAGTGGAGAAGCGTAGAAAATGTGACAGTGATCTGTTGATGTTTGTGTGTTTATGTGTGTGGGCTGATAGATGGACCGCGACAGGTGCTCAATATTCATCACCTCTGGCAGTTCCGCAACGGCCAGCGTAGCGAGAGAATGGACTTGTGGGTAACATAATCATCCAATTAGAGATGATAATCTCACCAGCCAATCAGGGACTGTGCTTGGCTCCCTCGAGGCCTCCAGTTGGCCGTAATAAATTTAGGGCCACTCAGATTGCGTTAAGCCCCTCTACAGTGCCACAATGTATCTGCTTGTCACTGTCTCAAGGCGGCAAACAAGGTCTCTTACAGATACCGGCTATCACTCACACAAAACAATGAGCACTTCTACAGTACATGAGCTGCCATATCAACCAACCAGCAACTATATATCTGTGGAGAAACCAATGCATCTATACAGTACATCTGATTAATGTAATTTATTACAAATACACAAGAATTTGGAAGGTACTTTGGTCAGTACATACAGAATGCAACAGATAGATAGATAGATAGATAGATAGATAGATAGATAGATAGATAGATAGATAGATAGATAGATAGATAGATAGATAGATAGATGTAAATGAGGTCTATGTGACTGACACTTCATCTAAATCATAAATGTAACAGCTGTCAGTCCTGCATATAGAAATTAAATGAACAGGATGATACTCTTGCATCATCTCTACTGCCTCCATATCCCCTCCCCCAGTAATCCACCTTGTTGCCTGTCTCATCCCTCTATCCAGAGGGGAGGAGAGGAGCAATTGTTTGAGAGATTTTAAGATTTGATCCGATCTGCTGCTCAGTCAGGTGAATTCATCTTTAAAAATCTAGGGCTTGAAAAATCAATGCTTACACACACACACACACACACAGACAGACAGACAGACAGACAGATAAAGTTGTCAGGATACTTTTTCTTCCCCCATTAATGAATAGAAATAAAAATTAAAGGTTTGGAGCATATTTAATATTTGTGTCAAATGAGCTATACTTCTCACTTTTAGAATTTTCTTGTGTCTGACAGTCAACTCTTTCATGTCTGCAACTGATATTTTGTTAAACCCAACCTGTTATTAATCAGCCTTTGAGCAACCCAAGTTTGAATTTCGAATTCAGAAATGGTCCTTTCTGATCCCATCCCCCTTTTCTCTCTGTACACTCACTGCTAATCAATCCTTACCTGACCAAATTGACCATAATTTCAGTCAAGATTTTCTTGTTTTGTAATGATGGATCTGCAATCAAAAATATAATAAAATATTAATGCCAGCACTTACCTTTGTGACTCAAACCACTTAATGTGTATATCAGCAGTACCCCCCCCCCCCTCCATTAATTAAGTAAACCAAGAGAAGAGCAAGCTGTATATTTAACTCCACTCTTTTTGTAAAACATCAATAAGGACACTTGCATTTGATCTAAGCTATCAATATGTAAGAATCAATATGTGAATTAATTACTTGTTAGTTAATACCATTAATAAGTAGTTTATTTACACATTGATTCATGCCACAGTAGAGGCAATAATGACTAAAGACTTCACAGCACATCATTTCTACAGTGCTCTCAAAAATGAATATTCTGTCACAATGTAGCTGCTTTTAGGTTGTTCCAAACCTGTATTACTTAATTTTGAACTGTAAAGGTCATTATTTTCCATGCAATTACACTGAATCAGGACTAATGCTTTAAAACTTCAATAAGGATGCAAAATTACCATAAAAGTGTCCAAAATGACTGTCTGTTATACCTCTGAAGCCATGCAATAGCTGTAGTAGAAAAAAAAACAATACTTTGTGATAGATTTTTGTGAAAAACACATCAAAATTTGAGTCATTATTCGTGGATAATCTTCCCTTCCAGTGAGCTCAAGAACTGAATCAGTAGTGAAAGTATTATTGTCACATAGAGCTGGGAACAAGGAGCGAGGAGATGAGAACAATCAACATTCCTTTTAATGAAGATCACACCAGGAGATATGGAGCACAGGGGTAAGACAAACAATACCGGAAGAGGGACCATGGAACAGAACACACTTTAAATAATCAACATAACGAGGAGCTCAATGGGAAACACCTGAAATCAATTAACAAAATGGGAACAGGAAAAATCATATATAGACATAAGAGGGAAACGCAGGACACAGGGACACAAGTCTGACGCTCTGGAGACCTCTAGGGATAGGGTGACTGGATGGAAGGCCTCCAGGGCGGTGCCCGTTCCGGGACCCATGGCTTTCGAGGAGCGGGCTTTGGAGGGCTCTTTCGAGGAGCGGGCTCTGGAGCTGGAGCCGACACAGGAGGGCTTGAGTGAGCCGCGGATGGCGGGCTTGACTTCCCCGGGGATGGTGGCTTGAGGGAGCCATGAACGGTGAGTTTGAGACAGCGGCAGATGGCTGGCTCGACTTCCCCGCGAATGGCAGACTTGACTTGGGGACGGCTGACAGACTTGACGGTGGGTTGGTTCTGGCTAGGGGTAGGACACTCTCCAGACACCGGAGGATTCCTTCCCTCCAGCTTAGTCCCTTGGTGTCTGGGATGTCCACGGGGCGATGGTAATTGGCCCCATGCCAGAACAGTGAGTTGACAGTGGCATCGTCGTACATCGCCGCGGTGAGCCCGCAGAACTCCCGCGCAAACTCCACGAACGGGAGATCTCTACGGGCTAGGGCTCGTATGACTCGTGCGGCAACGTCCATGCCGTGGGGAGAAAACAAGGGAAACAAAGAACTTTTCAAAACACTGAAAAAATAAACGGGGAAAAAAGGTGTCGTTCACTCTTAGTTTTTGGTCCGGTATTCTGTCATGTTGCGCTGGGAACAAGGAGCGAGGAGACAAGGAGAACAATCAACATTCCTTTTAATGAAGATCACACCAGGAGACATAGAGCACAGGGGTAAGACAAACAATACCGGACGAGGGTCCATGGAACAGAGCACACTTTAAATAATCAACATAACAAGGAACTCAATGAGAAACACCTGAAATCAATGAACAAAATGGGAACAGGAAAAACCTTATATGGACATAAGAGGGAGGGAAACACAGGACACGGGGACACAAGTCTGACAATTATTCAGATTCAGGTTTTGCACACTGGATAAACTGATTCATTCAAAGACAGCTAGAGCAAGAAACACTGGGACGGAGCTCATGGGTCAGTTTCTCCCTCCTTCTACCGTTATTTCATTCTCTTGTTGTCTCTTAGTCTATTTCCCATCTCCTCTTCACCTTTGAGGGAACATTCATGTTCTCCTCCACTCCTCGCTGACAGCGGGACTGAAGGGAAGCATCATCCTCTCAGGCTGGTGAAATGAGGCAAGATCGAGGCCCCTGCTGGCCCCTGTTTGGATCTCTGAGGAAAATCTCATTTAACTCTCCTCGTCTTCTTCCGCTGTGCACACCGGTGTCACCAGGTCGATGCAATGTGACCAGGATACCAACAGGACGACTCATTAGTCAAACCTGGCACCGACAGCCACACACACACATATAAATGTGCTCCACGGTTCAGGATTTAATTAAAAAGAGTTTGAGCACTGTGGGCGATTCTCATCATGACATCCTCTCCTCACCTCTGAGGTTAATATCGGTCTAATGCACTCTCCTCAGACACATGCGTGCACCAGTATATTACACATACAGGGATGTGTGTCACACAGAGATGCATGCGGCTCTTAAAAAACAAACAGCCAAAATTGCTGTAATTTGATAGTTTATAAATAATGGTTTACTGCACACCTAGAGCCATATCTCAACACTCCTTCAGGGTAATAGCTGAACAAAAATACTCAAAAATGTGTGTTTGTATTGAAGTGTCTGAAGTCATTACAATCCTGTATGACTTTCTTTCTTCAGTGGAACAAAAAACAAGACATATAGTAGAATGTCTGAGCTGCTCATTTCCATGCAGTGACAGTGATGGGAAGAAAAAGTAAATCCTACACCATTTTATTTTCCCTAGCATACATATATATTCAGGGATACACATTAGTGGTCTGCAGGTGTGCAGATGTGCAGGTGCGCATGCGCGCCAAAATAAGAAATGTGCACTGTTGACAACTGATAACGCACAATTACTGATTTAGATCGACCAACTGTAATACTGAAAGCATAAATCTAGGCTATGTGCTGCCATTTTCAGAGCAAACTTTGAAACTGACACGCTTCAAAACCGGTGGTGCATAGGCTCATACTCGCTTACATACTTTCCTGCCAAAATAGAAGCTTGTTAATTTTAGGTAAAATGCTGGCCACAGGCCAAGTGCCATAGGTAAACACAGCGTGCTGATATACAGTTATGAGTGCGATATTGCGTTTGTACAAAAGTTTGACAGCACGAGTGTGTAAATAAAAAAGAGACACTAATGGAGTGTCTTTAAAAACCCTCTTTTGTGTGGAACTACTTCCTTCAGCCACGGATTCAAATCTCAAGTTGACAGTTTAAAAGCTGAGTCTAAGCCTCGTTACTAATTTGAAAATGTCATTTTAGAACTAGTAACGAAGAAACGTTGAGTTGCTTCATTAAAAACTTATTGTATTACTGTATTAAAAGCTTGCATTCCAAATCTTCCTAAACTGGCCCGCCAGCAATAATATCTGGCCCGCGCCCGCAGCCAGATTATTTTGATTGCGGCTGGTTCTGAAATTGATTGTGAGTAACTCTTGCTGTCATGTCAAATCTGTGTACGTGAGCGGTGCGGAGTGCAGATTGGAGGTGCCTGATTTTGAATGGAGGGAGGAACAGATTTTTTAAAAGTCGGAGCGTCGTGGTTTTCACTCCATCACAAGTACAATTCATGTCAACGGCCCGTAATATAACTGCATATTCAGCAAGAATTCACATGTTAAACATATTTAGCTAGCTTGATAGTGAAGGATCACTCAAATCAGAAAGAATGTGAAGGCTGATAGTTCTCAAGGAATTTGTTTGTTCCTTTTAGATACTGAATACTTTCAGTAGAAAGCATGATTTAAACAAGTAACTACACAACACTTATTCACACGCAATCGCTCTCTCGATACAATTATAATCTTTCAGTGCTACTTCTGTATCCGATTTCGAATGAGCAGAAATCTGTAAGATATGCATCGATCCGTAGGTAAAATAACTGACGAAAATATACTATTTTCATCACAAACTAAATTTGCACTGCAAAAAGCAGCAATTATACCTTTTAAAGCTGACAACCATGTTATAAGCTTGTCATGTGGTAGGAAACAAAGTTTGCACACTAGTGTTCCAATAAGCCACTTTGAAACTCTCCTATTATTTTATTTTTTAATATATGTTATGAACAGAACTGTGATATTTCAAACATACTGAAATACTTTAGATGAGGAGCAAAGGCCAAGCGGTGTTTCTGGTATCAGTGAGCGAGGAGTGGAGCGGGAGCGGGAAATGGTGAACCCGGAGTGGAGCTGGAGCGGAGTGATTATTAAATGTTTGGTGCGCGGAGGGGAAATTGTTGCTGCTCCACTCCGCTCACATGTCAGGCAATTCTAGTTGCATTTTTTATCAATACATTTTTTAAATTATCCTTTGACTATGTTCTGGGCCGCCATCTAGTGGCATTTTTATTTTTTTTGGGCCCGATGCCAAACTTACTGATGTAGAATATTACGAGAGAGAGATTGTGTGACTACCTGCATCTGATACATTTATTCTTCAGCTTAATCTCATATTCACAATAAAATATTAGTTTGAATGTATGATGAGGGAAGCAATATCTTTGTTGTATTATCCTTTCATCTGTTAAGGGTTATTTCCGATGACAGCGCTGCTCAGTGCATTTGTTGGCTGCGTCTTGCAATGTGTAGTTGAAGTCTAAACGAATTCTAAACAAATATATTCTTGCCTAAAAACTCTTAAAACTACATTCTGTGAAACAAAAACAGTATTATTTATAAAAAAATTATAGTGGTTTGGGCATCAGCCATGACACTCGGTGTGAGAAATGCTGCAAACACAGTGATACAAACAGGGAAATTGTTGGAGTTTTGTTATCACTAGAATCACACATGGCTGGAAAAGGCTCTAAGCCAATCAGATTCAAGGACCAGAAAGAATCTGTCACTACTTCCGTTATGTCACAACTTTAAAACACATGCCCTGTAAAAAATGAATTTAGCTCATTAGGCATGCCAATCAAATATCTGACGAGAAATAAAGTTGCAATTGCAAGATATAAAGTCCATTTGTAAGATATAAAAGCAATATTAGTAAATATGTAGTCACAGTTATGCTCAAGTCAAGTTTCAATGTGACTTATCTCGGTTTATTTAAGAGATATTTATTGAATAATCTTGTGAAGTTACTTTATAGTGAAGCTGAGTGGGAAAATTGTTCCTGTTTGTAAACACTGATCTGAATAGTTATACCATATGCCTCCCATGTCCTTTATTACCATCCATATGCATTCTGAGTGAAAATAACCTTATTTACGTTTTAGCTGTTTGTGAAATAAGAATGGTAAGCAATACTATCAAATGCTAATGCTAACACCGTGATGTGAAGTGTTGTGTTTACACTTTTAAAACGGTGATAGTTGATACCATTGCCACAGACACATATATTAGGTTGAAAATAACGTCTTTATGAATTTATTCATTTTAATATTGTTCATGTAACATTCCTATTTCCTATTCCTACCTTCTTGCATGCACATGTGTGTGCGAGATATACACAATGGCTTGAGCACCAAAAAACTAATGAAGATGCCACTATAAGTGACAACCACCAATTAATTCTGTCAGGTTTCATGGCATATGGTGTGTGTGTGTGTGTGCGCACACTCTATAGTTGCAGGAATGTATCCAGTGCTGTAATTAAGAATATGGGAGTGTTTTAGTGCACACAATCAGAGTGTACTTGTAAGTTAAGCAGCAATTGTAAAAGTCTAAGTGGAAAGGGCTAATTAATAGCCAATCTTGAACAGCAGCATGAGCTTAAACTACACACACCAACACAATTACCATAACACAATTAGTCTCCAAAAAAATCACCCAGTAATAACAATCATAGCAAACGTGGGCAAAATTATCTTTTATATGTGGTGTGAGAGATGTTTCCAATTAATAATGCTTCAGGAATGTTATCTTTTTTATTTTTATTTTATTAAAACTAAGGTTATAGTTAGGAATACTAAAACCTTAGTGGGATCGTTTCAACTGGTTTTGGTGTATACAATGAAAGTCAATGGGATGCAAACTTTGGATCCCATTGACTTTCATTTTACAAACGAAAACAGAACAAACATATTTTATATTATCCTTAAACTATATAGTATGAGCAGTAGTTATAGTCTCAGCAAGCACCTCTAAAATTAATAACTGTTTTACAAGATAAATAAATACAGGATTCTCTTTAAACTGAGTAAAGAGACGGTCAGATTAAAGTTTAAGCAAATCAAATTATTCAAAACCCTGGAACAAATTTGGGCAACAGGTTATGATGTCACGCTCCAGGGCTTTTGTTTTGAATAAATAATAAATTATGAATAATAATTAATTAAAAATGTTAAAATATACTATCTGCAATGCAAACCATGCAGTTTCTCTTTTTAATCAAACTTTGTATTCTTTCAAAATTAGTTTCCTCCATGTCTGATTTATAGCAAATTTGTATTATTTTATGAAACTCCATTGGCCAAACGTTATATGAATTCATAGTTCACCAATTTGAAATTTGGTATGAAAAAATTTAGTATGCAGTGAATGACGACTGTATTGTATTAGTCTGAATAGCAGTGAATGGAACAGAAAGTATGGTGTGAGCATCTGTTTTGAAGCTTTCAGATTCTTTGTCAGTTTTGTTGAATCGTCAATGGCACATAAGGATGTCCATAAGGATATAAAAGTGAAGCTTTTCAAATTGTCTAAATATCTGTACTGAAAGGATTTCATATATCACTGGCCAGGTACACTGTTTAACTGTTTGATAATCAGCCAATCACATGGCTTCAAATCAATGTATTTAGGCATGTAGATCTTGTCAAGACAATCTGCTGAAGTTCAAACTGAATAAAAGAAAGGTGATTCAAGTGTTGTTTGTGGCATGTTTGTTGGTGCCAGCTGGGAAACTGTTGATCTACTGGCATTTCCCATGCACAACCATTTCTAAGGTTTTCAGAAAACGTTCTGAAAAAGAGAAAATATCCAGTGAGTGGTAGCAGCGGGCTCTACAGGGGTCCTGCTTTATAGTTCTCCTGTCACATGACTACAAAACTGCCTTTTCATTCATTCATTCATTTATTTATTCATTTTTATATATGTATTTATTTATTTAACTTTATGACCAACAAAAATATGAAAATGCCTTTAAATAAATAAATAATTATGTTTTCTATGCTTTGATTTGAACAAAAACAGCGTATCCTTGTGTGGCTGACACAGAACAGCGAACGCAGTTTGTGTCAAGCGGATATTCTCCAAAATGCCGCTACGCTGATGCAGTTTTTATGTGTTTTTGTGCAGAAAAAGTGTTCTCGTTGCGTCATTAAATTCAGACTGAACCAATGATGGCAGGTGGACTATTCTGATGATGCTTTTCATACTTTTCTGGCCCTTGACAGTGTCATTTACTTGGCAGTCAATAGGACAGTCACATGCATCCCAGTTTTCATCCAAAATATCACGTATAAGCTTTTACAGGTTTGGAACAACATGGGGGTAAGTGATTAATGACAAAATTTTCATTTTGGGTTGGAATAACTCTTAACATTAGTTAACTACATTATTTAACATGAATAAACAATGAAACATCTAAAACATGTATTAATCTTTGTTAATGTCAATTTGAACATTTACTAATGCATTATTCATTTTCTGTTAATGTTATTTAATGGACCTCAGCTGACATGAACTAACAATGTACTTTAATTAATTAATGCTAACGTTATAAATTATGTTATGTACCAAATGTATTGCTCATTGCAAGTTTATGTTGGTTGACTAATGACTAACGTTAACTAATTTGTCAAATATACCGAATAACTAATAAATCCAACCACAAAAGTGGGTGAACCTGTTGGTTGGTTTGTTTATTCATAATATTTGTGGCTATCTTTAAGTTTTGTTTTACAGTATTAAACATATTTATGTTTCCCAGGGATATTTCCAAAGAGTGGGTAAACAGTAACGAACAAACCATTCTCAATCAAATTCATGGAAACAGTTGCTATCTGACAAAAACCTGCAATGAAGCATTTCTTAACATCTGCTAACATGGAGCGAACATTCACGCAGAAAATCATTCCAGCAGCGTTTAACTAAATCATATTTAATTCTGCAAAAAATAAAAAACACACAATTTCAGAATGTATTTCTCAAAACAATATCGCAATTAAGATTCAATAAAACTACAGTGAAAAGCGAATGATACAAAAGCAAAGAAAAGAGGGAATGTGAACTATGGCAGAGGTGAAAGAGGTGTGTGTATGTGTGTGTGCCTGTGTTCCTGTACCCTACTGCTTTGAGAGAGCCTTCGCTAATCCTTCTCGGCAGGATCCACTCTCTACTCACCTCCCATCCCACCGAGGAGCCAGAGACTGTTCTCTTTCAGAGTGAGAGAGCACATAGTCGCCCACCTGAAACTGAAAGGAAAGGGAAAAGAAAGGGCCATCGATTGCCGTGGCTTTTCCCGGGGTCCGAGGTACAGCCAGCCCAGTGTATGTTTGTATTTGAGGGGGTGGGATATAAAAACTAGAACGAAATGGAGAGATGAGAGCTCTTAGCGCCTTATTCACACACCAATAATTCTGGATCTATTTTAATCTCACTTTATCTCCGTGATGGAGAGCCACTTTGATTGAGTTGGTGTTATCGCAGAATCCTGTGGAACTCGAAATGCCGGTCAGTGTAAGGTCAGCCCTACAAATAACAAAGATTCCTTGTGCGTGCCATGCGTGGGCTTTGTGTAAAACTGTCACACACAAGCTGTATCGGTGAAGAATCTTATTATACAATTGTTCCATTTAAAGTCGAGACGAAATAGTAACCCGCTTTACTTTTGTAAAGCATTATTTCTGAATAAAACCAAAGATTGCTAGCCTTTTTTTTTTTCAACTTAAGTGCAGCTGCCTGCTTGGCACAATTTGCCAATGGCTATCAATAGAGAAGCTTTTTGCCCAGAATGGTGTAGTTATGGCATCTACCAGCACTGGCATCTAACCGGTTCATCTTAACCACAACTTGACCCTTTGAATTTTAAACTTAAACATTAACGTAATCAAATTAAATATAAAACCAAAGCTATTTGTCACTGCCAGTGCATTAAAGTTTTTATAGAAAATATTTTATAGTTTGTTATAGAAAAAACAAGTTATGCTCAGAGTCCAGAGCCTCGATCATAAAATTATAACAGGCACCTTCCGAGTAGAGACCTGCCCGATCGCAGGACCCAACACAACAGAGTGCAGCGCCAGTGAGCAACGGACTTTGAAAATAATAATAATAATTTAAAAAAACACTGCATTAATGCATGATAAAATAGTTGTCAGCGTTAATTCATTATAATGAGTAAACGCGATAACATGTTAACTTGCCCAGTCTATATATATATATAGTATCCCCATTTTTTTTTTACACATATAGGTGTTCACTCAAAATGAGAATTCTATCATCATTTACTCACCCTCATGAGAATTGCTAATTGCAAATCATTCGCTTGGTGCATCGGCATAAAAAAGTAATGATGTGATGCATTGGATACAAGTTGGCATTTCTATTGCGATGCATCATTTCTAACATATTTGCATCATCACTGCATGAATATGACGTTTCACAACACTACGGAGACCCGAGGAAAAGCAGGGATTTAAGTCCTTAATGTCGATCATGGATCAAATCGATTCGCCATGGCAAACAGCGAATCTATTTGTGCTGTTTACTGCGTTTGAGACATTGGGTTTTCCTCAGTGCATAACTGACATGTCACAAGTATATTTTTCATCTGTAAATGTTAGAAAGTCATACAAAAATATCGATTTTGCTGTCATGAGTGGGTGAGTGAACAAGTGCTGCTGCGCGCATGCACGCTAAACAGACAGAGCACAAAATAATAATAGCGCAATAATTCTGAGAAAATATGCATTTTGCTAAAATATTTGGACATTAAATGTGCCTTTAGTAGAAATTTAAACCTACATATAAGTGTATTTTTATGATAGCAGGAACTGGAAAGGGAATGGATAAATCAAATAAGCTAATACAGTCCTAATTACTAAGCTCAAATGAGTTAATGTGTGTTTCTTAGCAGTTTAAATGTAGTCTTTATTATTTAATTTCATTTTTAATTTAATGATTTTAACTTTTAATTTAGTGATTTTAATGCTTTAAATAACAATTTTAGATTGTAATGTTCTAATGTTCTGCTAACTATAAAGGGAAAGCTGTCATAAAAACAAAGAGAAAGGCTGCATGCCTATAATATTATATAAGTGAGAGAGTCAGTGGTAATATTACTGTGTTCCTATTGTTCAGTGTTAGAGGAGTTCAGCTTTGCCTGACAGTTAGCCTTGCCAGGACCAGGTTAATTTCCCTGCATAAGTTGCCATAGTGACTGAGCCCGAGCTATGTTAAATTTGCTTTCTGGAACCAAATCATTACCAAACTAACTGAAATAAGCCTGGCTTATTTGATAAACTTGTTTTATGAAACAGGCTGATTTGTTGTCTGTCTGAACCAAAGAAAAAAAAGCTACTGTATCATATTTTTTTTCCCATTGCATCAAATTACATCGAATCACATTGTGTTGAATCAAATCGAATTGAAATCGGATCGCTCTGCATCGTAACAGGGGTGAATCGTATCGTATCATATCGCATTGGCATGTATCTTTAAAAGGGTCATCGGATGCAAAATTAATTTTACAAGTTGTTTGAACATAAATGTGTGTTTGAAGTGTGTGTACACATCCATACTATAATGATAAAAATTCACCAAGTGTTTTTTTTTTTTTTAAATCCCCTTTCTCAAATCAGTCTGTTCTGAGAGCCCTGTCAGAATGACGTAGTTCTGTACAGGCCCCTCCCACTATAGTTGATTGACAAGACTGTCTTACCTTAGACCCGCCCTGAGTGAGCTGTCATCAGTCCATCGTGTCGACTCTAGTGAAGGGGAAGACGAGATGTCTCCGATTAAGCGATTGAAGTTTTTAGTTGTTGGATGTAATAATGCATATAGCAGTCATAATTTACTACTGACATCTGAGCCGCTGAAGACGCAGAGGATTAATGTTACTTTCATTTTGAAGGGAATGAGCCGATCCCCGATCTGCCTAAATGCATCTATGTTTGCCCGAATCATTCGTGATCCAGCTTCATCTAAAGATGAACTGAGTATAAGGGTTTTTATGAATCTTTACAAATCGCCTTTCCTAATAATATGCTAGTTAGTTAGTTTCGCAGCTGAAGTTTAGTATGCTCCATAGATAGACAGCATATACCTAGATGCCTCATTATTGACTGTTTCTATGGGCTGCGATACGCAAGTTATCTGCCATTTTTGAAACGGTCTGCAAATCTTTGAGCGCATTGACTGTGTGCGTCTACAACACCAAGTTATACACTTGTATATCTTTGAATATTCATGATTATTATGGTGAATGCGAGATGGCTGACGCGTCAACGTATCTGGAGCGGTCGAATAGGGATTCTACACATATCTATGGTCTGCTCGTCACTCCACGGAAGAGAGGGGCGGAGTCAGCAGAGCTCACAAGCGTTTAAAGCAACATGGACTAAAAAACAGCTTGCTGAAAACAGAGCTGATTTTGACAAAATGTTTTTTACACTACCATTGAGAAATTTTAACCAAAGTATGTTAAAGAATTTTCATTAAGACCCTAAAGAATCATATCAACTTGTGTAAAATGGGCGTCCGATGACCCCTTTAATGTATCGTATCATTGGCTATGCATTGAGATATGTATCACATCGGCCTCAGTAATGAGATGCACATCCCTAATGTATGTGTGTATGTATATAGGTATGTATGTATTTATTTATTTATTTTAATTTATTGACATTTTGTTGTCAAGTACATATGTTATTTTATTTTATTTATGCCACTCTCTTTTGAATGCATGTACTATAGTTACGGTTTTAAAGTTTTAAATATGTGAAGTACTTTTTATGATGGATGGATTTTTTATGATGGACCCCCATCCACTGCCATTATAAAGCTTGGAAGAGCCAGGACATTTTTTTTATATAACAGCGGTTCTCAATTCCAGTCCTTGCACCGTGTTCCATTTAAAGGTCATTAAATGTATGAGACATGAATTTAAATTGTATTTATTTACAGATGCATGTATGTCACACTCTAGTAAGTTTTGTTTGTGTGTGAAGACGCTACAGGCAGTGGCGTAGAGCAAATATATGAATGAATGTTCCGAAGTGAAGTAAACTTAAACAGATTTCTGCGCGAGGACTGGAATTGAGAACCACTGTAATATAACTAATTGTATTCATCTGAAAGAAGAAGGACATGTATGGCTTGAGGGTGATTTGATTTGATTTGATTTAATTTTTAAATATTATTGTTTTGTTGAGTCAAATGAAAAGTTCCATCAAAAAAGAAAGAAAAAGTTTACATTTTGCTTAAAAGAATACTGTGTGCTGATGAATTACATAAAGCACAATACAATCAATATTAAGAAGGTAAACAAGGCCATTTCTGATTTCTTTGAGTACACTACATGCACACACATATGAATACACAACAAAACAGCACTTTTACAATTCTTCTTATGCAATGATCTTCCTTGCCTTCACTTCATATTGCATGTCTGCACATGAAGTTCAAAAATACCTCCTCCGAGGCACACGTTGCCATAGCGATGCAGAAACGCATCACCCCACCTTCCCCAAAAGCACCGGAGAGCTCAAACTAAATGTAACAAATGAAGAGAGGATCTTGGCATAATGAGAAAGAGAGAGTGCTGGGAAGAAGGAGAGAGTGTGTCTTCGGAAAAAGCTTTTACAGCGAGCTAATGCAGCTGGGCTCTTCAGCCGCGCAGTCGGCTAAAACACCCGCCGCAAGGATTAACGCTCTCCTGGTCACCATAGCAACTCCAGCCTGCCACAACAGCTCTCAGTACTTTTTTTTTTTTTTTTAACAACAAGGTTTACTGCGGAAATGAACAGGTGAATTTGAGAGGTTCTTAGGATGCCCGGCTTTCATAATGATTGACCTTTCGATAGCAGCGATCAGATGTGATTTACTTTAATGGGAAAGAAAAGCGGCAGGGAATGCTAGGGCAAAAAAGTGTGCTCTAGCGTAATGTTTAAGGTATAGATGGAGATGCTGCTTTAGAAAAGGATGTTGGTTATGTTACTTGAAAGATGTTTTGAGAGTACATATTTAAATGAAAATAAACTTATATAAGTAGCTATCTAGAGTTTATTAGGGCAGAATGAGACCTCAGATTATGCGGTTTGTTTAAGGGATAGTTCACCCAAAACTGAATATTACCCCATGATTTACTCCCCCTCACGCCATCCTAGGTGTATATGACTTTCTTCTTTCAGATTAATACAATCAGAGTTGTATAAAAAAAATGTCCTGGCTCTTCCAAGCTTTATAATGACAGTGAATAGGGGTCGAGGTTTTGAAGTCCAAAAAAAGTGCATCCATCCATCATAAAAAGTGCTCCACACAGCTCCGAGGCGTTAATAAAGACCATCTGAAATGAATTGATGCATTTTTGTAAGAAAAATACCCATATTTACAACTTTCCAAACCATAATCTCTAGCTTCCGTTAACTGTCATGCACACGTTCACTAGAGAGTGGCATTACGGCAGACGCCTGTAACTTCCCATTTACTGAACTGTTGTTTAAAATCATATTTGCACTCCTGCTATTAATGACAAAAATTACACTTCTGTCAGGACCACTATCGTCAAAATGATAGATACTTAGCATACAGTTTGGTTTGGCGGTATGGTTCTGTTCTGGGCAAAACCTCCCTGCCCATCCATGCAGCCTGTCATGAATGAGCAGGGAGAGCAGAAATAATAACCCCCCTAGAGCTAACAGAACAGAACAAAGCAGATATCATTAATGTACTTAATGATATTTAAGTGTAAAACGTTACTCAAGATAAGAGAGTCTGATTCAACGGAATATCAGAAAGCCAAGTCCTGACTGTGGGGAAAGGAGGAGTTAGGGATGGAGGAGGGTAATTTGCTCCTGAGCAAGCAAAAAACAGCTGAATAATACTGAATAGAGCTTATATAGGAATGTTGTGATAGGTGTCATATTCCTATAGGTAAATGTGATCAGCTGAGAGTCAGCTACAGCAAGCTTGACTCACGTGACCTGCCAGAACTAACGCTATACGCTTAATTTATGTAATATTGCTCTCGCTGCTCATTTGATATTGCTTATTGTATGATAAAAATATGAGACAAAAACTCATACAGGAGATTTTTTTAACCCAATATCTTGAATTGTAAGTCATAACTGTGTTTATGGAGTTTTTGCCCTGCATTCAGTTTTTGTCAACGGTCAACTGTATGAAATGTGAGATGACGTGCTAAAATATTTCAAATTCAAATTCAAATTTTATTTGTCACATACATATACATACATAGTACGACATGTAGTGAAATGTATTGTACGACTGTCCAACAAATTGTCCAACAAAATTAAGAAAAACCTCAAGTTTACAAAAATACAAATAGAAAAAGTACAGTAAACATATATAACTAACAATAAAATAAAATAAATAGATATGAGAATAAAAATAGATATGAAGAATAAAAATAGAATATGATTCTATATAGATTCTATAAAAAGTAAAGTGTATGTCAGTGATAAAGTGTCCGTGTGCTGTGCAGTGCAGTAAAGTGTATAAGTGAGTAAAAGGAATACTAAAGACAAATGGTATGTAAGTCCCACTCATTTATCCTTACGTAACCTTCTACAAATTAGTGCAGATTGTAATGAAAATGTGCAAAGTGGAAGTGTGGGGTGATGTGCTTAGAGTGGAGAGAGGTTAAGACTCCGAATGGCCTGCGGGAAGAAGCTCCTCCTCATTCTCTCTGTGTTCGCCTTCATGGAGCGGAAGCGCCTCCCTGAACGCAGCAGAGTAAAGAGTCCATTGTTGGGATGGCTGAGGTCCTTCACTATCTTCCTGGCCCTGGTCAGGCACCGCTTGCTGTAGATGTCCTGCAGGTCAGGGAGCTCGGTGTGAATGGTACGTTCCGCTGAACGCACCACCCTCTGGAGGGCTCGTCTGTCCTGCATAGTGCAGTTCCCGAACCAGGAAGTGATGCTGCCCGTCAGGACGCTCTCGATGGTGCAGGTGTAAAAAGTCTTAAGCACCCGAGAGGGAAGTCTAAAGTCCCTTAAGCGTCTCAGATGGTACAGACGCTGCCTGGCCTTCTTCACCAGGGTGCTGGTATGACAGGACCAAGTCAAGTCCTGCGTGATGTGAACACCCAGGTATCTGAAGATGTCCACTCTCTCCACTGGAGTCCCGCTGATCGTGATCGGCTGGTATGACCGCTCCTGCTTCGTACTGAAGTCCACTATCAGCTCCTTAGTTTTGCTGATGTTCAGGTGTAGACTATTCACCTGGCACCAACTCTCCAGGTTCTTAATCTCCTGTATGTAGGCCGTCTCGTCGTTGTCTGAGATCAGGCCCAACACAACAGTGTCATCAGCAAACTTGATGATGGTGGTGGAGTTGGAAGTGGCCACACAGTCATAAGTGTACAGTGAGTACAGCAGGGGGCTCAGAACACAACCTTGAGGGGCTCCAGTACTTAGGGTGATGGAGGATGAGGTGTGTTTACCCATCCGTACGGCTTGCTGTCTGTCCTTCAGGAAGCTGGAGATCCATTGGCACAAGTATGTGCTGAGATCAAGGACCTCCAACTTGGAGGTGAGTGTGGAGAGAATTATGGTGTTAAACGCTGAACTGTAGTCCACAAACAGCATTTTTACATAATTCCCTTTTCTGCAGTCCAGGTGACTTGTTGTGGTGTGGAGGAGGTGTGAGATGGCATCCTCCGTGGAGCGGTTATGCCTGTATGCAAACTGTAGTGGATCCAGTGTGTCTGGTAGTGATGCAATGATGAAGTCTCTGACCAGTCTCTCAAAGCACTTCATCACCACTGATGTGAGGGCTACAGGGCGATAGTCGTTTAGGCAGGTGGGCTGGGGTTTCTTGGAGACAGGAACAATGGTGGACTGCTTAAAGCATGAGGGGACTATGGACTGTTCTGTGAGAGGTTGAAGATCTCAGTGAACACCGGTGCTAGCTGGTCAGCGCAGGCCTTCAGAACCCGACCTGTGATGCCATCTGGTCCTGCTGCCTTCCTGATGTTCACTCTCCTGAATGCCCTCCTCACGTCATGCTCCGTGATGGTGAACACGTTGTCCTCACCGGCTTCCTCAGCGTGCATGCAGTTAGCACTGCTGGCGCCGCTAGCGTGATTAGCTGCAGCCTCGAAGCGAGCATAAAAAGTGTTCAGCTCGTCAGCCAGAGAAGAGTCCGCATTCCCCGATCTGGAGGGTGGTGTTTTATAGTCCGTGATGGTTCTAAGTCCCTGCCACAGACTCCTAGAGCCGCCATGTTGGAATTGCGACTCTAGTTTCCTCCCGTAGCGCTGCTTCGCGTCCTTCACCGCTCTGCGCGCGCTGTAAGATGCAGCCTTGTAATCATCCATGTTCCCGGTGATGAGCCCTGTGTTGTAGGCAGCGGAGCGGGATCTCAGGGCGTCGCGGATGGTTTTATCCACCCACGGCTTCTGGTTGGGAAACGTCCTGATGATGGTTTTCTGCACCGTATCATCCATTAGTTTCTCTATAAATCCCACAACCGCTTCCGTAAACAAGCTGACGTCATCAGAGCTGCGCCGGAACATGTCCCAGTCTGCGTCATCTAGCGCATCCTGCAGAGCGGCCACCGATTGGTCCGTCCAGCGTTGGACCTCCCTCTGCACCGGGGCTTCCTGTTTCAGCCTCTGTTTGTAAACAGGCATGAGGAAGATGGCGGCATGGTCCGATTTCCCGAACGGTGGTTGTGACTGTGCCTTATAGCTGTTCTTGTATGGGGTGTAACAGTGATCTAATGTCCTTTCGCCCCTGGTGGGGCAGCCGATGTGCTGATGGAAGTTCGGCAGTGCACGCTTGAGGTTGGCACTGTTCAAATCTCCCAAAACAATGAATGCGGCGTCCCGGTGCTGTGTCTGGTGAAGGTGTAGTGTTTCATGTAAATCCCATATCGCAGTGTCCGTTTGAGGTGGAATATAAACGGCACTGACGATGACCGAGCTAAATTCCCGAGGGAGATAAAAAGGGCGACATTTGATGGTCAGAAGTTCAAGATTCGGTGTGCAGGAGCGTGAGAGGGGAACAATGCTCGCGCTGTCGCACCAGTGTTTGTTCACCATCAGACATACTCCACCTCCCCTAGTCTTCCCCGAGTCCAGCGTTCTGTCCATGCGGTAAACCGAGAAGGACTCGGCCGGCTGGATGGCGTGGTCCGGTACCTCTGGGTTCAGCCATGTCTCGGTGAAGCAGAGAAGGTTGCAGTCCCGAATGTCCCTCTGGAACTTGACTCTTGCCCTGAGGTCATCGAGTTTGTTATGCAGCGACTGGACATTGGCGAGCAGGACACTTGGTAGGGGAGCGCGGTGTGCGCGTGCCCTCAGCCTGTTCCTGACGCCGGCTCGTTTCCCTCGAGGACGCCGGTACGGGTCGCGTCCTTTGTTCCTCCTCAGGATCTCGCTCGGCCAGGATGTGTCCGGGTTCAAAAACGGCGAAAGGTTAGTGCATTGTGCACCACTAGAAATAAGAGTGGCCCTGTCGTATGTAAGAATGGCCATCTTACAAAAAGAAACCGGTGTTTATAGTTTACAATACAAAAAAATAACAAAAGAAGACAAGGTTTGGTCGGAGCAGTCGTGACGGCAGCCGATCTCACCGGCGCCATCTTATGTGGTTAAAATTAAATATTTTAATCACGTTATTTTTTCATAACTAATTAATTAAGTTAGCATGTTAAACTGACAGCCCTATTACTGTGGCAACGTCTCCAAGATGCTTCAAGAAGCTTCTGAAAAACTATGCGCAAGTGCACCTAGGTCAAAAGCTGCTTTAGACGCAAAGGATGGTCACACCAAATGTTGATTTAATTAAGTTAATAGAATTTAACTGAAAAAGAAAATCTATTTATGACATTATTTTTGACAGCATCCTTATTTTACAGCATTTTTACCAGTGGTGTATAAAGTACCTGAAAGCCATACTTAAGTAAATATACCAGAAAATGACTTTGGTAGAAGTTGAAGTCACCATTTAGAATATTACTTGAGTAAAGGTTTTAAAGTATTTGATATTTATTTTATTTTTTTATCTTAAAAGTACTATTGAAAGTAAAAGTGCAAGTAAATGCAAAATAGAAAAGAAGCAAATAAATATATAAAATGTTCATACACAGCTTGAGTAGCAAGATTGTGTTCAGTTTTAACTCTTTCTTTCATTTTCTATTTTTGGGTAAGAATAAGAAGCACTTCATCTGGTACTTCTGGAATCTGCATCTGAAACAGCATTTAGATCTATTTACACAGTTTAATGTATCTCAGAGGGGACATGGATGCATTTCAATTGCAGTTACAGATGCATAAATAGGCCTAATGTTTTGTTTTTAACAAAACGTTGAATACTGATATTTGAAATAATTTAAGACATGAAAACAAATAGTCAAAATGTGAAATTACAACCACCAGTAGGGGGCAGCAAGTGACTGTTAATGAGTGAGTCATTGAAATTCAACAGATTCATTCAAACGGCTGATTCATTCAGGAACAAATTTGATTTGACTGTGTTAATGAGTGAATCACTGAATCATTTTTTTCAACCGATACGTTCAAAAAGCTGATTCATTTAATACGTAAACACCGTCCATTGCTCAGAGACGCAAAACAGTGCTGTGATCTTTGTTTGGAACTATTGCCGTTGGCAAAATTGAATAAAAACAAGCAATATTTTGTCTAAAATATAAGTCACTGCTTTACTGAACTTGTATAAAATGACTT
Organism: Barbus barbus; assembly: GCF_936440315.1. NCBI lineage: Eukaryota > Metazoa > Chordata > Actinopteri > Cypriniformes > Cyprinidae > Barbus > Barbus barbus. Next base: position 9,808,116 of record NC_136720.1, on the reverse strand, counting down.
TTAAATGTTATCATGCTGATATCTGCAGAAAAACGGTACTCTTTGTGTGATATAGATTAAGCTATATTAAATTATATAAATATAAAAAGCATACAGAAGCATTTTTGCCGTCTACAATTTAGAATGCCTGGAATTTTGAGTTTTAATGTGTACACACAATGTGTGTGTGATTTGGTGATATAGCCTACTTGATAATGTCAGATCGCACATCATTACAACAACACATACCATACCATATCGCAGAAGATGTACTGTATATTGCAGACCACAGATTCGACTTGAGTGGAAAATGAATCATCCGCGGTTGTGCGCGCACTTGTTTGCACATGAGTGTTTTTAGGAGTCTAACTTGCAAGCGCCAGAACACTGATTCGTCAAACCTGCTCTTCTGCAGTCCGTGCTCTTCTGACTTCTATTTGTAGTAAGTAACGAATATGTTTCGGGGAAATATATCGGAGTAAAAGTAAACATTTCAATTAGCAAATGTAGTGGAGTAAAAGTAAAAGTTGGTTGAAATATAAAACTCACACATTACACCACTGATTTTTACACAAGTGCCAAAAACTTTTAACAGTACTGTAGCTTTGCAGGTAGGTTTCTTGAATCATATTGGAGAGTTCTTCTGGATTTAATCTGTTTCAGTGTGTTCTGTTATTTCATGTCATTCCAGACAGACTGGAGGATGATCAGATCAGATCTCTGTGTGGAGCACTGGCTGTTGTCCATACAAAAATCTCACAGGGTTATTACAATTAATGGCAAAATGAATGTTTGGAAATGTAAACTGATATTTCCTACTGACACACTACAGTAAAATATACAAATGACTGACTTAAAATCCTTTTATCATCATTAATCATCATTTTTCGCTGCTGAAAATAATAGCATTCAAATAATTTTGGCCACCACTGTATGTATAAGCGTGTGCATATATAAGATAAATAAGAGGAATACATGCTTATTATAAATGTTTTTTTTTTTCCCTCTCAGTCTTTCTCATGTATGGCTTCTCATAAAGCAGTATTGTAGTTATCTTAAAAACTGGATTCGGCCATAAGTCCAAGTCCAGGACTATATTTTCATGGTCTTAATCAGGAACATTTGAACTGTGTCGTGAATCAGACTTGAATCCTCTTCTGGTCTCGATCTTGACTCTGACTCGAATGAGCTGGTCTCATTCACTGGACTAGGCTCATGAGAGAGTTTGCAGTTTATTGCAATAATATAGTTATTATTGGCCATAAATAATCTGAATGAATGCTCCCAAAGGAACAAAACATTACAAATGTGAACTGTTTTAGAACTCAATTACTTTTTCCTAGACAGCAATAAGATAAAATGGCGCACAAGTGGAGATTTCTGCTTAAGTTTTCTTCTTCTCAAAGACTTCCAACTGCAATATTTCATGAGATGGCTCATATAAAATAGTAAAAGAGGGGTATTATGTTGTCTAAATGATGATGCATGAATGTAGCAGATGTAACGTAGAAACAGGGATTGATACACACACACTGCGCTGACATTAACACAGCATGTTCATTAGCCTCCCCTTTTCCAGTTACTCAAGGGACCTGTCTAGAAACAATTCCCAAAAATAGTTTCCACTTCTCTGGATTCAATTCTGCTTCTCTCTGCTGATTTGCTGACCTCCATCCTAACACACAGAACCATTAAAAACATACTACCACACTGCCTCCATTCAGGCACAACAGGAGGGAGAGAAGGGGGAAAGAATGAGGAAAATGGACAAGTGCTCTCCTGCTGGATTTGAGTAGCGCTGAGTGGCCATGTTTGCCATGTGGGCATCAAATCCTGTCAAAGTCTGAAAGCTTGACGTACAGAACAAGAAAAAAAGAGTGAGAGAGAAAGATATACTTATTCTTTTCATAAAGTTCCCTTTCATACATTATTACTCAGTGGAGATCTTCATTGGGTCTCTGGCACTTGACTCATGAGTAAGCTTGCAGTTTTCCTTTTTATGGCTCTTAGACACACACACACACACACACACACACACAAACAAATTTTAATGAATGCCTTCATTTTTAACAGTGATATAATAGTAATAATAATAAAAAGAATAATAATAAACATACCTGCATATATTTTAGTGAAATCAAACTTGCATATATTTTAGCATAAGAAAAAAAAAAATGGTCAATTTCACACTAAAACTGTTTTACAGTGCCATTTATTTAGTACTAAATAACACATTTGAATTTAATGTTTAAAAATGTTTGATATTATAAAAAAGTTTGTAGAATATATATGTATATATGTCTAACATTTTAAATTATTTTATAATAATAATAATAATAATCATATATGTTTTTGTGTGTGTGTGAGAACAAAAACTGGTCATATTCACACTAAAACTGTTTAGAGTGACATTTATTTAGTGCTATATTAATAAGTTTGAATTAAATTGAAAAATTGTAACATTACTTAAAAAGTCGGTAGAAGATATATGTGTAACATTTAATATTATAATAATAATAATAATAATATTTATACACACATACATACAGTATATATTCACATGAATTCCTCCTATTTTATGCACTTTTGCTCTCGTTTCTTGCCTTTTCAAACTCAGCAATCTGGTTCCCACATTTTCTTGTTTCCTTCACTGAACTTCAAGAGCGCATTTGAAAACTTTGCATGCTGATATCAGACAACAGAAGTCAAAAATGTATAGGCAGACGTTCCAAACATCAAAGTGATTTTTTTAGGAACTGATTTGAATATCCTAGACTGTATGTAAACTAGAGTTTGAGTTTGCAAAAACCTTTCGTAAGCACAAGAGGGAATTGGTTGCGTTCTCCTGTTTTTGGGTTTTCATGCACACACAAACCGAAGTCTCGGATGCATGATCTGTTGAGTCGGTTTGTGGATGCGTATGGCTTATAGATCTAACCCCGGCCATCTCCACCTCACCAAGCTTCACTGAAGGATTTATCTCCCAAACTGCACTGGCTTTCCCCTCTAAAGCACTTTCTCCAGCTCTCTCACTCTCCCCTTGGTCTTCGCGAGTGTCCCTCTGTCTATTTTCTCTCCGCTTCCTCTCTGGGAGTCTCTCTCTCTGTTATCGGCTGTTGGAGCAGCTTCACTCGGTCACAGATAGTGGAAGCTGTGGTGGGCAATCTGCCAGACAGCCGGAGCTATCAGATACGCATGGAATCCTAATACATCATGATACACGGTGTGTGTGTGTGTGTGTGCGCGCACGGGAATATGCTGGGAGAAAATGACAGCTAAAATTAAACCCACTGAGACCCAAAGTGTTTGTGATTGAGCTAATATTAAAGGTGGCACTAAAAGAGGAAAATCACATGCAGGATAACTTTTCTATTTCTCCCTGTATCTGTCTATATTTGCATGTGTGTGTGTGTATATGCAGTCCTTTCATTGTCACACTTCAGCTTTAACAAGAGCGATGATAAGAGACAAAGAGACTAAAATAATTTTGCGTCTCAAAATGGAAGAACCTGACAGGAAGAGGATACGTCTCTCTCTCTCTCTCAAAAGAGATCATGTCTTCCAAACAAATAATCATGATAAATTACAGTCCAACCTCATTTTATGCCACAGATTTCTCCATGCAGAGATTTCACTTCAATGATATTAATTACTGTAAAGTGTTTTTTTCAGTCAAGGTCTCCATAACAAAGAAAGAGAGAAAAACATATCTTGCAGACAAACATTATGAAAAAAACAAAAAAAATGTATATATATATATTATATATATATTTATGATTCATTCATTCACTCACTCACTAAGCTTATACGTGGCTGATAACTAACTAACTAACTGAATAAATAAAATTGGCGATAATATTCAGCAAAAATGACCAGTGTCTGTCAGTTCCACAATGCATTGCAGTGAGCTCAGTGAACAATTTCCAAGATTCCAAAAGCCAAGAGAAACTGTTAACAACAGATAAGGCTGTATTTATTTATTTAATTCTAAGAACCCAAAGAATAGACTGCATTTTCTTGGAGACAAACTTGGAAGGGCACATTTATGAGTATGTATATTTATTATTACTTACTGTTACTTTGCTTTGTCATTGCTGTTCTTCTTAATATGGCAATAAAAAGTACTGCTTTTTGTGGGCCTTTAAGTAAATATTAACAAAAATGTTTACTTTCATGAGCTGGCACATATTTGTGAGCTTTCAGCAGGAAGTTTAAAGGGATAGTTCACCCAAAAATGAAAATTCTGTCATTAATCACTCGCTCTCACATCGTTCCAAACCCGTAAGACCTTTGTTCATCTTCATAACACAAATTAAGATATTTTTTATGAAATCTTAGAGCTTTCCGATCCTGCATAGACAGCAACACATCTACCACATTCAAGGACCAGAAAGGTAGTACGGACATTGTTAAAATAGTCCATGTGACAACAGTGTTTCAACCGTACTTTTACGAAGCTACGAGAATACTTTTAGTGCGCAAAGACAAAAATTATTTCATTCAACAATTTCTTCACTTCAATGTCAATCTTTAAAAAGCTCTTGGATTTCATCAATAATATCGTAATTTGTGTTCCGAAGATAAACAAAGGACTTACGGGTTTGGAACTACATAAGTATGAGTAATTAATGACAGAATTTGAATTTTTGGGGGAACTAAGTTTAAAGCTTACAGGCTTCCGTTCGTCACCCACCTGCAATGTTTTCTGAGATTTCTAATGGCTCAATTCTCTCATATCTGCATATAATGCATCCTCAATATCAAGAACAAATCTGGGCAGTTTCATGCATTCTCTGTACTTGGATTCTTGAGTATTGGAATTGGACAGTTGATGACAATGTAGTACAAGAACAAAAAGACACATCAGAACATAAGATCCCATCAAAATGCATATTTTAATGCTACTGCTATTCAATAGGGCACAAGCATCACACATGAGCTGTATATTCTATATGCTAATGAGACAGTCTATTAGTGGCACAATCCAATATTATCCCCATTACTGACATGTTAAGCATCCCTCAAGAAAACCTAATTATGGAGACAAAATCACTACAGTAATCAGTTTACTGTATATTATCAATCTTACGCATATTGTTATACATGATGTGCATTTCAAAATAATTATGTGAACTATGAGCAAAGGTAAAAATGATATTATTTACTTTAATGTTCTCTTGGGTTCTCTTGCACTAACGGCAGCAGATTAAAATAGCATTTCATTTAAACCAATCAATCAAATTAATTTATAAAACCTGAGAAATGTAAGGCTTTGTTGACTATTAATTACCTTTGCGCATGTTCACTGTCCTCAGAAGTATTTCCTCAGAACAGTTTTAATTATGTCTCTTCCCGATGCAGATTTCTAACATATTTCCAGATAAATGGTCGGATAAAAATCATTTTCAAAAGCAATGAGAACTGTTAAGAAGGGGACAGATGGGGTCTGAATCTTATACGTCCGTTTTCAAATGTCAAATCTCCACACCGGACTGTAAATTGCTTTTGCAAACCAATTGCACGCTCTCTCCAGATTCTCATCCTTGTAAATACAATTTCATTTGTGATGTTAATAATCATGATGCTTGGTGGAGCGAAACACTTCAACTTTCATTTAACTTATTCAGTTACCACCATCGCAGGAGGAACGTGGTGTTTGTGGTGTGTGCGTGAGTGAATGCCATCACAACACATTTGATGGAGTTTAATGGGTCCGGCTAGTTTTGTGCCAGCATTGCTGATTATTGAAAACTTATGTTTTGTTGTTGTGGGCGAATGGTGGTGATTATATGTGTAAAGAAATATGTTAGAACGATAATATTCCCCCAGATATTGTCTCAGCTCGCCTAATAGAGATGTCTGAACAAACTATATTTCATATTCAACAATCTTATTGATTTCTTAAGAGCTTGCAGGCTCCTACTGCACATGCTGTGAATATTCTTGTACTGTTTGGTGACTTTATGCTGTTTGAAAGCTAAGATTTAATCGTTTTTACTTAACGAGGCTAATTTGTGGTTTATTATTGAGGTCTGCATTTATATGAAACTAGTGGACAAATAATTTTCTTCAAAAGCCATGATGTCAGAGTTTGCATCATGTCAAACCATATTAAACCTTTATGCAGAATATTAGGGATGCTAATAAGCAACAACATTGAGAATTGATCCCTATAGAAAAGTGTTACCAGAAAACTTGATTTGCTTTGAGAATTATATATTAGCTGAATGAGATGTTTTACATTAACAAGTTATTGCAAACTAGTGTTATTGAGGATTATATATATTTGAAACCCAGTTGTTTATCTTTGAAACAAATGAAGATGCTTTTAATGTTCTCTCACTATTTTTGTCCATCCATGGGATTCTTTCATGCTGCTTTTTTGCACTTGTATTTACTGCATAAAAGTTTTGGTTGCATGGAATTTGATAATGCTTTATTTTGATATTTCAATGGACGGACACAAATAAAGAGAGAATATAAAAAAAAATATATTTGTTTTCGAATGTGTACTGAATCTTTATGTCCCGAAGATGAATGAAACTCTTACGGGTATGGAATGACGTAAACGATGACAGAATATACAATTTTAGGGAGAACTAAGCCTTTAAGGCAGTTATTAAGAAGACTTAAAATCTCAATGCATAATTTATTTATGTTTAAAAATCCTTTGAGTAATAGTGTAAGAGAGAACGCAAGCACCCTCATTAGCAAACATGCAAACAAACACTGTTGGAACTAGCTGAGAATGAGATGAGGAGGGCGTGCTTGTGTGCTGCAATATAGTTTGAGTCCTGATACATCATTGTGTGTGTGTGTGTGTGTGTGTGTGTGTGAGTGCAGTCGCAATGATTAGTGAAGTGCTGATTAACTAATGAGATTCGTTTGTTTGTGTGTGTGTGTGTGTGTGTGTGTGTGTGTAAGAGAAAGTGTTGATTGAATGTGCTCAAGATACCTAATTATGTTGTAGCCCACCAAAGGTACAGCAGTGCCAGGAAAAAAAATAAAGTTTTCGAGAGTTTTTGAACTGTAAAATAATGTCAAACGAACATAATTACGCCCTGTCATAGCTCTCCCAAACCAGCCTCTTGTCAAGGCTTCTTAAAATTTTTAAGTGCTGACTCCTGCTACCTTGCCTGAGGTGCATGAAATCCCAATGAGCCGGTTATATTCAAACAATGCTGCCAGACCCCCTGAAGAAAAACCTCTCATTGTTACACATTTGTCATTTTTTATTTTAAATTTTTTTTTAGGGGGGGGGGGGGGGGGGGGGGGGGTCTTTTAATTTGGTTTTAAATTGTTTGATCAATAAGTCATGGCAACATGTTTTTCCATTACTTTAACTCATTTTTACTTTAACTCATGTTTTTCCATACTTTAAAAGTTAACCAATTTCAACTACACTACTATATATACAGGGCTCCAAACTGCGACTAAAATGGTCGCATTTGCGACCAAAAATATTGATTTGCGAGTGAAGTTTTTGCTGAGGTCGCCACTGGCGACTATATATAATTTGCATGAAAGGACTTTTTTCCCGATTGTTTTGCGCTCACATCTTTTGTTATGTTCACGTATTAAACTTACATAAGACGATGCGCATCAAAGTTTTACTGGAAAAGAGTTTCAAACAGTCCTCGTCTCTGCTGCACACAGTCTGCTGAACGCAGTGAGAGAGACCTGAAAGGGCCTGTTTACACCTGGTCACTTCATGCATTTTCTCTGATTGGATATCTATATGATTTGTTAAAACGTTTCCCCATTTACACTTGGCCACATAAATGTGTCTTCGCAAAACGGATATAAATCCGTTCTTCAATTCCCGCTTCATATGCAAATATAACGGAGTTCACGTCAATGAAAGCAATGGATAATTTTATTAATTATCAGCTAATTTCAATATCAGAGACCGCGATAAGAGAGCGCGCGGCATCAGCGATAGGCTAGTCTCGCTACTTTTAATGAAGAAGATTGTGTGTTGAGCGTCTGCGGCTTACTTTCAGGTTCATTCAGTTTGCGCGTCGCTTGCTGAAGAAATACTCCGCTACTCATCCGCGGTGATGCTTGTTGCATTGCGCTGTCATATCTGACTATAACATGCCATATAGCCTATAAAACGCTCTCACACGTCTATTATTTTAATATTATGAGAGGAGTAAAATTACCATATGTGGTTTCAACAAACAGATGCATTTACACTTGTCCGGTCGATCTTCTTATCGAGATCTTAGTCTATATGCTGTGTTCTGTTAATGCATGGACTTCCTGTTATTTGAAGCGCACTTGCCATCCAGTAATCGCAAAAAGCTTTGTGCTGTCTTACTTTTTAATAAACAAGGTAGCAGCTTTAAAATGCTACGAAATTCAAATGATGCGGTTTGGGTGCTCTTCAATGCGGACCACAAGCGCACACTTTCGGTAATATAAACACCAGTACCCCGCGTCCACACGGTCCGTGTATGCGTCCGGATCGCGCGAGCGGAGAGTATCGCACTTAATGCTCAGGCGCGATCTCTTTAGCACCTCAGTTAAAGCAGCAAGTGAACCCATTATATATTTCGATTTACTACTATAGTATGAAATGAATATGATCAAAAGGTAGGCAATAAGAAAGCCTATAGTACAACTTACTGAAATGTTTTATGTAAAAGCTCATTCAGTGTTTCAAACTGAGGAAATGTATAAAGCTTGTAAACATTGCATTGTAATACATTTACCTCAGAATAACCACTCAGTGTCCATAAACTCATCAGTCAGCTATGAAAAATAACTATAAAGAGGAGCGTTTTGCTATATTTATGCGCTGTTGCATATTAATATTTTTACTTATTCTGTTGTACATGATTCAACTCCGCCTATAAAATTGCATTTTACTAATGAAGAAAAACAGACTGAATGTGTGAAAGACGTGACAACATTTATAGGATGCACTGCACTCAGTTGCCAAGTGATGCTTATGGTCCATGATATTGGTACAGATTATGTGTAACGACAATTCTTTGTGACTGTATATTTCAAGTTGTAAAAGACATTTAATTCACACTTTAAGTGAACCTTAGTCTCCCGGTCGACCTGATCATCTACAAGATGGATTAAAATGCTGATAAAGCCTAGAAAAGATAAGACATAAACACATGACAAAATGATTGAAATGTTAAAATAGGGGGGAAAAATAAAATGATAATAATAAAATAAACCACTTTTATTCTGTGGCACCTAAAAAAATAATTTGGCGCCTAAGTTTTTCTTTTATAGGAGCCAATGGCTCCTTACTCGATTTTTTTGTCTGGAGCCCTGATATATAAATAGTTCCTATGTATAGGTTCAGTAATTGTACAATGTATAGGTCATTTTCTATGCCATTAAAGTGAAACAACTGAAAATAAATATAGGAGCCTGATAAAAATACTCACTTTAGAAGAAAATTTCAGACGGCACTTAGAGGCTTTTGCATCTGAACTCTTCATATATATATATATATATATATATATAAGGTTTTGACATGAAAGATGGTGCAGTCCGATAGGTCTAATCTGACATGATGACATCATTATCACATGGCACTGCTGATTAGTTCTCTCTTGTATCGGTAGCCAATGAGCTCGCTTCTCAATATTCAAATATGACTAGTGCTTGCTGTAGCAGTTGCAGCGTGTTTCAGAAACCCTCCACCTTCCCCAGCTCCACCTGTATTGATCTGCTACGGGGTGATTCATGTATGCTATATGGGGATTATTCCATATATGTTATATGTGCAGCAGCAGTATTTTTTACATGCTCACAGCAGCATTTTGTGGTTGTATTGCAAGTAGCATGTCTCAGTACAGCAGCAGCAGCGTAGCAGATCTATTCCGCCAATACCAAACACATTAGCTTTTTCATGTACATTACCATGCCAATCCCTCCGAGAGTTGTCATGACAGAAATTTATTTTTTATAACTTTTTATATTAGATTTAACTGCACACACACACACAAAGACTAGTACAACCAATGTGATATTTAAAATAATTAAGACAGCAACTGAACTAAAGTTTTAAAACTTTAAAACTTTAGTTTTAAATATCAGTTTTCAACGTTTTCAAATATCAGTTTGAAAGTCGGTGGAAATGTCTTTACAGTGTATCTTGCGTAATAGCTATTATGCTTAACAAAGCAAAGAAAAGTATTTTTTTAGGGCTATACTATTAATCATCATACTTAAATTGTGATCACAATGTCTGCATACTGATTAATTAAGAATAATCTGTGATATTGTTCTGATGGTCATCTATCCTAAAAATGTTTTTTTTTTTTTTTTACATTGATAACAAGTGTGGCAACAATGTTTCCAGATATCAACAGTTCAAATCACTTAATCAGAGCCTTTTCCCTTCTAAATCATCCCAGCCTGTCAACTGAGCACATGCATGTTAGAGTTTGGCAACCTCCACTGCGATATTCTGCTCAAATGAAAGTGTAACACAGTCTGAGAAATAAACTAAATCTGAGAAAACCTTCTCAGTGATGAATTGTAACAAATACAAACATAATTCTTGACTATAATGTTTGCTACTGACGAACAAATAAATGTTATGGTCTTTCTATTTTAAGTATAATTAAAAAAATAGAGAATTTAATGCAATAATTCCTATTAAATATTAAAATAAATCTCAAATTAAAACGATCAATTAATAATTGTCATTATAAATTTTAGCAAATTAATCATGATTATCAGTTTAACCATTATCATGCAGCCCTACTGCTTATACACCATATACAGATGTGAACCCAACATCAAATCTCCAGTTATCTACTGTCTTCCATTGACAGTAATCCACTTGAATCCTGACACTGGCTTCAAAAACTCCTCAAATCCACTCTACTTCTATCAGGGTTCAGGTGCCCTTTTTGCTTGTGGCTTATTCTGGCTCAAGCCTGACTGTGGACTTCAAGCTGTGCTTGTCTACATTTTTTATATCCCTTGACATGGAGCAACCGCCTCCAATCATGTCAGCACTGCCCGGGTCTTTCAGCCTGGGTGGCCAGAGAAGACGTGCTACCAATTAAGGTGCATTAATGCTGAAATTTCATGGCTTTCTTAAGAAACCAGGCACAACACCTGATTTCTCACCATCCCACATAACAAGCATCTGGCTATCTATATTATCAAGTCTGAATCCGTATCATTACATTGATCAATCATACAGAAATCATGTGTATGCTTTCAGCAAAGCATTTTGATGCTTTGTATCTGATCTGTGTGAAGCTAGAATGAATCTTTTCATCTTGTGTAAGTTTTGTGCCTGCTTTTGTTCAGCTTTTCGGTTACCTCTCAACTCTCTGTTTCCCTCAGGCCACCTCTGTTCAAATGACATGGAGCGAGTAATTTTGTCAGTTCTTTTGGTGTCTAGATGTGGATTCCACTTCTAACATATGGTCAAGGTCCCTTAGACATCTTCACAATTTATTTGAATTACTTGTTTTCAGACTGTCAGACCTACACACCTTTTGGAGCGAGCCAATAATGATGAAAAACATGCCATATTAGGAACATGTTGCGCCGCACTTTTGGTGACAAAATTTCTCTAAAGCACCCATGTGACAAAATCTCTTTCTTTTGAAAATAAGTAAACATCATAGCCACGGCATAGCAACACTTAGCAGCCATGTACAGAATCTCAAAATAAAAATGCCAAAAACCCTGTTTATATGTAATGTAATCTAACGTTCTACATGATTAAGTGATTATTATAATGTAATACCATAGTTATTACTATGTAATTAATGTCTACCATGTAACAACTGAAAGCTATCCAACATAATTGATCATTTATAATTTACTCTCTGCAGCAAAGCAGTGAAAAAAAGACTATACTGCAAGAATAGCTCAGAAATCCACACAGAAACAGCTAGAGAATAACTTCAGTTAATTTCTCAAATTCAAGCAATGCATCTCTTTCAATGAAGACACATTGAGACAGAAGGAAAAAATATATAATCTCTGTGTGCGAGTGTGATATTTATAACTGTATATTCTCCTGTGTGGAGAGACAGTGACGAATCACCAGCCCCTATTCAATACAGATCTATACGTCCTCATTCAATAAACGCCATCAACCAATCAACTGCTCCCTCAGTGGTCACATGACCTACACTGTTAAGGCCTCCGAGCTACTATGAGACAAATTGCATCCCATTTATGAAAAAGTAATGATTTATGCTGCAAGTGATGCACTTTATGAGCTCGGCAGTGAAAAACGTACACATCTGTAATTTTTTGTTTTCTCCCAGCAATCTTGACAATATTTAATGCTCGGAAAAAGTCAATCCAATCCCACTCAAAAGACAGGTCTCGTCAAGAGAGAGGGACTACTTACAAGGTTGTTTCTCAATAATATACACTTTTGTTGAAGCCAACAGTTTGAATTATGCCAACTTAAAAAAAAAATGTGTTTAACAGCAGAATTTCTGGTGAATCCTACATTACACATGATTCTGCAGCAAAATTGTTACTAAGCAAAGAATAATGACATGCTATTTGCACCAAAAACTCTTTGTACATCCACTCCCATAAAGCACAGTGAATGGTGTAAAGTCAATTTCCCTATGCTCTCAAAGTATGTAAAATATCTTGTTTATATAGTTTTAAATCAATAGTTTTACATGTCTCCGTCACTTCTAAATAAAGACATTTGCAATCCTTCATTGGATTGTAGGTCTTTCTTCATTGAAGTCGTTTAGCACACAGTCTTAAAATTAGACTACCTTAAATTTGTAATGTTGTGATTCCCTTCATAGCCAGCTGGTTTGGTTTAGAGCTTATAACTCTTAAATTAAGACTTTTTTTAAAAATCCCTATGGGAGAAATGAATAAGAAAAATACTACTGGAACAAAGGCCACAGAAATAGTGGATGGGCACTGTTGAACGTTTCCACAGTTATTAGTATTGTAAATCTAGCAAAAATCATTATATTTTTTATTTAAAAAATAAACAAATAAGTCAAATAATGTATATTTATAAAAAATATGCATTGTGCTACCTTGGCATTATATTAGCCTACAGAAAATATTTAGCGCTGCTGATGTGAGTGTAATGCTGAAAGAGTGATGGCAAATATTATATATTTCTCTATTCTGACCAACGTTATCAGTCCCTCAATGTCTTTCCCTTTTGTAAAGTTATTAAAAAAATAAAATAAATAAATAAATGATACTGTGGATTTTTCTTCTGCTACTGGAGCAAACGGACATTTAGAAATTATAAATAAATAACTAATAATAATATAATAATAATTCTTCTTATTATTATTTTTGTATTTTAGTTCCCGATCACTATCATGGAAGTTTACCCAACCACAGTATGAAGTCTTCTGCTTCTGAGAACCTCATAAATGTTGAAAAAAGGTCCATTAAAGTTGAATAACAGGTGGATTTGTGTGAAATGAGGTTCTCTGTGCGCATCATATGCCAACAAATGCATTCAAGCAACATTCACAAACACTTAGGAATGATCAGGCTGATCTGAGACGCTCTAACACAAGGTAAAAACTGCCCCCCCGTCCTTGGAGCCAGACTCCGACGCTCACAGGACCCCTGCATCCTCCAATAACAATGTCTGAATCCATAAAACTTATGCTGAGGGACGCAATAAACTCTCTCATCAATAATGTATGACTCTCCTTCTCCACATATATCAATCATTATCCAGTCGACTTCCCCTCACTCTTACAAACACCGGGCCGCACACACTCAACAAATATGCACTGCTGCAGAACAAGGAGAAATTAAATGTGAGAGCGTATTTGTGTTTCAATAAGGTAAGGCTCTTTGCCGCTGGGCCCGCACTTCAATGCAGACAGACTTAAAGTGAGCCACCGACCTCATACAAACACACACGCACACACACACATACACACAATATGTTTCCTACGGGTGTTATGTGGCAGGGGTCAGGAGAACATTACATCATCAACATGCAACATATTCATGAAGATGTTGTAACATTTGGACCAATCAGACACAAATATTTTTTATAGTTAACAAATAATCTCTTATGCCCCCTCACCTAACCAAAAGGCCAACTATGAGTGTCTGTGGACCCTTCCCCCAGAAATGCATCTAACACCTAAGAAGGCAGAACAGGCCTCTGGTTCCATGGCAACCCCTCTGATAACACTGGTTTTATTGCTCAAAGGAATGCGGGAACTAACTTCTTTGCCCCTTAGGAAAGAGAAATAGAATCTTCTCTAATTAATTCATAGAAAAGCCTTTCTTTGAATGAACACACATCTTCAGGTCATTGTGTATATTATTACTGTTCTTGTATATGTTTTTGTGTATTGTACACCATTTCATGCATGCTTATGATAGATCACTAGTTAATATCACTCTAGCGGTATCAGGTTTAGTCTCTATCAATTCGTCTTCGGAAGATCTAATTGAGAGTGAACATTACATGTTGATACCTATGCAACATATTAGTGTCTTAAGAATCTTTAGAAGTTTGTGCATTAAACCAGCTGAATTAGCTATGCAAATTACCATGTTCAGAGACAAAGAGTCGTAAACGTTCCCTCCAAAAATCCAGGACTCCATTGGGTATTTGACACCCCAGAGGTGTGACCTCTATAGCAGATAAGCTCTCACTTCAGAGATGCCCGGCAGTCTGCGGTTTTGTTAGATCCTAAGAGGATGTGAGCTAGAACTTGTTCTGGACCCTCCAAGTCTATGCGGCCTTGTCTTTCTATTCAACCAAGCTCCTTGGACCTCAGCAGATCTCTTTCTTCGCTCTTTTCCACTTTCTACCTGGAAAGAACATTTCTACCTCAGAACATCTTTGGAATTCATCACTCTTCAACCCGGAAGAACATGATCGGGAGTCCAAAACTTTGAAACCATTAAGACTTTCATCTGAGACTGCATTCCGGACACTCGACCCGACCAAAGGCAGTGCAAGTATAACATTTAACTAAACGAAACAGAGGTTTAATATAAGTTATAGACCCCATTATAAATGGCGCTGATGGTTTTACTCAGGTGGTTAAATGACTTTCTCCATAACTGCATTCTCTGGTTTTCCTGATGTTTCATCCATCAACGCTCATTAGCCTTTCCAAAGTATGAGTGATTGTATGTTTGTTTGTTAGACTAGTCTGCGTTAATGTTTAGTTAATAAAAGTTGTGTGCACAAATTACATGAGTTTCTGGTTCTGCCTTGCATATTAAATGTCCCTTTACGATTTTGACCCTTGCTACAATGCTCTAATTCATTAATAGGAAAGTATTTTCAGTAGCCAAGGAAATATCCTTTCTTAGAGTTGATACGAACTTACACTGAATGTTCGCTGGACGGACAGATCAGCTGATGACAATTTAATTCTGCGACAGTTATTACTGTCAGCCGATATAAATAATTGTCATTAATCATAATTATTTACATACAATTCCCTTTTGAGCTTATAAAGTGTTACAATGTACAGAGATTCGCTCAGGGATTCTGAGTTCAAAACCATTTCATGTGTGCTGTTGTGACAGCTTCTGTGCTATAAACACACTCTTTGGCAAATATATTATGGGGACGATTTTGGTAAGACGGACCCCTTAAGAACAATGTGCATTTAATGATTCAGTTTACTCATTTATACTACGGATTCAGCTTATACTGGATGATGATGCACTGTCCAATGTATCATTAAACACATGGGGGATAAAGTCCCCTAAACGGGCCATCTTGCCTCACTATCTGGGGCAAGTAGCTTCCTGGGGTAAACATTCTAGGTGACCTATTTATAAAATTATTTATTTATTTACAGAATATATAAAGTAATCATCAAAAAAAAAAGTAACGTTTAAAATAGTAAATGACACACACACACACACACACACACACATATCCCTAAAGATTATTCGTTTATATATAATGTATTGAAATTGCAGTCACTCTTGCTAGTATAGTATATAAAGTATTATTTATTCATTTACAAATGTAGTGCTTATTTTAAATGAATTGCATTTAATTTCTGAATTGCTTAAATAATTATATAAATAAGTAATTAAATATAATTATTAATTTATAAACACAAATATGTTTCAGCAATGGAATCATTAAATTGATTAAAATGACAGTAAATACATTTATATGGTTAAAAATAATTCTATTTTCAACACTAATAATAATAAGAACAATAATGTGTACAATTGAGCACCAAATCAGCATATTAGAAGACATTTCAGAAGGATCATGTGACACTGAATTTAATTATTTACAAATAATAATTAAAGGTTGCAAAAGAATATACTTTCCAATTAATCTCCTACTAATCTCGGAAATAAATGCATTCTCTTTGGTTAATGCATTTTCCCTCCTTGTTTTTGTTTTAATCTTGTCATTTTCATATTTTTTCATCCCTAATAAAAGTTGGATTAGTATACTGTATATCCCGTGGACTGGATCCCAGCTGCTTTTTCCCCAAACTACACAGCCAGATACACTCTCTGCTTATTAAACACACCTTGCTTTCTCTCTCTTCCTCTTTCTTTCTAGGTCCCTTCTGCACACATGAATATTAAAATTACACTCACAAAATTACACACCTCCAAATGAAAGTGAAAATAGGCAGTGAGAGGGGTGAGCAAGAGCTTTGGGCCGAGGAGAGGGACACTAATATATCTGGGTAAATAGTCATTAGCTGAACCAATCGTCTTTGAATCAATATTGAGCGAAGCGCTTGGGACCCGTGAGCATGCATGCACACACACACACACACACACACACACACACACACACACACACACACGAGCGCAAATTCAAAGGTCAGACGTCACAGGTTGCACACTGGTTTGCAGTCAGAAACTAAAGTTACCTGTAGAGACCAGTTCAGGGATTAATATACTGTACTGCCTGTATCTACAGGTATATATCTCTAAAACAGTAATAATGTGTAATTACATTACTACAACTTATTTTTACAATAAATTCAAATATCATTTATTCCTGCAAAGCTAAATTTCTCCAGTCTTCATTGTCCCATGATCCGTCAGACATAATTCTAATATGTTCATGTATTATTAATGTTGGAAACGGTTGTGCTATTGTACTTGTGCTTGTATTATCTTTATTTAAAGTCTAAATACCGGATTCTTTTGTCAAATTTTAAACTAAATATCCAAAATAATTTGTATTAAAGTAGAAAATGCACTGTATTTAGATTTGACCTTAAAGCACAGCTCTCACATGAAGTAATTCACTTAAACGTACCAGTCAAACAATCATAGAAGAAATTTACATTAACAAACAGAGCCTGCTTCCCTTCTAACAAGGAGTTTATCTAATCTAATACATATTTAAATGTATAAAAAGAGTATTACAGCATGGTAATATTCGCCAATTAGGGCAGTGCTGGGAAGATTTGAGTTAATATTTGTGGCAGGCGACGATGTCTAAAGAGGGTCTGCGCTGCGGCATGCACGATGGAATCGAGCAAACTAAATTAGCATGTATAATTACCCTAAATCCTTGACAGTTTAATGTTTGAGATTAAAGCAAAAGTTCAAATGGAAAACAGCTCATTTGGAGCCTGGTTGGAGAAGTATTTGTGGGAATGTTACATGTAAAAGATGTTGGATTTTAATTAGGCTGATTATGGCAGCATGTGCGAGTATAAACTTCCATTGATTGGTAAGGACAGGCCTATCTAAACACAAAAACACACTTGTGTAACTGTGTGTTTGGCCTATCAGAGTGTTGTTTGTTCAGATGACTGCAATCACCAACAGAGCACAGTGGTACTTTAATCTCGTAGAGTTTGTCAATAAAAGCTTAATTACAGTTTAATGAGGGGTCTTAACACGGGTCAATGACAAGTCAATACCATGCACAATATACATTGACTTCCTACACTATGGAACGTAATGGTTTATTTATATACAGTATATATATAGTTAAATAAATTAGGTTACACTTTATTTTAAGGTGTCCTTGTTACAGTGTAATTATAAATTTTAGTACGGAGTAATATTAACCATCTGAGGTCTGAGGGTGTTTTGGGGGTCTGGAGAAGTTTTGACATGCCCTGACATTTGTGCTTTTTTCAGTTGCTTATGTTTAATAACACTGTAAACAGCACAAACTGGGCTAAAATAATATGTTAGCAGCATTTATGTACATGATTTTTTTTTTTTTGAGAAAGAAACGTTTATGCGCAGGAGGATGCGAGGAACAGGATTGAGAACCGTTGCTTTAGAACATTGATTTTGAAAGTTGCGAATCCATTAGAATCATTAGAAGACAGAATTGCGATTCATATATGAATAGATTTTTACGTGCACCCCTAGTTTTCTCTTCCTCTTCTCTAAAGCAGCGCCGCATGGCCTAATCATGAAAATGTATTTTTAATAAAATATATACAATAATATTCTGATTTATAATATGTCTTAAAATAAGTGTTCTTTTTTGTCAGCAATTTGCTATTATTATAGCAAATTATTATTATTCTAGCCCATGACCAATATATGTTCAATATATTGGTCATGGGCTAGAAGATAACACTAATATTTCAATACTAATTATTATTTCTATTTTTAGTATTACTATTACTATTAATATTAATTCAGTATTCTGCAGGGTTTAATACGACCAGATAAACGATTTTCATATTGAATATGATATTTCGCATTTGCTCGGAATACACTGTCCATTCAGGAATGATACTGCAAAAAAGTGAAATACAGGTTCAGTACGAGAGAAGTCACAGGACAGACAGTTCTTTCCATTAACGGCTTTTTATACGTGCTTCTGTGGTGTCGGCTTTTGAATAATAGAGAAAAGGCAATTGAAAACAGGAAATGATAATTACATGTCTGTGGACAGTCCGCGCTTTCTCTCTCTTTCAAACACACACACACACACACACACACACACACACACACACAGCAACACGCAGGTGTAATTGCATGCCGTTTTTAAATAAATTAAAGCTGCTTCTCAATTTTTCAATCAATTCAGCCTACAGTTTGTTACCCAGCCCACCCCTGCTTCAGAGCGCTTGCTGCGAGACAAAGAAAAAAACAACACGTGTAGAGATAGAGAGCCGACCAAAGGTTTACACCATCAGGATAATAGATGTTAATCACATGAAAATGTAATCATGGGTGGGTTAGTGAAATTCAATAGTATGAAAGGTGATGCTCTTGCATTACATGTGAGACACACACACACACACACACACACACCATGGCTCCTTCAGTCTAGTTAACTCCGGTCCACTGGCCTACTGTTACCGTAACAACCGCTAACAGCTGTACAGAGGTGAGACTTCAGTGTCCGAACCTTTCCAGGAATTCCTTCTCGCTCATCTTGCAAACGCTTCCTCTGACCGCTCATTAAATCATTCAGAAAACAGTATAAGGGAAAAAAGAAAGAGTTATGTGTGCATAACTGAACAAATAGAATATTCCTAAAGCTTTTAAACGTCTCACGTAATTTTTTTTATTTTTTATTATTATTTAGATAATGCCATTTATTCATGAAAGACAAGCACAACCATTTATTATTATTTAACTTGCATCTTAACTTCTATCCATCTACAAAATTATTCTTGAAAAATTATTACATCAAAATGCATATAGCATGAACTATTTGTATTTATTTATTTATTGTTTGTTTGTGTGTCTGTTTGTTGACTGAATTGAATTTTTCTCTACTCAAATTTAAATACTTACAAATTTAGTAGCCAAATTGGCTGGTGAGTGAAAAAGTTCAATTCAAACCCTGACTATATCAATAATAATGTTTGTAATAAGAAAAATAAGAAAAACACATTCAATTGCATTTTTTTAAGTTGAAGGAACCATAGCAAATCACTTGCACTTTGTGTCAGTACGTCATAAATAGAACGAGGCATCAGTTTACTGTTGGGGATTTGTCGTGTCGCGCATCTAGACATGCATCACTGATCATAATGGATTCTATTGTATTTTGTCGCGCTGCTCGCGCCTGGTGTAGACACGGTTTGAGCTTTCAGTCATTTATCGACTCGTCGTTATTGCTTCAATGTAAAGGAAACCAGTGCGCCCATGGCGCCATTATTTGTCAGGTATGTTCAAGTAAGTTAGATAAGCACAGATGCTGCACAATTAGGCTGTTTTTTATACATCATGATGATGATGATAAATGATTTGCGATAAATCTGTGCAGATTTAGCATAAATGAACTTGCCCAAGAAACTGAGTGAACATAATTTACAAAAAATAATCTGCCAAATTGGGTAGTGATTTACCCATCACAGCTGATTTTTACCCACATTTGGTGGGTTGGTGGGGGTTAATTTCAAACCCTGGTTATAGTATTAAAACAACTTTTTACCTTATTTTATTTATAGCGAAAGTGAAGTGTGGTGCCCATACTTGGAATCTGTGCTTTGCATTTAACCCATCCAAGCTCGCTCACAGCTGTGGGCAGTCAATTCTGCAGCGCCCAGGGAGCAGTTGGGGGTTCAGTGCCTTGCTCAAGGTCTCACCTCATTTGTGGTATTGAAGGTGGACAATTCCTGCCGGACCGGAGACTCGAACCCACAACCTTCAGTTTACAAGTCTGATTCTCTATCCAGTAGGCCACGACTGCTATTTTTCTATATTTTAGTACATTAATTCAAACTAAATGAAAATGTATTGTTTGTTGTTTATGTTTGGTATTGCAATTGTTATTATTTAAATTTTGAATTCAGTTCATGTTTATTTTAGAGTAAAAAAAAATATATATTTTTTAATGTTTTTTTTTTACAAAAAAGCTGAATGAATAATTAAACGACTCACTCATAGGTCACTTAGCGTTTTTGAATGAATTGGTTGAACGCATAATTCAATGATTCATTCCACTTGGTTCTTTCCTGAATAAATCAACATGTTTGAGTGAATCAATTGAATGAATGGATCAATGACAGTCACTTGTCACCACCTATTGGCATATTAATGTGACATACAAAAATGTAACATACATTCACGTTTGATCTCGTTCTGTCTCGCTTATCTTGTCAGTGTCTGTGCTTGCTTGGCCATTTCTTGTGGAAAAATAAGGAAAGTGTGTTCAGCTAAATTCAATTAGTGTTATTTCTTAGGATTACTTAAACTATACTGTTGTGATTTGTATTTGTTATCTATTTTAATAATAGTTAAATAATGTCTGAATTTATTATGTCTGTATAAGTCTTTTATTAAGTTTTTTTTTATTTAATTTGACTTATTTTAAACTAAATGGAAATTAAATATATATATATATATATAGAATTTATAAATGTGTATGTATATAAATTTATAATTTATGTTTTGGATCTGTTTTTAGTTGTTTTAATACTACAATTGATTGCTTCTGTTATCCTCATTTGTAAGTCGCTTTGGATAAAAGCATCTGCTAAATGACTAAATAATAATAATAATAATAACAAAAAGACTCACTGACAAATCTACACCACCAGTCTGTCCGGAGCACACAAAGAGAGACAATTGTGATACAACGCTGCTCGACTAATCAGATTGGAGCACTGCAACTACAATAACTGTCTTCAACTACAATTTATACATTTCTGTGAATACTTACGAGACATTGCAGGATACACTGTACATTGTAAATATAAAACCAGAACGCTAATCACACAAAGAGAGCCTGGTACTAGATTTCAACTGCTATTAAATTTTCATACTTGAGTGTGTGAAAGAAAAATCCGCTCCATCTACTTTGAGTATCTGATAAACATCTCATGATTTAATCTACTGTTAATATAGAGCTGATATATTAACAAATATCTTTATTCAAAATGAGATATCAGCTTTTAAACAATCCATAATCCTTATCTGTACAAACCCCGCCATAGCCTTCCTGGAGGAAGACGCTAGACATTAATCAAATGCCTCTGACACACCTCCCCATTAATCATTCTGTGTGATGGGGGACAAGAGACAAAAAGAGAGAAAGAGAGAGACAGAATGAGAACTGAATTTCATTCATGCAATAATGGCAAATATCAGAAATTCAAAACAGCACAATAGCTCTCATTAGTGAGCTATTGTCTACAAAAGCTATGAAGAGTTGTTTGCTAATAGGTGTCCTTGTATTCAAGTGTGTCATGTGACGCATGTGACTACAGTTGGTGGTTGAACTCGCCTCAACTTTATCGTATCACGGACAGTCCTCTGTCTCTCACATTGCATCAAATCACCAGCTTTCATTGAAAATGAATGAATCTGGTTTCCTTGTCGCTGCAAATCACGGTCAGCCCAAACATCCCTCAAGGTAGCATATTAACCAAAAAGAAACCTCATAAGTGACTGATTTAAAACGCTCTTCATAAGGAGACTCAATGATTTTTGAGTTTTGGTGTTTGACTTAGCATGTTGGTAAGCTAACTCGGTTCCTAAGCCTTTAAAATTTAAATCCATTAAAATACACACAAATATTTGCATGAAAAAGGAAAAAATATTTCCATTTTTAATATTGGCTAAAATGGTAAGCTGTTGTGGTGCAGTCTGGGATTGCAATTGGCTAGAAACATTTTATACGGTGTGCTGATGCACTGCAACAGTCAAGTAACAAACATAAAGAGGGTATAAAAACAATGTTGGAATTGTTATTTTCAGGTAGCTAGTTATAAACAAATACACTAGCTGTAAACTAGACATTTTAGTTCATTAAAGGTCTTGCTCTCACTAGTCTTTGCTTTGCTTCACTTGAGGTTCATGACAGGAATATTGCTGACCAGTGAAAATGTGAGAACAGATCTTACCCTGCCTTAAGGCAAGCTACATTTGATCCGGCCTTTAAGAATAAACCCAACACTCAGCCTCGGGGTAACTGCAATATTATGTAAGCTTATGCATGTGTATGTGTCTAAATGTTTTGGATTAAACACTAAATCAGCAGTTTTGTAATCATTTTCAGGTCAAGTTTTTATAAAAAAAAAAAAAAAAAGAGTTTGGTGGGGGTAATTGAGAATGAATGGGGGAAAGTCACCTGAGAGGAAGCAATGCCTCCATCGCGATATGATTGGATATGACTGGTTATGTCCGGCTGTGATTGGTTCATGCGATAAATCCCACCTTTTGTGCACATTCTGCGTTGCGAATCAGTCTGAATGAACAACAGGCTATAATGGTGTTAATGGGAAGACAAATTAAAAGTAGTAAACAAACAATTCACACTTAAATATAACCACTTTATGATGTCAAAATAAGACATGAAATGGCCTGCAAGCATGATCTGTATGAGTTCTTAGTGAGTAATCAGCTTGGTGAAATTTAAAGTAAATCTCTGCATCTGTTACCAATATTAACCAATCTTTGATGACTGATGACCCCCTAAAATTCAAAAATAGTTCAAAGTTAACTATTAAAAAGAATAGTTTAATGAAAGTTCACAAATACAATATATTGTTTAAACTGTTACTGCATTGAGTTATGTTTGGAATAAATGTAAAATGCTTAAAAACTTAATGAGATTAATAATTGGCTTTAATAAATGGAATATTGATTTCATTCTTAGATTTTTGATTTTTTCCTGATGGTGTAAGTGATGTATATTTAACCGAAAGAAAAAAAAGAAAAGTGACTTGGACATGAATTTACATTAAAAAAAAAAAAGTTGGGAGTCACTTGACGTGCTTATGAACCTAGTTGCACTTAAGTAGAGCTCCATACGTTTGGCCACTTTTTGCTGTTGTATTTCATTTTATTTTAAGTTTTATTCATCAATAATACTTTCCCTGATTCAAT
The DNA here is from genome assembly GCF_936440315.1 of Barbus barbus. NCBI lineage: Eukaryota > Metazoa > Chordata > Actinopteri > Cypriniformes > Cyprinidae > Barbus > Barbus barbus. The sequence goes on along the minus strand of NC_136720.1, from coordinate 9,784,395 downwards.
CGGAAACAGCGGGAGTTGTCGCCGTCGGTTTCTCCGATTAAGAAGAAATCCAAGCCACCAAACACGAGCAATATGGTGGACAAGATGACTTTGAGGACATTCTAAGAACTGAGTCGACAGAACAACGCTCGAGCAACAGGTTGTGAATTCTCCTCACACAATAGACAGATGAACCTGGACTGTGTATTTGTTGGACATTATCTCGATGGAACTCTCAACTTCTCGTATACATGGATCTAATGTGAAAACTGTTAATTTATGGAATTCAGCTTTTAATCTTGTGTCTTCTTTTCTAAAATCTTTGTAAAAATTATTTTATTGTTATTTATTTATCTATTAATATGAATCAATTTATTTTTATTATTATTATTTGTTATTTATTTATTAAATTTTTATTTAAAGTCTATCAGGGGGGTGGGTTCTAAATTTGTATAGCTGCTTTTTGTTTTATACAACTGCTCCCAGAAAAAAAAAATCAATAAACCGTTGTTAACAAAGAAAAAGTTAGATTTATGCATAAACAAATGTTTTGCAAAGAGATGTATTTAAAAATGTATTTAATAATACATTCTCTGAAATCAAATAGAATTTTCTCAAATGGAAAACAAGGCAAAAAACAGAATCTATAGGTTCTCACTACCGTCGTCGTACAAGTCGTCAGACTCTGTAAAACTTTCTCCTTCCAATTAAGGCAGGGAATGTGAGACAGGGCTGAGAAACAGAGAGATAGACAAGAATGAGATGGAGAGATTGAGAAAAAGAGGGATAAAGAATAACAGCAGTGTCAGGTATAGGGAAACTGAACGTGTCACATTCCAGAGAGAGAGGAAGAGAGAGAGAGGGGTATATGAATTCTTCACCTGATTCTTCTCTGCTGAAATGTTAAAGCTGTGCTTGTCACTGAGTAACAATCGGTCCTGCCACAGTGGCAGAGAGATAGGATGGAGAGATAGAGAGAGATGGAGAGAGGGGGCGAATGGAAGGAGAGAGGTGCAACAGACTTCGGAAAGGAAGAGGAAGACAGCATGTGACAAGATTTCAGCTGGCCTGGGGCATGCACACACTGGCATAACATACACTCAATACCACCACTCTTGCCTGGAACTATAATGAAAACCAAAGTATAAATAATACCCAAATACAATTCTTAAAGGAGAAGTGCATCATTTTAGTTTTTTACAAGTAAAATTGTGCCGCTGTGAGGACATCTCAGAATTTAGCATAACCCTTTTTGCGTCTGACATATTCGCGTATGAATGGAAGTCAATAGAGCAAAAAGTGCAGTGTGACCGCCCCTTAGTTAAGAATTACAACAACCAATGATGAGAGTTTGGGGGGGCTATATTTGTGTTTGTTTAATGGCTTGAAAATACTATTAGCATAACATATTAGGCCAAAGTTTTTTGTTCTCTCGGTGACATAGGCCTACATTGTGGTGTCTTGCACAGTCTGACCATTAAGTCAGATCGTTTTATTTTTATAAGACCTCAATATATCATCAGAAGCCATGGGTATTAACCCTTTCAGTGGTGAGTTTAAAATATTCTAGCGGTCCCCCCAGAGTGAGTTTTTTTTTAAGGCAACCGTTATTTTAGAATGTTTGCCCTTACTGTTTCGATGGCGATGCGTCGTGATTGTCACGTGACACACCGTGGCCACAATAACACTGTATGACAGATGGATCGCTTTTATTTAGTTTATCCTTTTTTATTTAATATATTCACAAACTTGCTTACCATGTCATGCGCAATCTGATATTCCGATTCACAAATATGTGTAAATGAGTGTTTTGTCGTTTAAACACCTTTATAAATGATCTTGATCGTAATCTGTAATGTGAGATGGGCCATGTTTTTTCGCGCTGCAGTTCAGAGAGTCCTTTCAGTCGGATTTACAGCATGTGAATTCATAAATTTCTCCCGAAATACAGTGCCAGTGAACTGGGTGAAGTATAGAGTGAACTTTATAGTTACTTACACTATGTGTATCTGATATGAGTAAAACACATCGGCAAATTAAATTTGAATGGACTTTTATCGTTGCTTCCATAGACATTTGTGTGTATTTTACAAGCTCTAAATGTATTGTTTTACTAGTACTTATGTGTATTTAAATGTCTGAAACCTAAAATATGCATTATGCGGTTAAGAACACCTAATATGACTATGGCAGTGCATGTCTCTCTCTAGCTCAGGCCAGTCAACCACAGTTTGAATTTGGCAGTTATGTAACGTCACCGAACATTCTAAATCCCATATGTGGGACCGTACTCCCAGGGGCACGGAAATAAAAATCCCATATGTGGGACCGTACCGCTCACAAGGCGTTGCCTGATATGCTTCTTTTTTTTTTTTTTTTGACTCCCAGTGGTGCTAGTTGTTGACTTGCATTTTATGAATTACCAAGGACCAAGGTTTCAGCTAAAAGTGTTCTTTACTGTTCTACTGAAGAAAAAAGTCACCTATATCTTGGATGGCCCGAGGATGAGTAAATTAACAGCAAATTTTAATTTTGGGGTGAACTACCACTTTAAGCTATAGATGTGAAAATGTCAATTTGGACAATTTCAAAACTAAATATGAATTTGTTTCCCAATGGATTCTTAAAAAACTGTGCTATTAAAAATTGCATAAAGACAGCAAATTAAATTGGAATCATCATGTGTACAGTCACCTTGTCAGCCATCTGTTTAGTATAGATAAAAACAACAACAACAAACAATATATAAACATACACATTTTTACCTTAACACATACACACTTAAGCATTATTATTATACTTTTTTTTTTTTTTTTTTTACAAATAATAAGAGTTGTTAATATATTCATATTATTCAGTGATTATTAGGATGTGATCTGAGAAATTCTCACTGCAAATGCGTGACATAAGGTGCATTCATGCATATTAATGTAGTCGATAAAAGATGCAGCGATACAACGAAAAAAAGAAAATGAATTGAGAAAAAAACTAAATGTGTTCACTTAGAAGCCACATTTTACAAGTCAAAGGAGGACTTGGTTTGAAATAGCCTGCTATATAATGATCATTTAAAGAGGAAATAAATAAAAAGTGCAAACTTGTAAAAGGGGAATCCAGACAAGTCAGATGTTTCAATATCTGTCTCTCTCGTTTTGGAAGTTCATCCTCCTGTGTTTTGCAGCTGACACAGGCAGCTTTTCTCTGTTCTGGGAACTCGTAGGAAGAATGAACGCTTTGTGCCTCTTCAAAAGAGAATCGTGTTATTAGCACTGGAACACACGTACACGCACACAAATACACACGGTGCAAGATCTATCAGACTTTAACCTTTCATCATTCCCGCTCTAAACAAAGTTGCCGACTCCCACTCCGTGTTCAATCCTCGCCGTTTCCACCCGCACCACCTCCTCCCCGTTCTCTCTCTTTCTCTACCTCATGTTCTGTAGAAAAACAGGATTAACGAGGCTAAAGTCTGGTCCACATCACAACTTATTTAGGCCAGGAACACCCACCTAGACATCAAAAGACTGTCTGATTGGCAAGTAAGGTGACCAATCACAGTTCACTTTGATTTATTTGACATTTTCTGTAGATGTGCGATTGGATTTTGGACTAATTCATCCTTAAGAAGCATATCAACCTGGCACCTTGTAAATGTTTTTCTTTAACTTTAGGAACTCTTATGTCGATTTTTATGTCAAACACAAGAGTTTTGCGAGAGAACATAATTTTAACTCCAATATATTAGGGGTGACTCCATATAGTCGAAGATTCGATGCTTCGATAGGAGGAGCCTGATTCAACTACCAATCTCACAGTTGAATATTCACAGAGGCGTTATGATCATGCCATTTTGGCTATATGGGGGTGCTCAATGTCTGATTTCACATAGAGTTTTATATATACCAGCAGTGTTTCCACCAAAAAATACAAGTGGGGCAGTGCCTCCTCAAAAAGTCTTATGAGAAAATAATCCATATCACCAAAATAAAACAACACAAATATCTAAAGTTCTGTGAAAAGGTTTTTGACCCCTTCCTGTTTTTTTCGGTATGTCACACTTAAAAGATTCAGATCATCAAACAAATATTAATATTACACAAAGAAAAAAGTTTTTAAATGATGCTTTCATTTATTAAGAAAAAAAAAGCTGTCCAACCCTACCTGGCCCTACGTGAGAAATTAATTGCCTATCTCATGAAAGAACTGTGATTAACCACATTATTTTAAAAAGTGTTCAATTTAGTTCAATTTCACCAGCCACACCCAAGCCTGATTACTGCCAGACCTGTTGAATCAAGAAATCATTTTAATACAATAATCAACCCGTTTGACAAAGTAAGGCATGCTTAAAGAGCAACACATCATGTCGCGAGCTAAAGAAATTCAAGAACAGATGAGAAACAAAATAGTTGACATGTCTCAGTCTTGAAAGGGTTATACTGTTAAGCCATTTCTAAGGCTTTGGGACTCCAGCGAACCACGATCAGAGCCATTATCCACAAATGGAGAAAACTTGGAACAGTGGTGAACCTTCCCAGGAGTGGCTGGCCTACCAAAATTACTCCAAGAGCGCAATGATGACTCATCCAGGAGGTCATAAAAAAAACCCAGAACAACATCTAAAGAACTGCAGGCCTCACTTAAGGTCAGTGTTCATGATTCAACAATAAGAAAGAGACTGGGCAAAAACGGCATCCATGGGTGAATTCCAAGGCAAAAGCCACTGCAGACCAAAAAGAACACAAAGGCTCGTCCCTTTCGGGCAAATATTCTGTGGACTGATGAGACGAAAGTTGAACATTTTGGAAGGTGTGTGTCCCGTTACATCTGGCGTAAAACAAACACAGCATTTTATAAAAAGAACATCATACCAACAGTCAAACCTGGTGGTGGTAGTGTAATGGTCCGGGGCTGCTTTGCAGCTTCAGGACCTGGATGACTTGCCATAATTGATGGAACCATTAATTCTGCAGTCTATCAGAAAGGAGAATGTTCGGCCATCAGTTTGTGACCTCAAGCTCAAGCGCACCTGGGTTATGCAGCAAGAAAATGATCCTAAACACACCAGCAAGTCCACCTCTGAATGGCTCAAGAAAAACAAAATTAAGGTTTTGGAGTGGCCAAGTCAAAGTCCGAAGTTAAATCTGATTGAGATGCTACGGCATGACCTTAAACAGTCCTTTCATGCTATCTATCTATCTATCTATCTATCTATCTATCTATCTATCTATCTATCTATCTATCTGTTTGTTTTTTAAGTGTTCACATTTTTGTTTATTTAAGCAGCAAAATGAAAGATCTTTATGACTGGTAAATAAACTTACATTTTATTATTTATTTTGTTTGTTTGTGGTAATCACCAGTAAAATTGTTTTGTAAAATTATGATATTATAATAGAATTAAAACCCCACCAATGTCTAATAGCCCTGTTCTGATCATAATTGTTTCTCATATGGATGTCTGTTAAAATTAATTTAAATATCACCTACATTTACATATCTTATCATTGTGTAAAATGTATTATATACAATACATGTATTATGTATTGTATATACATAGGCCCAGTCTTTAAAATACATAAATAAACAATCTTACAGTGCCCCAGGGAACTTGATTGAAAAACAAACAAATAAATAAAACAGTGAAAAAGGAAAAATTATATTTTAATGTCATTGTGTTCTCTCACAAAACTGCTTATATTGTGTTGCTCGCAAAAGCAGTGAAATGTAGTTTTTCCTCCCACCTCATATTATTTAAATCATAATATTTTTGCGGGCAAACAAAAATGCAAAAGTTGTGCGGGTAAACACAAAAGCATTGAAATATAATTTCCCCTCCCATATGAGCTCCATACAATATAAACTAAGAGTGAGGATAAAAAACAAAATTATGACTTGTGTCATTTTCTCCACGAGGAAAGTGCTGTCCAGTTTTGTGTGCAATACACATTCTCTGAATAGACTGTAAGAGGTCTGTCAGGGGACTGACAACAAGATAATAATAAAAGATTCTGGCAGAGGGGTCCTTTGAGGTACTGTCCCCCAAAACGGGTTTACATTTGCTATTATGGAGAAACTCCTCACCTGCCATTAACTTAGTCTCCCTTCGCTTTTCTCCACATCTGGCCCATCTGTCCAATCTGATGAGAGACCAGTCTGTCCCTGTTATATCTATGACAACAGAAATAACAACAGCCTTAGTATTCCAGCACAGTACAGCAAAAAAAAAAAAAAAAAATTGTATGACATTCAGATAAGTAGTTTAGGTAGAGGATAGCTTGTGTTATTTTTAGACTGTACAAATAAGTCTGCAGTGTTTTTTTTTTTTAATTTTCAGAGGTTTTTTCTTCAGAGGTTAAATTTTTCTTTAGGGCTTAATTTTCAGAGGTTCTTTTTCATTGCTCATAATAATGGAGGCCTCAGTTAGGGTGTATTCACACCAGGAAAGTCCACTAGTTCACTTGCTTTGGTCCGGACCAAATACAATGTTGATTTGTTTTGTTTGTTTGTTGCAGTTCGCTTTCACACTGCCCTTTTTGCAAGTGAACCAGAGACTGTAAACAAAACCACATGTGTGCTTAATGTTATTCATTCATTGGTTCATCCATTCAACCGTACCAGAGTTCGTTTGGAAGCGGACTGAGACCACCTCTTCAGCTGGGTCTCGGTGTGGTTGTTTGGTGCACACCAGAGTGCGATTGCTGTATTCACACCTGCCCAAAAGATCCGCACCAAGGGGGAACAAGACAGGTGTGAATACACCATAAGACTCACGTTTCTAAAGTTATTTATATTATAGATGTAGATATACAGGAGTGTCATACGCCTTATGTCATTCGTTCATTCATTCATTCTCTTTCTCTTTCTTTCTTTCCTTCTTTCTTTTATTGATTCAGTCAGTCAGTCAGCCGGTCAGTCACTTAGAGGCATTCTTGGTTTATGTGGTGCCTAAAGTAAAACAAAACAATAATAACTAACCAACCAACCAAATCAATAAATATATAAAATAATGTTTACGTTTGAATTTTTATGGATTCCGTTTTTTTTTTTTTTTTTTTTTCTGGACTCCTTTTAATGGTCAAATTAAATTGTATTCATCAAAAAGCATGTCTAATTAATTAAAATCATGAAACTTATACAATTTAACATTAATTTATTAAAAGTGTAATAAAAATGACACATTTAGGGCCGTATGAAATTTTATTTTTTTCCCTTATGTATTGTTGTCATCAAATTCTGTGTTTTTGCATGTCTAATTATTTGAATGCATACAAACATTTTTTTATTTATTCTTACTGTAGCCTTATGAAATTATATATTTAAGTGTAATGATCTACTTTTGATTCATTCATCCAAACTTTGACAAATTCCGTGACATTCTGCGTTAAACTGTAAATTCCGTTTTTATTACTGGATTCCGCGATTCCGTCCGCGTTTTCTGGATTGCGAAAATCATAGGGCCCTAAACAGGGTGAACTTAGCGGCAAACCGTCAGGGCCCTCTAGGGCCTTACTATTGTAAAAACAATATTTTAATTTTTAAATTCTTTAAAGTGATAAACTTATATTATTTTAATAAAATTCATAATTTCAAATTTTATTTAATCAATTCATAATTTGACAATTATCATCTAAATACAATAAATACAATTTCTGTGGAAATAAACTCTTCAGATCTGCCTTTTCAATGAACCGCACCCATTTTCTCCATATTTGAATGTTTCCGCCTAGAGTTCGCGGCTCTGTGATTGGTGGTCCAGCTATGAAATAGGGCCAAGCAATAGTAAATCAATGGGAGCGTAATTTAAAATGACAGAAAAACTGACCAATCATCTCTTTCCTCTAAATGGATGGGCCTTGTTTATACTCTGATAAACTAACTATTTTTCACATCACAATGGAAGACACAAATAACGCAAGTGAGGACATTTACTAGGCCGCTGTGCCAACAATATTATTATATATTATAAACACTGATTGTTTGTCATGAAGTGCCATGAAGTATTTTGTTTATTGCACTGATTATGCCATAAGGTTATATTTAACACATCTTGTCCTGTTAAAGAAGAGTCAATGTCACGGGGTAGAAATATTTTACTCATGAAACGACCTGTTAAATCAGTCAGTCACCTTTATAAATGTATGCACATGCACACACATGAGATCATGCCTTTGAAACTGATACAGCCGCTACACTTGATGGCAAAGCGAATCAGATTTATCAGCCAGAAACACAAATCTACTCCCTTAAACAGCTATTTATCTGGGTTCACAAGGGCATTTTCCCAACATAAGCGTTCTGCAGAGACACATTCAGATCTGGGTTGCTTTCCTCCAGCGTCAGGTACACCACTCTCGGCCAGCAAATTAATTTAATGGCCTTTATCATCTTCACATCGAACTCTCACCTTGTCGACTCCCAGGTCACACCAACACATTATTCTTGTGCTAATAAATGCAGTATGTGTGAGTGAGAACGAGCGTCTGCGTCTTTTTGTGCATTCCATCGATATAATGTGACAATTTGACATTTTCTGCTCCGTGTTCCGTGCTGAAAAGGTAACTAGCCATGAGTGTGATCATCTCAGCTATTCAGCATCACTTTGAAAAAAAATTCAAATCCCCCAGCATTGAGCCGTTAAACCCCCCAATGACTGCACTTATATGTACCCATTTCATCTATAAAAAGCAGAAAAGCGACCGTAATGCAATCAATTCCACGTTTCTAAGTGATTACGTTGCAGCCCCTTTAGATTCACTTATGCGAATCAATCTAACCCACTTTGCTCTTGCACTTGCACGTCGTGTTGGGGCTCAAATTTGACACTTGTGATGCAGAAAAAGGGCTTTATGCGTTTTTACACCCATATAAATGCCATAAAGTAGAAGCGTCAATTATAGCACAGGGTCTCGCACAACTGTAGCTCTGTGGACTCGGCGGGGGGGGAGGCATTTCGCTGGCGCACACCAGGTGGGCAAAGATTTGTGCATGGGGTTTTGGAAGGACTAATTAGTATGTACTGGGCAGGGGGCGAGGAGCCACAGGTGCTGGGAGAGTTGGGGACACATCCTGTCAACCTCTGCAACACTTTAATTAACACACACACACTTACACAGACAAACAACCTGCACCATGCTAGCTACATGTCATGAGAATTAGTAATCAGTCTACATGGTTTTGTCACAATATGGTGTGTGAGTGTAAACGTGATGTAAAAGGGTTACACGGGGTTTTGTATGCATTATTTATTGTAAAAAATAAACTGTATTTTCGGGAAAGCTCTAGTGTACAGTATGTTTAAATTTGACACCCAACTTTATCCTCAAATATTCTGTATAATCATGTAAAGTTATACATACTATATAGCAAATTTCAACTGCTTGATTGTTTATATTGTTGCAAAATGTAAACTATACATACGCACAGATGTATTAAGTTGGATGCATACTATAGTCATATATTTCTTTACACATATTTGTATCTGTATACTTTGTCCATGTACTTACATACAGCAATATATACAACAATTTCTTTCTACTTGATTGTTTAAATTGTTACAAAATGTAGGCTATATTATAGCACAGCTTTATATATGAAGTTAGGTATATGAGCAGTGCTATATGGCTGTATATCAGCACGTCTGTGATTCGGCCATAGGCACAAGGCTCTGTAACTAATTCGAAAATGTCACTTCAGAACTAGTATTAAATGAATACTGAGTTGTTTTATTAATAGCTTGTTGTATTACTGTATTTAAAATTCACTGTATTATGTAGAGGGGAGTATTATGAGAGAGATTGACTGAGCGAGTGTGATTACCTGCGTCTTATACAGCATTCATTCTTCAGATCAATCTCATATTCACAATAAAACATTAGTTTGAATGTCTGCTGAGGAAAGCGATATCTTTGTCATACTATCCTTTCATCTTGTGATTCCTGATGACTGTGCTGCTCAGTGCATTTGTTGGCTGCGTCTTGCAAGGTGTTGTTAAAAGTCAAAATAACTTCCTTGTTTACAGCCCTGTCACAGTCTCTTTCAACATAAATCTTTACTGCTGACACACTCATAAAAACAGTCTCTTGTCACCATCTAATTGCGCAATAATGTAACTAAAATCATCATCACGAAAACACACACACACACAATTACTCAATACTAAATACTATTATTAAATACTACTATTATTTATATAAAATATTACTTATTGAATAATAATAATTAATAAACAACAACAACCATCATAAAAGTTATGTGATTCTGTCAAAAGTACAACAGCAGAGCTCTGATATACAGCATTAAAGTTATATAAAATATAATGTAATGAGATTTTGACCTCTGCCAAAATAATTTGCTCTGGAACAAATATGAGAACAAAAACTACCCGTGAGATTTACCTAAGAGAATTATATATCATGTTTAACCACTAACTTTAACATCAGAGCTAGCAGCAAATTCCAGAAGGTCTGGCCGAGGTAAGGCTGCTCTCAACGGGTTCATTAGCGCTGAATACCCACTGGAGTTCACATCTCCGAAAACGTCAAAGCTAATTTTTAAATAGACATTATCTTTATTATAAACTGCATATTTGAAGTCTAAACAACAAAATTCTTGAAAAACTGTAAAAAAAAAAAAAAAAAAGAATATCGCACCTCTGGAAAAGGCTCTCATCGAGAATCAGAAAGAACTGTTGTATATGTATAAGTATATGCAACTTTATCCATGAACATACAGCATACTTACTTTACATAAAGCATTGTATAGCACAGCAAATCTCAACTGTTTTGATTGCTTATATCGCCTAAATTTAAAGTTGGAGATACAATACAATACATCAAGCTTTACACACATATATATATATATATATATATATATATATATATATATATATATATATATATATATATATATATAGCAAATCTCATTTGCTAAATTGTTTATATCATAGCAAAATGTAAACTGTATAACTGTCCAGCTCTAATCTGCTAAATGTTCCTGTAAGGCAAGATGCTATGAAATTATTAACAATAACATCACAATTTTGTGTAAAGCTGCTTTAAAACCATGTGTAGTGGGGAAAAGTGCTATATAAATAAACCTGAAATTGACTTTATCAAGAGCCTAGCACGTAGACCCTGTGTATGTGTCCGTATGGTCGCAGCTGCAGAAGGGTAAAGGTGCGTTGTTTTCAGCCTCTCCAGCTAATTTGATCTCAGGTCTAGCGAGAAGCAGAACTAACAGCGTGAACCGTCAAACAAAGCCGTATCAAATTAGTTTTGTCTCTTCACACACTCACACAAACAGTCATAAGCCAGACTAGCATGAGATCCTAGAAAAATTGTTTAGCTTGCATAACAAAATGACCAATATTCAGGTTTCAGTTGTATCATTTGATCTTGAGCAAGTAACCAGTACAACAGCGTAACATTTAAACATGTCCATATTAACATAACACTTGTGTTTAAATCAGTAGTATAACTATTTGAGTTAATACGGGAGTTTCTTTTGTGATTGAATCAATGTTTGGTTTCTCCTGCCTTCAAAAAAGTATGAGCAAATAGTATTTTCGAAAAGAAATCCTTTCATCGATTGGCCTTACCGAATGAATACAGTGTCCGAACAGGTTTTTAATGAGTTAAATAGGTCAAATCAATGGTTTCATTTATTTTATATTCATGGTTTGATGTATTTAGCTATTTATTTATTATCGCACATTGTGGGATTGCCTCAGAATTTGACCAAAGGGGGCATCTTAGGACAGGAATTTGTATTAAGAAAGTAAATAGAGTTGATTTTGATTTCTTGTTGACTTTAATAATTTTTTGACCCTCAGAATTCAGTGGTTTCTATCATTGATTATCTTTCTGAGAGGCGAGTGTCAGCTGTGAAGATTCTGATCACATTACTGCTACACAATAAAACCGGCTCTTCCCCTGGAGTATCTCTCTCTGTTCTTTCATTCTGGGTCTGTCCTGTTCCTCTTCCGCATTATTCATCATCATCTTCCTTTCTTCTTTGTGTCTTAAAGGGTTTCTCCACCCAAAAAGAAAATTTTGGGTCACACTTTAGAATAGGTAACACTTGTTAACTATTAACTACGACTTTTCCCTCAATAAATTCTTAATTTTCTGCTTATTAATAGTTAGTAAGGTAGATGTTAAGTTTAGGTATTGGGTAGGATTAGGGATGTAGAATAAGTTCATGTAGAATAAGGATGTGCTTAATTAGCACTAATACATGGCTAATATTCTAGTAATATGCATGCTAATAAGCAACTAATATATGTAACCGTAAAATAAAGTGTTACTAAATTTGGTCATTAATCACTTAGCCAATGTCGTTCCAAACCCCTAAAAGCTTTGTTCGTCTTCGGAACACAATTTAAGATATTTTAGATGAAACCCGGGAGGCTTGTGACTGTCCCATTGACAAGTAATTACCTCTGTCAAGGCACAGAAAAGTATGAAAAGCATCATCAGGATAGTCCATCTGCCATCAATGGTTCAATCTGAATTTTATGATGCGACGATAATACTTTGTGTGCACAGAAAATAAAAATAAATACTTTTTTCAACAATTCGTCTCCTCTCTGTCTCTCCGTAGCACCATTTTAGAGATTATCCACTGAACGCTAACTGCGTAATCTTTTCTGTGTCATCCACAACACAAGGATGCGCTATTTTCATTCAAATTAAACCGTAAATACACGTAGAATATGTATTATTGTGTTGCAGCTGATACAGAAGAGCGTACGTTTGGCTTTGCAAACGTATTCTCGTCACATTATAAAATTCAGATTGAACCACTGATAGCAGATGGACTATCCTGATGATGCTTTTCATACTTTTCTGTGCCTTGACAAAGATAATTACTTGGCAGTCAATGGGACAGTCACAAGCCTCCCGGGTTGCATCTAAAATATCTTAAATTGTGTTCCGAAGACAAAGCTTTTACGGGTTTGGAAAGATTTATTTATAAAGACAAAATTTTCATTTTGGGGTGGAGTAACCCTTTAACCAATCCCATTTCACTCATTAGGCTCCATTAAAACACCTTTCCTCTTGGAATGGGAATCATGAACCATGTTGCAAATATTTTCATAATCAATATATTTTGACTAGTTTTCTGAGAAATTTACTTGAGAAGCCAAACGGTCATGAAACCTGTTTATAGAATACATTCTAAAAGTTTTTTTTTTTTTTTTTTTTTCTTGTTTTAAGCAAAAAAAAAAAAAAAGGGAGATCTGTGATAAGGTCTATTCTAAATCGAACCTTTGAATTGAATCTTTTAACAAACCAGCCCGACTGAATGAGAAAATGCTAGTATTTTACAAGATTCCTACGTTTTGATTAGAGCAAAAACAAATAAATAAATTGTATATAATTAAATAAATATATATACTTAGAAGCAATTATTCTCATAATACCTAAAGAGTCATCAACGGAATCATTTTTCAACCAAAACTATGAAGTGAAATCTGAATCTAAACCAAAATCATTTTCATCCTTATGATTTCTACCCCACATACTCTTCTCTTCCCTTCTCTCTGTCAGGTGTTAGCAGTATAATCAGGATTAATGATCTCTGTCTGTCTAGATTATTGGAGGTGATTCTCTGTAATGATCATATGTTAGAGATCTGTTCTCTGAGGTTCAGCGTGTAACACTTAACTGCTGATTTGAACCAATAATGAATCACACAATCAGAGTACACGTCACACTTGCACATTAATGAAGGTGTATACGTTGGCTATGTTCAAAAAATTCTAGCGTACTAGAAATCTGATCAGTATACATAGTTTTTGTTAATAAGTGAAACAATAAGCAGTATGCAGTAGTGTGCTACATTGTCACGTCACATGACCTCAATACACTGCGTGTGTAATTAAGAGCTGCTTCAAAAGGTCACCTTGGAGATAACTATGCTAATTTTGCATTTTAATTGCAAATGTGCGTAATTTAAATTTGTATTATCATCTATCTATCTATCTATCTCTATCTATCTCTATCTATCTATCTATCGTTTTTTTTTTCTTTTTTTCTTTCTGTCAGGTCTTCACATTTTTGTTTTTAAGCAGCAAAACGACCAGTAAACTAGGAAATATCTTTAAGACTGGGAAATAAATTTACATTTCATTCATTCATTGATGTCTGCATGTATGTTTCTTTTTTTTTTTTGTGGGAATCACCAGTTGAAATTGTTTTTATAAAATTCTGATATTATAATTTGATTTTAGAATAGAATTAAAACCCCACCATTGTCTATAGCCCTATTCGGATGGTAATTGTTTCTCATATGGATGTCTGTTAAAATACATTTACATATCACAAAACTCATGGATTCGGATGGCAATTTATTCACAGTGGTAAACGAGTTCTGTGATCCTGCGAACCCGGAAATGCGCTACTCACTTGGCCAGTCACATGATTGTCTGCTGCAAATAAAATGAATTTATTTATTACAAATTTATTCTTATTATTTTGTAAAATGTATTTAAAAATGCTTATGTAAAATGTATTCTTATTATTCCAAGCATACTTTATAAGATATAATCCTATTTATTATTTGATTATTTAAATCTCCTGTTTAAAAATAGGAAAATAGATGCGCTATAGTTGAATATAATTATACGTGATATAGTTATGTATATAACTGTATATAATGCACATTTTAAAATTGTACTGCATACCTGCTGCTGCCATAATAAAGACCCATTTCGAATGTTTTTCTTCTCTTTCTGCTCCCACTCGCTGTGGTGGAGCAGTTATAAAATATTGTTCTTGTAAATACTTTCCATCATTTCTTAAATAAATATGCATGCAAATTACAGCGAAACAGTTACCGTACGGTGTTCGGGAGTGCTCAAAAAGTTTGAATCGATTTCTTCTTGTAAACTCAGAGATGTGGAGTCGGACGGCAATTAAATTACCACACGACCTTCGTGTTTGTCAAAAAACAGTAGGCAATTCGGCGAGATTTTTGCGCGGGTGGTGAGAGATAAACACCTGCATCCTGGATTCGGACGGCATTAAAATCACCAACTACCCCCTATAAATGATGAAAATCCCTTATATCCCCCTGAGAACAAATTACCGTCCAAATTGGGCTTATGGTAGTCTCAGCCTCAGACGTCACGGCCACGGAACGTTGGCTAAACGTCTGATGCATATGGCACACTTTTCTGGAAACACTTCAGGAATGTCGAAGTCGTCACCTGACTGGTTGAATTAAACCGGATTTCTGGGAGACGTGAGTGTCGCGTTTATTTTCGGTCCGCCTGGAAACAAAGATGCCGTGGCGCCAAACTCCCTCACGAAAGAAGAAAGCCATCGTGTTTACAAATATGACAACGAACGCTTATCAGGGTCAACTAAATGCTGGATTTTCAAAAGTATGTGAAATATTTAAAGTTTTTTGCGGCATAGAATCTTTAAAATACACTCGATAGTTTCACTCACCGGTTTGTTATTGTGGCGACATTTCCACGCCCCGAAACGTAATGCTAAACGATTGGTTGTTTGACATGTCGATCAAACGGCCACATGGGAGGGGGGGGGGGGGGGGGGGCTTTGCCAATGAAAGCGGACATTTATGTGAGACTAGGCTTATGGTAACATTCTATACTGTAAAATGACAGAAAAAGTGTAAAAAACTAAATAGTTAAAATAAATGTTTTGACAAAAATTTTTTATCAGTTTTACAAAACACATTTCAGCTTAATGATTATTTATGTCACATATAATTGTTCTGAAAATGCAAATTCGCTTTCTGACAGTAGGTAAAAAGCAGAAATACATTGGTAACACCGTTTAACCAATAAAATACTCTAGAAAAACTGTTCAAACTAAGTATTTGCAATAAAGCTATAATCACTAATCAATAGTTCTTTACGAAAGTAGTGCACGTCTAATGTTATCATCATTAATGTATTTTATACTATACTACATAAATAGTATACAATCAAACCATTGTGTTTCTTAGTAAACTTACATTTAGCACTTAGCTGCTAGCTTAGCCTATACACTACGCAAATGATGCCAAACCCACTGTGAAATACCATTGGTTCAATCTCTTTCCACATTTCCTGATTGCTTGCAATCGTGTCATGTTGCGCAGTAGTTTTGCTTTCATTGTGGACAGACAAATTGCTTGTCACATCAGGCCTAGTTAGAATATGTTGTAAGAAGAGTATGTTAGGATGCCACTGCGAACACAGCCACTGTGTTCATATTCAGAGAAATATGCATTCTCAAACATGCACAGACAAGTCCCAGAGCGAATGAAGACCGATCAGCTTTGCACTGATATGATCATATTTTCTAATTGTGAATAAATGCTTATATAAATCACCAGACTCAGTGCTCTCCTTCAGCGTGTAAAAGGCTGGCATAGGAACAGATTGCGTCTTTATGCACGTCTGATAGGCTGTCATAATTCATCCGCCAGCCTCTAACACCTCCATAACTCGAACAGCATCAGACGCGGGTGTCTCGCAGACAAAGCTATCATCTTAAGAGCTCACATCACTCACTTTAACAACCGGCTGATGCTTTGCGTTCCCTGTGGTTATGATATGGTCGCTGGGAGGGGGTGAGGAATTCTTCTCATATAAACACTGTGACGGCACGGCGCTTTGGGAGCGACCTGGCGTTGCAGAGGAATTAACCGCCTGCGTGTAGGTTTGTCATCTCCCAAATGCCATCACACTTAAGAGCACAGAAGGGGGTTGGGGGCCTGCCTGATATCTAGGAAAAAGGAGCCAGATAATCCTAATGAAAGAGAGATAGAGGACAGAACATTTGTCTCTAGATTTGGCAGATGATGAGTGTGATTTTAATGGCACGGGGAATTAGACGCGTTAGGATTGATAAAGCCATAAGAGCCTCTTAATATAGTACATCTGTTTTGTGTCCGTATCGTCCCGCTGGACAACTACAATGTCCGTGTAATGTAATCACCAGACAATGGTTGTTAAATTACTCTATATGCTTTAAACACTAATCAGTGAAAGCCATTGAGACACTCATATTGGGCCTCATTTATGAAACAAAAGCGGAACGAATGACATTGTAATCGTTCGTAAAGGCATTCTTGGGTAAACTGTCACTTTTAATTCAATACAAATGGTTTGTGGTGCCCTTCAGTGTAACACTCTTTTTTTTAATTATGCAAGAATTGGATAATTATAAAACTGAAGTTCTTGCTTACGATTTAAAATGGTATAAAATATATGAGTTTTAACCTTTTAAATACATTTTCTTAGTATATTTTAACCTGGATATTTTCAATAGGTGTCAATACTGTACCTATATGCATACCTGTATTTCATTTATCGTTTCTGTATGTAATTTATGGCATTTGGGTTACGTAGCTCAACTGTTTATTAGGATTATATTTATGGCTTATTCTGCATTAAATCATTAATCAATGTCTGATCTCCTTGTTTTTTTCATTCTTTTTAATGAATGTAATAAAAATGCAAATTAATTCAAATTACTCCATAATGCCAAATAATGGGAAATAATCAGGATAGTTAACTTCTGAGATTAATTAGTTTCGTGAAGCATTCAGATTGCATTCAATGTTTCCGAAAGATAAACACAAGAAGCTGAGCCTGCTGCATCAGGTGGAGTCAAACCTTCCTCAAGTCCATGTAAAAGATTAATATGTTCTTGTGATTGTAAGAACCAAGAAGATTCCAAAGAACATCTACAATAAAAGAATAATGGAGGAGACAAAGTTTTGACTATCACCATGAAGTCTGGTCGACATTAGAGCTTAGAACTGCCCACTTAGACAGGAAGTGGTTGGTTAACTAACACAAGAAAAACCCAGAGTTTGCCTTTTTCACGTGACCTTGTGGACCTTATAAGGACCTTATAATTTTCAAAAATCGTGAAACCTGTTTAAATGCATTCTGCTTTGGATCCTCGAATAAGGCAACATCATGAAGGAAGATTGTTGTAACCGGTCCAGAGATGGAGAACAGCTATGCAGCGCAATCAGTGAATATAAACAGCCAGCAAGACACACTGTACATTAAGGTTTCCATATATTTCAAGTGAAATTGAAGAACAAACAGCTGGTGTCATTTTTTGTGTGCAGCACATATTTACATACTCATCTGTAGAAGCGTGGGCGACATTAAATTGTTCGCAAACAGTATATTGTTGCTTAGCTTTTTCAAATTTACCACGGCGCGTAGAGGGAAGAAGAACTTCTATGGAGGCCTTTAAATCAATTCTTTAGATTTCATCAAAATCCAACTGCATTTAAGAAGCATGTTAAAAGACGCATTTCCTTTTTTTCTGTGGTTGTTTTATCTCTCAAACACCTAGTAAAAGTTTAAAACATACAAAATATTTTAACAAGAACCAGAGGATTTTCAGAGGCCTGTAGGGTAAGCACTACAGGAGGGCCCGAACAGCTGGGGGGATGCACATTGTAAAAAAATAAAAAATAAAAAAAAAATGGAAAAATGCTTTTTGTAGGTAAAAGTGAAATAAAGACCATGCCCCAAAGTCTCTGCAACACTTTCAAACATTCTACCCCATTAAAGTGGAAAAATATATCATACAGGAAACGAGCATCTGCCAATGTGTTCACCAATATGACTTAACTAAAGTCTTGACTGAATTTGTGCTACTGCTATTTTTGCAAGTAGTACGAATGGTATTACTGCTTTAAAATATTTAGCCATACCTTTTATAATGGCAAGACGTCTCCTAGATCCTATGTTAAACTCTCTAGACTTGCTATTTAGAATCAGTATGGCAGATTTTACAAACATCATGAAGGTATTGGAAGACAATTGGTGACTAATGGCAAAAAACACTTTTGATATGTCCAATTCCAAATTCCTCCCACGACAATTACTCATACATGACTCATACAACAAAAAACTCATCAAGCTACTTCATTGGGTCTTTTTATGTGCATATAGCCTATAAATTTATGCATTTGTTACAAGTACACTGGATTTTTGTAAACTCAAAAATAGTTGCCTCAATCATCCTCCACCCCCCTTGTTGGCACTGCCCCCCCAGATCAGAGCCAATCGATTTTGTCAGATCTATGAATACAAAAATATTTTCAGATTGTCTCATTTTATTTGCATTATCTTATTTTAATGAGTATGTTAAGGCTAAATTATTTGTAATTAATGTAAAAAAAAAAAAAAAAAAACCTACTCTCACAACTCGCGAATCTCAAAGTATCGCGTGAGTGGACTCTCTTCTCTTTCTCTTCCCGCTTTCTGGAAAGATACGCTAAATGAACAAAATGTTTATTCGTCGTTTTTTTAATAAACCCACAATAAATAGCGTGGAGGTCTCTAACTTTGACACTTCTCAAAAGAGGCGGATTCTTCTACATTAGGTAAGACATACGTTTTTATTCCACTCTTTGTATAGCCAACCAGTCGTTGTTGTAAATGTATTTTAAAGGGGCTATGTGTAGGTTTTTACTTAAAAAAATCTTTAAGATAGAGTTTTCATTTGTCCATTTATGAGCCAACCATAATGTAATAGGAAGAATGACACCTTGACTGTCCACCACGGTTGCCTCTATCAGCCTGTAGGCTCAGTTGTGTCTGGAGGAGTCGGGTCCAAATTGGCGCGAAAATTCACAAAATGTGACGTCATGCGCGTTCTGGTCTACAGCGGCAATCGCTAGCGGTAGTGTTTGAAATGGACTCTGTGGACGGAAAGAAGCGACCAGCCTCCAGCACAACCCAGACACCCACAAAAGCTCATCGTAAGCTTAAAACAAAAAACAAAAAAAAAGCCTCATTTAGTGCGCACCGAGAACGAGCATGAGACTGGCTGCAGTTCCTCTAACGGCCACTGGTGTCAGTAACTGTTAGAAATTTCAGAACTTACGCAGTGCTCCTTTAAATGAAGAAGAAAATATATAGGTTATAAATAATTGAAAATGTAGAAAATATGGTATATGCAGTGTGCAAAAAAAAAAAAAATAGTATATACGGTGTGTAAAAAATAAAAAATCAGAGCTCATGGTCTACCGGTAGGTGCCCCCCCAGGCAAAAATGTGAAACTCCGCCTATGACTTTAAGGCAACAATTTTGCATTGCTTTTTGACATGCACTTACTAAATTAGTTTAAGTAAGTGTCTTGACTGAGCTAGAAATGTCAGCTTGCCATGATTTTAAATCTACACAATTTAGACTAAGGAACCCTAAGAAGATCAGTGTTGGGGTAACGCATTACAAGTAACGCGAGTTACGTACTAATATTACTTTTTTCCAGTAACTAGTAAAGTAACGCATTACTTTTTAATTTACAAGAAAATATCTGAGTTACTTTTTTAATATAAAATTTAATTTTATATTAGCACATTTTTATAATACTACTGCCCAAAATACCTGTAATTTTCCCAAAATGACCACTATATGGAGTCAAGATATATATATTTGTTGTTGATATGGACTACTTTGATAAGAGTGATGTAGTGATGTTCACTGTGAAGCTTACACTGCGATGTACCTGAGAGAAAACAGATTTGACCGTCTAATTTTCCCCAGTAAGAAAAAAAGTGTTTTAAAACTTCTTGTTTTGCAGAACGTCACTGTTATATATGACATGAGAATTAGGCCTGAAGTTAGGAAGAACATTTTAAGGAAAATATAATTATATTTTCATGATTTTTTTCTTCTCAAACCTTGTCTGTGGTGTAAAAACACCCCTGGCCAAATGCCCCGAGAGGGCATCACTTCACACTTTGATAATTACTGTAAGTTAGTTACTGTGTTCTGAACACCACATCCTTTCTTTTTACATCAGATGGAATCTATCTAGGTGGCTGAATAAAAATATTTGGACTTTATATCAAAAAATTTCCTCAACTTAGCACCAGCAAGCTTGTTAGCTAGACAGTTAGCATTAGCTAACAATATTTACTTATTTTCAGTATGGTTATGAATAAACATTCATATCTGTCTGCCCGGCTCGATGATCTAAACAATATAAAAATTTGTACTGTTGATAAACAATATAAAAACAGACGTCACATAGGGCTAAATGCATAGCAATTTAATAAAACTGCTAACTTTACAGCAGCGGGGAATATGAACGTGCATGAGTTATTTTATTTAATCTGTGTTATTTTAATGTTTCGTTTTTTGACCTAAAACATAACTTTAGAGACACTGATGCATTCAAGCATTTCAGAGGGCTTAAATAGATCACCCTTTACAGCAGATTTAGTTCACAAACAACTGACAGTTTTGACTTATATATGATTTTCAGTTACAATAATTAATCCTAAAATTCGGCATTTGTAACTTACTTTTAGCAGCATCAGTTGCGCGCGCGGGCGCTCACAAGATCTCCAGTGTTTACTTGTGAGTTCAGTTCACTGGAGACTCGCTCTAAACGGTTCATTTGAATCAGTGAGTTCAGTTCACTGGAGACTCGCTCTAAACGGATCATTTGAATCAGTGGGTTCAGTTCACTGGAGACTCGCTCTAAACGGATCATTTGAATCAGTGAGTTCAGTTCACTGGAGACTCGCTCTAAACGGTTCATTTGAACTCGAGAACAGCTGCAATCGCATCAATTGTTGCGATTTGCGACAATATTCATTGAAAAGAATATTATAATATTATAATCATTGAAAAGATTATAAGGAGTAACGATATGTTTTATGAAATGTAGTGAAGTAAAAAGTACGATCTTATGCTTTGGAATGTAGTGAAGTAAATGTAAAAGTTACTCAAAATAAAACTACTCCAGTAAAGTACACTTGAAAAATTTACTTAAGTACAGTAACGAAGAAGTTTTACTTCGTTATTGACCACCACTGGATTCTAACATCGCAATACAAAAACTTAATGTAACAATAAAATCAACAGCAAAAATGTTAATTAAACTAGCAAATGAACAAATAATGTCACCATTATTATTCATTACACACACTCTTCGCCAGAATTAAAAACTTTGTATAGCATAAATGAAACCTGCATTCAGGTGCATTATTTTGGCAATCAAAGAGGAAAAATACATAATTTACTTGATATAAGAAACATTTTATGGTGTGTTCAAGTCCATAAAGGATGATTAAAAGTTACGTAAAAAACAGTTTAACATAATAGGTTGTACTAGCTGTTTTTGAGATTAATTTCCCAGCTTTGCAGCGTAAATCTAATTTCCTCTCCATCTGTAACACACGGCCTAATTACGTCAGTACGAGTTAAACAGACCTATCAAAATTACAGAATATTAAATTGGGATCATCCCTCCGAAATATGCTCTATATCCATTTTGTTTTTCAAAAGCAGTAGAGAGAGAGAGAGCGACTTCAAATTAAATAGCCTGTTGGATCAGCCGAGATCCAATTTAGGCCTGACAATAATGGGCTGGCTTGCTTAACTAGAAATCAAACATCATTGGCAAGTTCATCAGGACCGGTATTGACTGAAACGACGTCATCGAAGGAAAAGAAGGAAGCATAACAGGATTAACAACTGAAAATCGGAACCCAGAGCAACTGCTTACTAAACACGCTCCTTAATCCCAGCAGCCACGCTTTCCCCGTAACCCATTTGTGAATCTATCGGTCTCATTCTCTGCCTCTCATTCAGCAGCTCTCTCCGATAGACTTCCCACAACAACACCGTCTCTCTCTCTTTCTGTTTCCGCCGGTTTTCATGCATCCCTAAGCCTCTGCATATGTTGCTTGCTCCGTGAATAGACCTTTTGCTCATGGCTGACTTGGAATATGGTAGGGTTTGCTTAATCTACTTTGCCTTAATCCCTGTGGCCAAGACCCATTTTGCCCAGTGTCTTACCACTTCCTCTGAAATGAGACGCGCACACACATTTTGACATCAATAATAATAAACGACTTTCCTTCCCAGGCAGCGTTTGGGGACATTGGAGCTCGTGAGTGGTGCGTTGGCATGTGTGGACAGGTTTTAGTATGGTAAATAGGTGGTGAATACGGCACAAGCATGAGAAGAGAGTCTGTTTCTGCCTCGGGGGCTTTGAGATATGATGCGATTCGTTTCCGCGGTCCTTCCGTGCGAATGGAAGGTGAGCCGACTGGATCTGCAGAGAAAATGCCAGTACCACCCGCACAGGGATTTGAGTGCCAACAAAGGATGCTGGGAGAAAGAGACATTAACTATGAAGGGTAGAAAAATGAAATGGTCATGAACAGGAGAAATCAAGACAGATCTATCTATCAGTAAAACAGTAATCAGTAATATTGCAAAATATTTTTGCAATTCAAAATAATATTTTTAATTGTAATTGATTCCTTTAAATTTTCAATAGCCAAAAAAAAAAAAAAAAGTTATCAATGTCAATACAGTTAAAATCCATGATTACTTTTTAAAATAAATAAACATGTTTTTAAGCATTTCGGTTGATTTTAAGCTGTTGAGATTCAATCAGCAGCGAAAGAGAACTAATTTCGCTTTATGCACGTGCTGTCTTCATAGAGCATTGGACTATTTAAGTTATTTTTGCTGCTTTATATGCCTTGAACGGGTAAATACACACACTTATGTGTCAGAATGTACATCTTTGCAAGTATCCTCGTAAACAAAGTAATTTAGGTCTTGAGTGAAAGTAAACAGCTGAGAATGAAAAATGTGTAAAAGTATATTGGATCTGGGCAGCTCTTAAAGTGACAGCAGTCTAATATCCCTGCTGTCTGTCATTCAAATTAATTTATTTGATCAATTCTTTCTTTTTTAATTTAGGCTAGTATTAGTTTTTGTTATATTGACACTGTTGACAATATCTGATATGAAAAAGACCTCATTTAAAGTAAAAATAACTATATTGTTTTTATGGAGTGACAGAGTAAAGAGGCGTGCGGATCCATCTGCAAAGCTTTATTCTTAAACATGGTCAAAACAGGTCAGACAATGGCAAACAGGCAAGACAGAAGAGTACTCCAGTAAACAGGCGTAGGTCGATCGATGGCAAACATAATACAAAGGATGAGGCAAGCGAATAATCCACAGACAGACTATAATGCAGGCAAGGTACAAAGAGAGTCCAAACGACAAGACGAGAGAGAAATCCAAGACAGGCAGGCAATCAGGAAACAGACAATCAGGCAAAACTTGACATGACTAAACTGGACTTGAGCAAGGAATTAGGAACTAGATCAAATTCAGACAGAAAACTGGCTCCGTAAAGTGCTACCACTAGGAGAGTGATAACCACAAACAATACTCGTCCCTGAATAAGGGTTAGGGCCTCGTATTTAAAGTGTGTGTGATTGCCTGCAGCTGAGACTGCAATCAGTGCAATGGAGCATGGGAAATGTAGTCCAGGGTGACGTGTAACAGTTTGTGTAGTGTGAGAGTCAATGTAATAGGAAGGCGACCTCTGGTGGTGAGCAGACGGAAGACAACGGACAGGATTCATGACAATTGTAATATATATCTTTACTCTGAAATAAAATTACTCGTATCATGATTTAAGATTTTGGTCATATCGCCCACCCCTACTGATGATGCCCACAAACTGTTAAATAATAACATCATTTTGTTTTTAATCAATTCACAGAAATTAGCCTAATCATTTTTACCAACAACAATATTTGTAACTGGAAAAAAACACAGAGATACATTTAAATCGCAAAACAAGGAGGGATTGTGGAAACAGTCTAATGATGATGTTGCTTAATGTTGTATTGCCATATATTTTGTTAAAATATTAATAATGCCCATCACTAATAACCCATACATGTAGCATATAAATAATCTGCACATATGACACAATATACTATAAAAATACTAATTATATTACTATCATATACTAATATTTTCTAATAATTACACTATTATATACCGTGCAACAGAAGGAAATTGTAAAAATCAGTCAGTAGAATATTAATACAACTACTTATTATGTGCTTAAGATAATTAGCCGTGTTACTCATTGCTTCGTTAGGTTTCATTTAAATGAAAATGCCACCATCTGTTGCCAGTGTGTCCCCAACTGGGTTAGCCAACAATATCACTTATTGATCATTTCATAATCGACACATTTTCTATTTTAATACAGGTTGTTGCTAGCTCTCCAGTTAACATAGTTAGGAAATGATTTGAACAGCAAGGGAAACAATGGAGCAGTCTTCTGTTGACATTGTTACTCTCAGAACGCACAGCCGCCCACTCAGAGCCACCGAATAAACATGTTATTCAAACACGGTCTAAACATGCGCAAACATGTTATTTGAAAAGGGGCAAAAATGAGCTCTACCGAAGGCCATGCCTGTTGAATTGTCATATATATTTATAACTGTAATGAGAGGAGAATCACCCCTCTCTGATAACTGTCAACAAACACAGAAGGACAATGAAAAAAAAAAATCAGCAAATTATGTGGAAATGACCATTTCAGTTTTGAAATGGAATGAATATACTAAATAAACAAACAAACTCATACAGGATATTCATCCACAACAAAAAGACATCACTTTCTTATACATTGCAATGTTCTGTGTTTGGTCACACTTTATTTTCAGGTCTAGTTGTCATTATTAACAAACCATTGACTGTGACTTCTACCTCAATAAACTCAAACTAATTTGCCGCTTCTTAATAGTTAGTAAGGTAGTTTTTAAATTTAAGTCATAGGAATGTATAATATGGTCATGCAGAATGTACTTTATAAGCACTAATAAACAGCCAATATGTTAATAATATACATGCTTATAAGCAACTAGTTAAAAGTGAGAACTGGTCCCTATACTAAAGTGTTACCCTGTCTTTTTGTAGCATAAGCAATGCAAGTAGTGAGTTTACACTGAAAAATGCAGCGATGTGTTGTGCACTATGAGTACTGGGATACTGGAAGGGAAAATGCTAAACATCCTAAAGCTATTGACAAAACATGTCAGCATCCACTTCCTTTTCACGAAAAACAGAAGAACATACATTTTCTTTTTGTGTTTTAAGAAATAAAATAGCACAGATCTGGAATGACAAAGTGTTTTGGCTATTCAAGTGTACTTGGAATCGCCAAAAAAGAAGAGACAAAAAATCATGTTGTTCCAAACTTGTAATGTTTCCTTGTATTATGAGGTAAATAACCTAAAATGTGCCTCACAGAATTGATTGTAAAAATATATAAAAAAAAAAAAAAATGACAATCAATCTGAATACATCTGTCACGAATCCGGTTCGTGGCCTTCCATCCGACTGCCAAAAGAGGTCGCCTCACCATCATATTGACTCTCACACCACACATCACACTGGACTGCATTTCCCATCATCCATTGCACTGACGACACACACAGCTGATTCCACTAATCACGCTCACACCTGAAAATGATCACAGACTATCTCACACTCTTTATAAGCCTTGGACTTTCTCTCCCTGACTGCCGAGTATTGTTCTGCATATAGCACTCCCCTAGTGTTAGCTGCCTTACCGAGCCATTCTGTGTTTTTCTGTTTAGTTCCAGTATTGTTCTGCGTGTAGCATTCCCCTAGTGTTAGCTGCGATACGGAACCCTCTTTGTTGTCTTAGTCTTGCCTTGCCTTGCCTTGTGTGATTTCTAATGTTTCTTGCCCGTGTTTCCTGGATTAACCCCTTGCCTTGCCGTTCAGACTCTGTTTGCACCTCTCTTGGACCACTGCTTGTTTACCTGGATTATGTCTCTGCCTCACCCTGTTGGATATAGTTCGCCGATCATAGACCCACGCTTGTTCTAGGAATACTCTTGTGTCTTGCCCGTGCCATACCTGTTCGCTGTTGTTTGATAATCCTGCCTGTTATTTGACTGTTTATTAATGAAAGCTTGCACATGGATCCGCGCGTCTCACGTCTTGTTCGCCCTGTTACAATACACAGTATAGATTAAACTGAAACAGATCCACAGCATATGAACCAGAAGTTGTGACCAACTTCAATACACTCAATAAAAAATAAAAGTACCAAACAGTAACTGGGGTGGTCCCTTCTCAAAAGGTATACATTTGTACCATAAATATCCTTAGAGGATACATATTATGACCTTAAAGGTACATTTTAGTACCAAAAGTGACTGTATTTTGAGTGTGAGTATAAAAAAATTAAATAAAATCTGATTTTGACTGAAGATTATGAAGTCATTTTTTCAATTCAATTGCATGGATTAATTGCTTACTGCAAGACTATTTTTAATTCGATACAGACTTTAAAATAACGATTGCAGGTTGCCAGTCATTACTTATTTCTTTCAAATGTATAATTGTTGCTTTCTTTAGTAGCCTTTTAACATCTGTGCTGTTATATTTTGCAGGTCTCTCATGAATAACTGAAGTGTGTTGATTGTTGTGCATGTAGCCACATCTAACTCCCTTTGGACGACTTAAAACTGAACTCTCAGCGTCTGCTCTTGAATCTAAATGCACCAACCTGGGGTCACGGTAATAATATACCTAACAAGATGACCTGAAAATGTCCTATTCATCACCTGCCCACACACATACTCTCTCTCTCACACACACTCCCGTAGAATTATCAAAAGTAATTCATCTGCGGTAGTTGATCTTCAATCTAATTACTGTTTGACAGCACATAATAATCTAAGGTGAGTGTAGAGAGAGGCTGAACACTTACCAAAGTGAACTTTTGCACAGTGCCTTAAAATAGTATATAACATATACTTAATGTGCTCTGCGGTCGCTAGGCAACCGTACCGCAACGGGAGAGGCATCATGCTGTCCGTACAAGTGTGATGGAGGAAACCAGGAATGTGTATTATAAAGTTTAAAACTATTTAATTCACAGATTACTTGTGACCTTTTGCCAAAACACAGTGTCCTTTATACAATAAAGTTAATTTTGTAACACTTAATTTTACAGTCATGTTACTCAAGTAAATACTATGTACTTACAGTAATTACAGTAACTAGGTAATAACTAGGTACTAACTCTGAACCTACCCCTAACCAAACCCTATCCCATGTAGTTACCTTTCTAATGTACTTTCTTAGGTAGGTACACTGTAATACATGTAAGTGCATGTACTGTAAAATAAAGTGCAACCACTATTTATTTTTACTCATATAATAATAATAATAATAATAGTCAAGAAACAGAAGCTGGGGGGGGGGGGGGGGGGGGGTCAAAACAATTGTTTGTTACATAAGAAAATATTTATCATTTTTTTTCCGTTTGTTTATGACCCTACCAGATAAATCAGAGATAAAGCACTGAAATAATGAAATGAAAAGAAAGCTATAAAAGGAAGCTACCTAATGCCAAGACGACCCACGATGCATCACAACTGCCCGAGTGTCTGAATTATGAAGCTGACTGTATTACAGCATGAAGATATGACATGCGTTATTATTATATATAGATCAAAGCCAACATGTATATATTTTTAGATAGGAACTAATTTCTGGAATTTTAAGTACATCTGATTCATCTTCACCAGTTTAACAACATAATTAATTTTTTTTTTAGTAACATTGCTGGTTATAAGAGTTTTAATTGTTAGGTTATATAAAGTGCTTCAAACATTTTAATTATCATTCCAATTTGACTGCTAAGAATATTATTATTATAATCAATTTATCAATTTATTCCCAGTATTATAATTTTAATTTAAGTTCTCCATTACACTTGAATCTTAAAAATGCTTTAAGAATTAGTTGAAGTTAAATAAAACACCACTAATTAAAAAACATGTTTTCAAATAGTTTGTGTAATCTAATTACTAACCCTGGAAAATTGCATACTGTATAATATGGCTGTATATATATTAAATTTACAATATCATTGTCACATATAATGAAACTGATTCACAACGCATTTTACCTTTTGCAACGTGACACATTTTCAGGTGAAACTGTAGCCATATATTAAAACAAGAAATATAAGTGATATAAAGTGACTTGAATAAATGGGGGGGGGGGGGGGTCCGGGGAGTGAATTTCGAGGTGGGACAGTGTTTCATTTCCAACTGGTTAGATTTATTTGAAAATTAAAGTGATTTCTATATTTTATCCATTCAAAAGACTACAAAAGCGAACCCAGTTCTGCATAAACCGTAGTGGGATATTTGTGTCTATGGTTTGCTGGGCAATGCCGTCTTTGATTGGCCATCAAGAGCAGACTGCAGCCAATGGAAATGCTTCTCTATTGCTGTGTATGCTGCTCCTCACACAGTCACAGCTGAGCCGCTGCGCATCTCCAAGCAAACAGAGCTGTTTCGATTATGAATGAATCTTTGTTTGCTGTGATTCAATGACCCATTCATAAAGAGAGTTTCTTGCTTCATTCCTTAATGAATCAGCCGTTTGAACGAATCGATTAGATGAGCGATTCAGTGACAGACAGTGACTTGCTGCCACCTACTGGGAGTTTCATTTTTAAAGTATAAATTTGAATTGTTTCAATATTCAATCTCATAACATTGTTTTTATTAAATGTATTAATGCCACCCCTGAGTCTTGTTAAAAAGTCTGTAAATATTCCACATTTGTGCTCTTCTGTTCGGTGCAAAGATTAATTGATGATGCTGATTTCAGGTTTTCCTGATTGTATCTTATTATTTTAAATGAATTTGTTAATTTTTTTTTTACAAAAAGTTAATCTATTTTTGGCACAACATATGACATACATTTAATAAAGTTAAAAATGGCATTACAAAGGTTAAAAAAAATACTTTGAGTCAAAAATCACCTTATAATAGTAAGGTTAATTTCTGTCATTGATCAGAAGGTGTTCCTAATTTATTTATTATTTTAAGTAGAAGCACTACTGCTCCTGAAAATAAATGTATGTGTAGACTCCTGAAGAATGTAATGTTACCTTTTAAATCTAATTGAAAACGTTTTTGCAAAGTGTAAACTATAAAATATAATCTACAAATCATGCAATACTGTACCGCTAAATAAGACGTGTTTTAAGGTCTTAGCTAATCAGGCCAATGAGAGACAATCATTGTAATATTTTATGAAATCATTCGTTCATTTCACTAAACAAAACTTTTTTATATATTTTTTTATTAAACACAAGAGGTCATTAATAATAATTATATTATAAGATGTACAAATTCAAACACAACGTGTCTTTAATTTGGGCAGAATGTACAAGTCTTAATGTACAAGGTTTAGAGAAAATATGACAAATTTTTAATAAATGTTTTCATAGATTATAAATGTTTTGTGATTAATATATCTGAAAGGTAATCTAAAATTACCATTGTTAATTTTACCATTGTTAAACACACGGGAACTCTGGGATGACATTTAACGCAGAACAAAGGACACTGGAAACACTGGGCTAATAAACACAGGATAACGAGGGACTAAACGAGGGACCTAAGGAGACACACCTGGAAACTAATAAAGAACTAATCAAACACAGCTGGAACTAATAGAACTGAATGGGGACAAGAGCAGGGCACGCCAAATAAGGGCACAAGATGGAGGGAAACAAGACATGGGGAACCAGGACTGACAGTTACTCCCCCCTCTCGAAAGGTGCGTCCCGCACCATACACCATCCAACGGGGAGAGGGGGATGGGTGCTCTAGAGGCCTCAAGAGTTTGGGGACGGAAGGCCTCCAGGGCGGCGCCCGTTCCGGGACCCACAGGCTCGGGCGGCCATGGCGGAGCAGAAAGCTCAGGTGGCCATGATGGATCTGGGAGTTCGGGAGGCCATGGTGGGTCCGCCTCCGAGGCTGCGGCCCCAGGCCCGGCCTCTACGGCTGGAGCCCTACTACCCCCCCTCAAAAGAAATTCCTTGGGTAAAGTAGGGGCTCGATCGGGCACTTGAGGGCGCTCTGGAGGGCGCTGCCGAGGAGCAGGCACTGGCTTGGAGGGAGCCGCAACCAGCAGGCTTTTGACATGAACCGCCGGCAGGCTTGCCATACTAACTGCCGGCGGACTTAAATGAGCAGCGGGCGGCAGCCTAGAGTTCCCCACAGACAGCGGGCTGGAGGGAGCCACGGACGGTGGGCTTGCTTTCCCCGCGGTCGGCGGGCTGGAGAGAGCCGCGGACGGTGGGCTTGCTTTCCCCACGGACGGCGGGCTGGAGAGAGCCGAGAGGGCGAGGGCGATGAATAAAGCCTCCATAGCTGCAGGGGGGAAAACGAAGAAAACAAAAAGGGGAGAAGGGGCACCACTTACTTTTGTGGGTTTTTTGGCGTTCTGTCACAAGGAGCAAGGTAATGAAAGAGACGAGGAGTAAACTTCTGTTAAGGTTTTAATCAAGACAAACGAAAGTACAAACACACAGGAACTCTGGGATAACATTTAACACCAAACACAGGACACTGGAAACACTGGGCTTATTAATAAACACAGGATAACGAGGGCCCTAAGGAGACACACCTGGAAACTAATAAAGAACTAATCAAACATAGCTGGGACTAATAGAACTGAATGGTGACAGGAGCAAGAAACACCAAATAAGGGCACAAGATGGAGGGAAACACAAGAGATGGGGAACCAGGACTGACAAATGTATAGGACATTTGTCTTAATGTTAATCAAACAATATAAGAAAAGAGGGAATCACTCACTGTTCTTAATTGAACTGCTTTTGTAGTTTTAATAATACATTTATTTGTAATGAACACACTAAATGGAGTTTTACATTTGATTATTTGTTTTTCTTCCTTGAATTCTTTAGTTTAGATGTAAAATAGAAAAGGTAATGCATTTTTCCCCCCTTATATTTACAGCTTTTGTGCATTTGGTCTTATTTTTAATAACAAAGATAAAAGAAAAATAGCTATATTGCAATTATTAATATAGTAATTATTATTAAGAAACGAACTGGAGGAAAAGATGCAATGTTGCTAGGTGATTTTGCTTTGGAACCTTCAGAAAACTTTAGCTCGATTTTTCTCTGAGCTGAGTTTGCGGACTCTGTCGACTTCAAACGGGTGTAGTTTAGTCTTTTTTTTTTTGTCCGATTCCAACAAATCATACATCATTTTCATGGAAAATATGAAATTAAAAATGACAAATTTTTGAAAATGTTCTTATTGTGTCTCATTTTGCCCGCACAGCTCACATTTTTAAAGAAATTCAAACAAATACTGTTTTGGATCTTTAATGTGCTGGGACTTGTGACAGATCACTGGCACGAGTGGCACGTGAACTGATCGTCTTTTCATATTTCCTTAAAGCAGGGCATAAACATAAATGAACATCAGAAGGTATTTTCACCCTGGAAAGATGTCAATACACAACATTTTGTAAGTTTAAGTCCACCAAAGTTAATTTATTCTTCTGTCTGATTTGTTTGTTGGACAAAATGGCAGATTTGCCATTATAATTGTCAAGTTAAGTCAAGTCACCTTTATTTATATAGCACTTTTAACAATACAGATTGTGTCAAAGCAGCTTTACAATATTAAATAGGAAAATAGTGTGTAATAATCAGAGGTGGAAAGTAACGAATTACATTTACTCGCGTTACTGTAATTGAGCTTTTTTGTGTACTTCTACTTTTTCAAGTAATTTTTAAAATTTGCAATTTAACTTTTACTTAAGTATATTTTGTTTTAAGTATTGTACTTCGCTACATTTTAAAACACATTAATTATGGAGTAAAAAAAAAAATCGCTCCCTGGAAATGGGCAGGAGAACAAACTGGCACTAAAATCACAAGAAAGATGCAGACGGACAAGATAAGCGTTAGTGGTGCAGACCCAGCTGAAAACCAAACCTCGTCGTATTCTGCTGAATTTTAACTAGGAAGGAAATGAAGTGAACCCCTGGCCATGTTTATGCTCTATTATGCAATGTAAACTGTGTGTGCCTAGGGAGACCAAACTAGCACCTTATAAAATCTCGACATACCCCTTCTCAAGCATGTAGAGATAAGGTAAATACATCGTTGCATTGGTGGTTAAAATGAAGCTTTGGCAGTTTAGCAAAAGGTTTTGCACAAATTAGCCAAAAAGACAGCGGTGCAGGGTGTGCGATATTGGCTGCGACAATATCGTATTTTTTTTTAACAATGTGCGATTTGACATGATCAGTATTTAGCCAAAAACCAAACAAAAAAACTCCCACCATGTGTGAATTAAGTCTAGATTAGACTAGTGCGCGCGTGCATTTAGAGTGTGTTCTTTCACTGCGTGATTCAGTCTGTTAAAATGATCACAAAATTGAAGATATAGGTGCAGGAAATGTATATTTATATAATTTCATGTAGTAAATCAATAGCACACGAAGAGTGTCGTTTTTCTCCAAAAACAGCATGATTACAAATAGATTTTAACAACAGTTCAATAAACAAGAAATTAATCAAGAGACTTGCCTTTTAGATGACATATTGCCTGTTTTTGCTCTATTTCGACATCAAAAATAATCCCAAACACAGCCACCGCACTGTTTTGGATGTCTGAGCAACATGACGGTGTTTCATTCCTGAATGAATCAACTGTTTAAATGATTCGGTTCAGTCGCAATGACTCACTTATTAACAGTGACTTACAGTGACACCTACTGGCGGTTTTAATTTCGCATTTAAAGTACCTTTTGATTTTTTTTGATTTTTTTTTATATAATTTCAAATGAGTATTTAACATTTTATGTCTTATCAAAACATTATTTCTGCATTTGTTAAATGCATTCATGTCCTGCATTAAACTGTGCAAATACATCTAAATGCTACTTCAGATGAAGCTTCTGTGTTTCCTCTGCATTGCAAAAATGAATTTTGTTGATACTGATTTAATTTGGCTGGTAACAGCACAAATGTCTTATTATTCTAAATAACCGATTCCTTTAATTAAAAACAACTAATTTGAGATTTATAGGCCTATCCCAGTGGTGTCAACTCAGTTCCTGGAGAGATGCAGCCCTGCAGAGTTTAGTTTTCAAATAAACCTAAATTATTAGATTAGTATAGATATAACCCTAATTGATTAGACCTAAATGATTAGTATAGCTGGATCAGATGTGTTTAATTAGGGTTATATCTAAACTGTGCAGGGCTGTGGCCCTCCCTCCAGGAGTTTGACACTCTTGGTCTATCCCATTTTTGCATCCCTCCCACCGTTAAAAATTAACTAAGTAATTTTTACTCTGTTTCCATGTGAGCGCACGGCTTCTAGTGTGCTCAAGCCGTGCGCCCTCTTGTCTGCGTGCCTTGTTTCATGTTGGAGTGGTGTTGGTGTTCGGATCCCGGCACTCATGTCTTGAGTTTCGGTTTCGTGTCGGGGGTTCAGACACTTGTGCTCCATGTTCTGTCTCTTTGTGTGAGCGTGCGGTCTCGAGTTTGCTCAGCTGCACCCTCTTTTGTCCAGGTGTGCTGTGTTTTGTGTTGTTGCACGCAGTTCATGTTTTTATCAGCTGCGAGCATTCATGCTATGTCTTGTGCTGTGCGGCACGCAGCTTGTGTTTTTTATTGGCTGTGTGTTTTCATGTTGTCATGTCTTGTGTGCGCATTCTGCTTATGAGTATTTGTTTTGCTGGCCATGTGCTTGTGTTTTTGTTTTGTGTGAGCACATGGCTTTTGTCTTAGTTTTCTGTGTGCCATGTGCTCTCATGTAAATTGTCTTGACCCCACCCATCTTGTTTCCTTATTATTGGTTCATTTGCCCCACCTGTGTTTACCTCGTTACCCTCCTCATTTGCTCCCTTTATAATCTCCTTTGTTTGTATGTATGTTCCCCAATTGTGTCCTAATCCTGCCTTGCCTTGTTGTGCCCTGTCCTGCTTTGCCAAGTTCCTGTTTTTCCCCCACGGGGTAGTTTTTGTTTTATTTTATCAAAAAAGTCCATCTCCTGAACCATTGAGTCCTCACCTCATCCCTTCACCCCAAACCCTGACATGTGGAGGATTAATTTTGGATGAATTTTGAACTAAACATCATGTTACATGTTCTAACTGTCATATACATTTTAAAGCTTTCTATTCTCTTTAAACATCAACAATTGACTCGTTTCTGTCCATGGCAGTTCATTTTAGGACAGAGACAGTTTCAGGCGAAAAAAAAAAAAAAAAAAGTGTCTACTAATCCATGAAAAAGCAACCTATGAACCATCTAATTTTCCACTGGGAAGACACTTCTTGAAATATACTGTACAAAGATCAAAATGTCATTAACTGACAAAACGGTTGCAGTGCGTGTGGCATGCTCTCTGTTTCTCCACATTAAATATAGATCAGTGGAGCATGACTTCAGAACAATAACACTAATAAAAGACCGTTATTACAGCCTTTAATTTGAGCACACTGAAACAATGAATCTGCAGCTCAGTCTGTCCTAATACAGACTACAGTACTCTATTCTTTACGGGGGTTTTTTCCTCTCAAAAAGAACAAAACAGCAGGGAATTATTAGAAAATGGAGGAAGTGTAAAGAAGGGTTAATACATGAAGTTAAAAGCAAAAAAGAAACAAATGAAGATAAAGAGACGAAACGAGAGACACTAACTTCAACCAAGAGCCACCAGGAAATCCACCTGACAGTTGCCATGGCAACATAGGTGAAGATGGGCCAGACGCCAGGCCCGTGGAGCGTCTCTTAATTGGAAGGCTTTTAGCCTTGGCTCTCTAACGCACAAACACAGAGATTGTCTGTATCCTGCACATTCTCCTATATCCTCACACACATGCTGCTTTAGAATATATATGAGCACTAATATCAAAATGAGGTTAAATGAACTGGACAGAGAGGATACGGGCAATAGACATTCTAAATGTGCTTCAAGTTTTGTGCTTGATTTGAGGAAAAAAAAAAAACTGTAACTCCTGTTAAACTAACAGTTCACAGAAAAGTGAAAATTTGGTCATCATTTACTCACCTTTACTTTTTCTAAACCGGTATTTGCCCAATTTTCACCCCATATTTGTTTTGAACACACAAAGTAGCTCTACAAGATTAAATCCCTATCATCAGTTTTTAAAGATTCAGGGTTTCACATTTGCATGTTTATTAATAGTTTTGAAAGTGTTTGTTAGTTTAGCTTGTTTGTAACAGGGTAAACAGGACACACATTTCCATGTCTGTTTTTCACAGCAGTAATAGCCACTCTTTGATCTGTGTGTACCACACAACAAGTGAACAGCCTGGCTCAGAGCCGCATTCATTTAGAACTAGATTATTTGTATGAAAAAATAGTTTGTTTTTAGTCTACATCTCCATAGGTTTGTTTACAGTATGCAGCAATTCTGAAAGATCTCTAGGATTTGTGTGGGGGGGGGGGGGGGGGGGCATCCACATCAAGGTTATAATTACTTTGAATTTTCAGTGTTTTGGGTTGTCTTTCAGTTTAGTTTTAGTTAATTTCATTCATTTTTTTTGGCCTATTTTAGTTTATCTTTGAGTTATATTACTTATAGCTAGAGTTATTAACATCTAAATTACATTTTTTAATTTAAAACCTTTCATATATGGCAATGCAAAACACTATACTGCACATAGATTGTATTATTGCATAGCCAACTGAAAACAAGACACACTGATTGCAATAATGACAAAGAATCAAACATAGATGGATTTGATTCATACCAGTAACTCAAATCTTCTGAATCAGTTCACCAGTTCAGAATCATTCACTAATTCAAAGTAAGTTGCATCATTGTACCTGTACACTTCTGAACCAGAGAAGCTTCTTACCTGGGCTGTGGAGAAAAAGAACTGGACTGTTGCTCAGTGGTCCAAAGTCCTCTTTTCAGATGAAAGTAAATTTTGCATTTCATTTGGAAATCACGGTCCCAGAGTCTGGAGGAAGAGTGGAGAGGCACAGAATCCATGTTGCTTGAAGTCCAGTGTGAAGTTTCCACAGTCAGTGATGATTTGGGCTGCCATGTCATCTGCTGGTGTTGGTCCACTGTGTTTTCTGAAGTCCACAGTCAACGCAGCCATCTACCAGGAAATATTAGAGCACTTCATGCTTCCTTCTGCTGACAAGCTTTATGGAGATGTTGATTTCATTTTCCAGCAGGACTTGGCACCTGCCCACACTGCCACAGGTACCAAAAGCTGGTTCAATGACCACGGTGTTACTGTGCTTGATTGGCCAGCAAACTCGCCTGACCTGATATTGTCAAGAGAAAGATGAGAGACACCAGACCCAACAATGCAGATGACCTGAAGGCAGCTATCAAAGCAACTTGGGCTTCCATTACACCTCAGCAGTGCCACAAACTGATCACCTCCATGTCACGCCGAATTGATGCAGTAATTCATGCAAAAGGAGGCCCAACCAAGTATTGAGTGCATAGAAATGAAGATACTTTTCAGAAGCCTAACATTTCTGTTTAAAATATATTTTTTTTATTGATCTTATGTAATATTTAAATTTTCTGAGAGACTGAATTTTGGGTTTGCATTATCTGTAAGCCATAATCATCAAAATTTCAAGAAATAAAGGCTTGAAATATTTAACTCTATGTGTAATGAATCTATATAATATATGGGTTTCATTTTCTGAAATGAGTGACAAAAAATATTGACCTTTTTCATGATATTCAAATTTTTTGAGATGTACCTGTATTAAGTGCTTTAGTTTGATTAAAGCATTGCCAATTTTTGATTCAGACTAATGGATGTAGATGAATGCATTTTGGCTTCGTCCAGCACATATAAACTCATTACTCACCCTCATGTCGTTCCAAACCTGTATGAGTTTCTTGCTTATGTTGAACATAAAATAAGATATTTTAAAGAATGCTGGTAATCAGACAGTTGATGGTCCCCATTGACTTCCATAATATTTATTTGGGGGGGGGGGGGGCTATCCAGCCACTACCAAACTGCCCCTAGCAATAATTTTGATCAAACAATCAAATATATGTATATGTTTTTGTCATTTCAGATGCATCTGAAACATCATATCATTGCTATTACCTAAGAAGTTCAAGTAAATACGTTAGAAAACTGCGCGCTTTCAAGGACGCGCATTTAATACATGGGCGGAATGTAGTCGCACACCGGATGAAAAGTTCAGTGCGCACAGGTACTGCACCCAATTCAAGACAGCAGTCTAAAACAGTTACTATATAAGCCCACTTCAGGAATGAACAAAGTTGCATCGATGAGTTTGAAGTACGGTGTTTGTTTGACAAAACAGAGCAAACGGAAAGAGAAAGTGCAATCTATGTCTGGGCCATTCCACTGCCATTTGTGACATTATAGGTACAAACATGCATAAAAATTTATTATAAAATATATTTTATTATTAAGCAATGTGTCCTGCACATTGATCTTACTGCAAATTTAAAATATATAATTTAAAAAAGTTATATCTAAAAGTTATATATAAAAAATACCTAAAACACTGAAAATATAGCATTTGTACATGTCCCCAGTTCCTAACGCTACATTTTAACTTGAAATATAATGTTTAAAATCCTTCAGAAAACATTTTTATTTTGCATTTGTGTGTACCTCCATATCCCATCTGCAGGGGCGTGTCTAGAGCATTTTAAATGGGGGGGCCAGTCTGGGGCACTGCCTTAAAAGAGGGTGGCCGGGGGGAGGGGTTGGATACACGATGTTAATAGGCCTATATTATATAGGCTATTAATTGCACAGTGTGAGATTCATTGGTCCTCACAGAACTTTGTGAGATCGCGATGAACAAAGAGTGACAGCTTTATTGGTTATGAGCACTCTTTGCGAGCTTTCTAAGCAATCCATTTAAAATGTAGAACTTTGTTTTTTGCCCACACACGTTGCAAAGTTTTGGGAATGACATCTGCATATTTATGCGGGATTCGCTCTCGAAGTAGCAGCATATTGATACCAATAGAAGGGACAAAATATGTGAAAATATGCATTAAGAGAGCACCCCCACTTATTTCAGAAGCAGTCTTAGTGATTATTTCTGGAACCTGGTTGATATGCTTCTATAACTATATACAAAAACAACAAAATACAAATGTACTACATAAAATAATTTAATAAATGCATATTTACAATTTAAGCACTTAACTAAAATAGCCTAGAGGAGGCTAACTATATTCAGCTTGCTTCCATTTAGTGAGAAAAGCCTACTCTTCACTTGAATTAGAAAAAAAAAAGCTTTTCTGGTCTTCAGTGATGCGAGGATAACGTTTGAGCATACACACAATATCTGAGTGAGACCCGAGCCAATTCATAAAAGAACAATGTAGATTTAAAAGCACACGTCCAGTTTTGTGAGAGTGAAGGAAATCCGCTTGCGAGTGGAGAGATTCGTGCTCGCGCATTACATGATCGCGTAACATTATGCGCTCTCGACATCTATCATTTAGATCACGCTAAAATGCCTAAAATTAATAAAGAAGAGAAGAAAGCGGTCCTAGGCAGCTGCCTACACATGCCAAGATACGCCAGATGCAGTTAGAAATTAACTAAAAACAAGCCTATGGCAAGACATCTGGTAGGGGGGGCACCTGGGGTGGCCAGCCAAATTTCAGGGGGGGGCGGTGCCACCCCTGGCCACCACGTAGACACGCTCCTGCCCATCTGTGCTTTCAATAACTTTATTTCAAATACATGTATAATATTTTGGATAAAATACACATTTTAGTTGTGTCCCCAGGTTTTCACTTAGTTCTGTTACCCTAACCCCCCCCTAAAAAACTGGGAAAATTCCACAAGACACATTTTCAACATAATATTGCAACATCTGGATCTTCTGAAGGCAATGAAATGATCAGAAGCATGTGGTCTTGTTTTCTTTTCTGTATATTTGATGATATTGTAACGGTGGCTGGATGCGTTATTATAAATATACTGTCCTGTTACCTAAATTATTTCTTAGATGTTACATGTTTATTATAAATATGGTAAAATCACTCTGGACCCCTCACATCCAGCACACAACCTCTTTGAACTGTTACCATCTGGTCGACGCTACAGAGCTCTGAGCACCAGAACGACCAGACACAGGAACAGTTTCTTCCCTCAGGCAATACATCTCATGAACACTCAATAAATAAACGTAAAA
Organism: Barbus barbus; assembly: GCF_936440315.1. NCBI lineage: Eukaryota > Metazoa > Chordata > Actinopteri > Cypriniformes > Cyprinidae > Barbus > Barbus barbus. The sequence continues at coordinate 9,744,528 of NC_136720.1, read as the reverse complement.
CACACAACTAATACATTATCCATTCACCACACTCACTTATTTTATTTTATTTTCTCATTTCTAATTTGCACATACTTGACCTGTACATACATAGCCGCCTATATTATATATTATATATTGTGTATTGTTTATTTTTTTTTTGCTGCTTTGTACATTGGTTATTGGCTATTTCCTGTTATTTTGTTTCATTACCTGTGTCCTGTCCTGTTACTGTCCTTCTGTTGCACTGTGGAGCTTCTGTCACTATAACAAATTCCTTGTATGTGTAAACATACTTGGCCAATAAAGCTCATTCTGATTCTGATTCTGATTCTGATTTATTTTAAAAATACAAATCTTTGGTGAATCACTATAATGTGCTGAGTGTAATATTAGCATGTACTCCATGTGGCTAGATTATATGTATTTGCTGATTTTATCCTAAAATCTCAATCCTCTTACTTTCAGTCCTGTTTCTCGTATACTCATATATCCTATACTTATATATAGCAACTGAGTAAAAGTAACAGGAGTGAGTAGTGTCATCAGATTTATTCATGTAAATATTAGGCTACATCCATACTTATCTAGATCAATTTGAAAATGCATCTTTTTCTCAGAGAAAACCTATGGTTGTTTCTGCATTTTATACTACATTCCTGCAAGTATGACAGAAAATGTACTTGAAATTTCTGTCCTGTGGCAATCATGTATTAGACTCATATATGGAATGGCGTTTGTGTGTGAGCTGCGCTATAAGAAGTCAAAATCCACAGAAAAACTGAAAATATATTATTTGTTAAGTTTATTATTGTTAATATCAATTTTACTTTAATATTTAATATTTATTATTTTTTCGTAACTTATATCTTATCTAATAGCCTGTCCTCTACCCCTAAACAAAAACCTCTGCAGACCACTAGATTTAAACAGAAACATAATTTTGCCTTTTTTAGCAGTGAGGTCAGCTCACTAGTCAATGTTTAACACGTTCACTACATGCGGGCATTAATACCTCGTATGTGTAGTCAAACCTGTATACTAATATAATGGATACTCCTTCCTGTTACCCATTTCATTCCTGTTACTAAATAGTTTTTTTTGTTTAAACAATAAAGTTAAACCACAATTTTTGTTTTAATCAAGTTTGGTCTATAATTTATCCTATTGTTTAATAAATTGCATCATAGAAAATGTATACGCTTGAGGTTTGAGTCGCCTTTAAAAATAAAAAAATTGGATTGTGTACTTTAGAAAAATACATCTTGTTTAGATAATTAGTGATTTTTTATGATAAAAATAATATTTTTTGACCATGAAACCAACAATTTATTTAAAATAAACACATTGAGATATTGAGATAAATGAAGGCATTTGTTGACATATTTTTAAACATGCTTTTTAAAAGACTGTTTTGGTAACAGGACTGAGAAAAATGCGTCCATCTTCCACTTAAAAATTGTGTAAAAAATTAAATAAAGTTACCTGAAATGGACCAGTACAGATTTCGAATAGTTAAATATGTGTATTACTAGATTCCGTTTTTAAAAAAGATAGAAAATGAATTTTTTTTTGAAGAGTTTTGGAAGCAAATGGCACCCATTCGGTGGAATGGCCAGGCTATTATTAGCTCCCTATATAAAGCATATGGACAGAAAGACAAACGTCGTACGGAAAGATACACAATCTTTCAGCATAGGATAGAGTCATGAATATCAACAATAATTTGGGACAAATGTAATGTGATTTATTTATTTTTTTTGGTAAACTATGTAAGTGGCGGTGGTAGTAGTAGTATCGGAACAGCATCCTGAGTCGCCGCGGATAGTCTTTAACTTTAAATTAATGTTGTTCAGCTGAATGTACAAATCAAGCTGTTAGCTGAAATATCCACAAAATAAAAAAAACAACACTGAAATAAGAGCGTGCGGTTTATCTGTCAATCAGATAAGCATGAAAGTTTTGTTACTACAGCAACAGCAAGCAGGGTATTCTTTCAGAATCATCCTGGGTCCAATTTGATTGATATTAAAATAAAGTGATGTGTGATTAAGACACCCAGCGCTCTGATGCTGATGTTGGTTCACAAAATCAAAATTGTGTAATTATTGTCTTTTAAACATACTATTTAAAAAAAAAAAAAAAAAAAAAACTCTTTAGGCTATATGAATGTCCCCACCAATGTCGAAAGCAAACCTATGCCCTTGTGCAAACCCATGCTGACAATTTGGTCTGCAGAGTTCTAGTTAAACAGTCTTGAAAGTTTCCGCCTCACCAATCACAGAAAAGATCTCAACTTTCCTCTCTGACATGTTGGCTCACTTGACACATCTACTCATTAACTAAATTTGAACCGTCCACCTAGGTAAGACCTTCCCCCACTCAACTGATCTCTATTTTGGTGGACGGCTATGGAATCGTCTAGATGATCTGCTTGAGAACAGGATACGACACACAACTTTATATTCATTGAGTATATATTCACTGACAGTGACAACCTCTCATGGGCACTGAACTTGTCCTTATTAACTTCTTCCTAAGGTGAGAGCTGGTCTCCAAACCCCCATCCTCTCCAACTTCTACAGGTGTGTCACAGAGCTTCCCGAATTGGTCCATTACTGTCTGTACAGGAACAGCGTTACCCTCAGATGGAAAGGGCCTGGAGCGGTTCATCAATGGGGACTGTCTTCCAACTGTCATGGGTGTCTGTCCTGAGAAGAAGGCCTGAGTGTATTAAGGAACAACTTGGTGCCATTGTGTAACTTGGGAATAAAATTTCAGAATTAGCAAAGGATAATAGAGATGCAATGGGCACAACCCATGAAAGAGAGTATTAGTCAACAGATTATGTATGTGGCTTCATTTTGCTTAATGTGTCAAAGTTTTAATAACAACATTTTATATATACATATTTATATACTTATTTTTGCATTGGGCTTCTTGGGTCACGACCCACTGCTTGGCATAAACCACTCATTAGGTATTAGACATTAGGTATTGAGAGGAACCAGGGTTTTAATTCTTCAGAGTAAGAGGAAGCAGCATAGACTGCGGAAAAATTGACACAAAAACAGAGAAGTGAGGTCAGTTTGTACTAAAAATAAAATATAAGGGAGCAAAAGAGGTTGATGCAGAAGGGCAGAAATTTACTGTGATTTCTCGTGGGAGATAACATTTTGAAGAAAACTAGAACACAGCGGCGAGATGGCATTTGAGCAGAGCTCTGAGAATTATGGTCAGGTGGACAGAGATGTTTCATGGTGGGATGTCAAACCAAAGGCGTTTAAAGAGAGATTTTTCTTTTCTTTTTTCTTTTTTTGGCTCTTGCAATGGAAAGTCAGATTGATTGAGAAAATATACTTGCAAAGACCAAACCATTCTGAATTCTGGCTTCAGTGAGATAATCATTGAGAGTGTATTTAGCAAGCCAGTACCAATAAGAAGAGATTAATCATGGCATGGCAAACAGTGTAACAGAAACTACTAAAGGAGCACATAATAATGAGTGGGTGCGAGAGTTGAGTAAAATATATCCGAAGTGTATCCAAAATCATGCACTGTCTGAGTGGGTACCACCAGGGCCGTAGCTAGGGTTTGCGGGGCCCCGGTGCAGGTTGTACCAGTGGGCCCTGTTTGAAATTGCTTAATTTGTATGTTTGTTCTATTTATTTATTTGTGTTACTTACACAATGTTTAAGTTTCTTAAGTTTGTAGGTGTCCAGGTACAGAAAACAAATAATTAAATGTAAAATAGCACTGCATAGTCTTCACTGTAAAAATTAAATATACAGTCAAACTAAAATTTATTCAGACACCTTCAACATTTCTCACATTATCACAGTTTATTTGATATAGTTTACTATATCAAATAAACCATAAGCTTTCGTGACGACGTGCAGCAGTGGCCCGTCAACTGTCCTGAGAGTCTTTTTAGGCTGGTCTCAACCAGTCGGTTTGTACTTCTCTATTATATAGTACCTGATAATCAGGTGAAAGGTGGTGACGATTATAGGGGCCTAGCGACGGCCCTGGGTCCCACATTACATGAGTAACAAACTTAGCAACCATTAAAAACATGTTCTATAGAGTATGAATATGTGTAGTGTGAATTAAATCTTGCTGTACTGCATCCTCCACATTGTCACTGTTATGTGACTTACAGCGACATTTGCGTTGCTTCATTGCAATTGACAACTCCACTCCGGTGGCCCCATGTGTTCATCAGATGCACAATTTGGAATCTCTGCTGACATCATAGGTCATCCAGGTAATTATTACCTACTGCTTTGGAGATGGAAATTCTGAATTCGGTTATTCTACTCAATTAATATACTGTTTATCAGGTACTATATAATGGAGAAGTAGGTGGGGGAATTAGTGAGAGGATGGAGCACAGCACTGAGTGGGAGGAGCAATGATGAAAGGGTGAAATACTGGCGAGACAGAGGAGCACAAGGCCAGTGCATGGGTGAGAACACTGGTAAGAATGTGGAGCAAAGCATAAGTGAATGCGTGGAGCAATGGTGAGTTGGCGATGAATAGGCAGGGCAGTTAAAGTGGGTGGTGCATCAATAATGCTGCCTTCACGTGCTATTGGAATTATCGTAAATATGAGTTTCCTAATCAGAAATTAGACGTGAACGCCTCTCAAGATATATTTACTACTGCGGAACTCAGAAATAATTTTGATTCCAGAGTTGGGCGGGCCATAAACCTTAAACATGGTGGAGGGGACAACAATGGCTGCTGTTAATGCTATTTTCACAACAACTACATCACTTTGACTTGTCGGTAAAGTAGTGTATTTATAGGTTATATATGATCATTTGAAGCATATTGAATGTTTATAAACAGTGAAATAAACATGTATTTGACCGACATTACTGAATTGTCAGCAAACTGAATATCTAGCGCGGTGAATGTTTATGTGATTGTCAACCAACGGGATGCTAAATTTTATTCTTTCCAACAAAGCACTTAAATGCGACAAGCTCGTAATCACGACTTCATAAGTGGCAAATAGGAAATTTCCGATAGCACGTAAAAGGTAGTTTTAATCAATAATTTTAATAATTATGTAAATTCAGTGTTAACTTTTTTAATCAACTGATTAATGTTAATGCAGTTTAATATTTATAGGTTTGAAGTCCATAATTGTAATCACACAAACTCAGATCCGAGCCAATACCGTCTGGATGAAAAGTAATGGAGAAGAAGACGCAAGAGCAGTGCATTCAAGATTTTTTGGAACAGACTGGCATATCGAACAACGTGAGAGCTGTTGAATAGAATCTGTAAAAAACAAGCAGACACAAGCCAAGTTTTCTAAAACAAGAGTTACATGGAGGCACTAGGAACAGAAGGGATTAAAAGCAAAACTCACAAACTTCATTTGAAATTTTCAGCAAGACACAAAGCAATATTTCCCTGAAACATAAGACGATACATAACCATTAAAGTACAGTATATGAGCCTTGAGCTGACACTGACCCACACACAGATATAGAGGAAAATCTATCACGCTATCAGTAGCCCTGATGGAGTTCTTTTTGTATGTTTGTGTGCTGGCAAGATTGTGTGTGTAATCTGACTGATTTGATAAGAGTCAGACAGGCCTACCTGAGACCTCAGCCACCAGGTCAATGTTATCAGGAATCTCAGCGGACAGCCAGCAGAAAATAAGGCCTATCTGAGACACACACACACGCACACGCACTCACACATACACATAGAATCGATTCTTATCGACAAACCCAGTAATTACATTTCATTAGCTTTAGCTACTGATCCAAGAGTTCCTGAGAGGACCTGAATGAAACAAGGAGAAAGAACAAAAAAAAGTGGCACGAAACAATTAAAACAGAAAAAGTATTGAGGAAAGATAGTACAACAGGAAACAATTAGACAAAAAGATGAAAAAAGTAGAATGCACTGATACTCACACTAAAGATTAAGTAAAGTGGATTTTTCAAGGGAAAACTAGGAAAAAGAAAATGATGCCATTATTTACTCATCCCTCATAACATTCCAAACTCATTTTACAGTATTCTCTGAAGCAAAAAAACCCTCCCCAAAAACCAGAGGCTCTACGTCTGAATATGCCCACTCCCATACTATATAGCAGGCGAAAAACAGTATGTGAGCTGAGTAGATTGTCCAAATTCATGGTATTCGTAAAACAGTAAAGAACTATCCACTTCCGGCATAATTCTAAAGCGCGCAACTAGTGGACACTTTGAGGGCATGGAAGGAAGAGGATTTGCGAATGGTAGTGACGCAATCCAACTGATGCAGTACTGTATGTCACATGACAGTGACAACATGATGGATGTGGTACGAACTTCTTTTATACTTCCCACATTCATACCATATACTTTTTTAATCGTCGCGAAGCAAGTTCCAAACCAAATGTAGTACGTACTACACAGTATTCGATTTCGGAGTCTCATTCATAAATTTGTTCTTGAAATCTGCGTAAAATGTATTTATGTAAAAAACATGATTTAGCAAACTTTTGTGCAAAACTATATTGTAAATTTACAAAAAATGGAGGAAAAACTGATGCTACTTGCATTATGGCTTGTGTTAAAGGTTCCTCTGCATAAAAATGCAGATGTGCGTATCTAGAGATGGCTAATGAATGCTAATGACTTGCTATTGCTCAAGTATCTTGCTGCACTTGCTTCTCAAGCAAGAGAGTGTCTACAGAACGTCACATTGTTTGCTGAGAGTGAGGAAAGGTTGTAAAAAACAGGATGTATGGAAAGCCCTTATATTGAGAAGGTTGGGAATGTTATGCAAATTACTAAGCTTTGGCACGCTGTCGCTCATTTAGAAAACTCCAAATTCATGTGCGTATGCAGGTGTTGTGAATTAGTATTTTTTGTGAGTTTTCCTGTGCGTACATATACAAAAAAATCCATGCAATTATTAGTGAATGAGACCCACTATTTGTTAAAATATAAAGACAATGCAATTAACATACTATGATATAATTACCTTTTAGCTTAACCCATAAATTTAACTCTAAATTAAATCCATCATGGCCATTACATCAAGACCAACTAGTGATGTTTCTGAACCTGTTCTTTTTAACTTAAAGGGTTAGTTCACCGAAAAATTAAATGCCATGTGTTCAACATCATCATGCTGGATCTGGATCAGCGCTTGCGCCATGTACTCTTGTGGATGTGCGTTCACAACAGAAACAGTAGAGGAATAAAATCCACGAAAATGTGGAATAAAATCGTTATTTTTGTTTGCTTTGCACAAAAAAGTATTCTCGTGGCTTCGTAAAATTACAGTTGAACCCCTGATGTTACATGGATTATTTTACCAATCTCCTTGCTACGTTTCTGGACATGGGAACATTTCAGTTGTATTGCTGTCTATGGAGGGTCTGAGAGCTCTCAGATTCAAACAAAATATCTTAATTTGTGTTCCGACGATGAACAGAGGTCTTACGGGTTTGGAACGACATAAGGGTGAGTAATTAATGACATAATTTTCATTTTGGGTGAACTAACCCTTTAAATCAAAATTGCATGTCACTGAACTGCTGATGTACTGCTTTTTGACAATAAAAGCAGTTTTGTTAATGCTAAAAACAATGTTGTTGTGTAGCTGAATGCACTTGCATCACGTTGCTAATGGTTGCTTGTCGCTAACGCCCACTCTTGTGGAAAATTAATTGCTTCGGACACTTTGGCAACTCACAGACAGCGACTTGCAGTGACTATTAAAATGTCGCGGCACGAAGCAATACATTGCCAGTTGCTTTCAGTATAGACAATCGGCATGAGTGTGTGGATTCACACACAACACAAAAGCCTGTCAGCTGTTGACAGCAAACTACACTCTCCTCCGTTTGTAAGATCACAGTCTATTTCACACCGCAACATCCATCCTTCACATGCATCCTGAGATTTCAAATGCAATTGCAAAGACCTCTCTCTCTCTCACACACACACACACACACACACACACACACTTTGAAGGCATTTAGACTCACATTTGGACCAGCAAATATACTCCGCTGTCTGTTCCACTTTCTTTCTTGCTTTATTTCCCTGCTCTTCCTTTCCGTCTCTGCACATTTGTCCCCTGAAGGAGGGCGTCAGAATGTTAATGAATTTTAAATGACTAATAGAGCAGACAGAGAAAGCTTTATTCTTTAAAGGCACACCAAGCGCTCAATGACTCTTTTTAAAGCTAGCGTCACCATCTATGACTGCTAACTCAATTTCCTTTTTCATTTTCCTCATAATCTTTGTAAATTTCTTTTAACTAGAGGCAGAAAATATTTTTAATGTTCGTTTAATGTATTTTAAAACTCAATAGCTCTGTGTTTGTGTGTGTCAGGCTAGAAACATAATCTATGCTATTAAGCTGACACAAAATATAATGCTCAGGTCAATGTATTGCAAGTGTACAGTCATGTTATACATTAGAGATTTTGGTAACACTTTATTTTAAGGTTTCCTTGTTACATTATACATGTACTTACTATTATAATAACAATAAATTATGCATAATTACATGCAAGTAACCCTAAACTAAACCATAATTCTAATCCTAACCAAAGTGTAAGTATATGTAGTTAATTAATATTACTAAGTACTTAAATGTAAAATTACACTGTAAAAAGGACACCTTAAAAATTTCATATGGCACTAGCAAACCACAGTATTTAAGGGAGCAATAAAGGCATCTTCAAATGATATTAAACCATATGTTTATTATTCAGGTAGCTACCAATACATATGCTAGCATTTTAACTAACATGTTTACAGAGGTGGAAAGAGTACGAACATATTTTACTCAAATAAAAGTATCATTACATTAATGAAATTTTACTTAAGTACAAGTAAAAGTACCAGTCTAAAAATCTACTCAAGTAAAAGTAAAAAGTAGCTCATTTAAAATGTACTCGGAGTAAAAATTACTTAGCTACTTTTTAACAGTGGGAGGGACGCAAAAATGGGATAGGCCGTTCAGTTCTTGGAGGGCCACAGCCCTACACAGTATAGATATGACCCTAATTAAACACATCTGATCCAGCTAATTTAATCATTTAGGCTTATTTGAAAACTACATGGTATGTGTGTTGGAGTGGGTTGGAACTAAACTCTGCAGGGCTGCAGTTCTCCAGGAACTGTGTTTGACACCCCTGGGATAGGCCTATAAATCTCAAATTAGTTGTTTTTAATTAAAGAAATCAGTTATTTAGAATAATAAGACATTTGGGCTGTTACTAGGCAAATTAAATCAGTATCAACAAAATTCATCTTTGCAATGCAGAGGAAACACAGAAGCTTCATCTGAAGTAGCATTTAGAAATATTTACAAACTGTTTAATGCAGGACATGATTGCAATTTAAACTGCAGTTACAAATGCAGAAATAATGTTTTGATATATAAGACATAAAATGTTGAATGCTCATTTGAAATTATATTTAAAAAAACGTCTCGGGTTACGTATGTAACCCTGGTTCCCTGAAGGGAACGAGATGCTGCGTCGAAAGCGCTGGGGGAACGCCTCCAGCGTGACCACGCTCTGAAACTGTAAGAGTGTAATCTGTCCAATGGATGGGCGAGACGTCATAGGCGGGTGACGTCACCGACTGGGAAGCATAAAAGCACGTGCGGTGGAGCCGGCGTTTGCTTCTAGGAATGAAGCAACCGCTCGCAGGGATACAGGAAGTATGGCCTCGAGTCGTAACAGTCGTAACCCGAGACGTTCCCTTCCAGGAACTCGAGCTGCGTCGAAAGCGTTAGGGGAACGAGACCCACGCCACCAGACTTCCAAGTACCTGCCCTGTGTGTATCACTAGGAGCACAGCAAATGCAAAGCACATGCAAACTGCATACTGGATCCGCAAATCATCAAAGTGTAAATATGCATAGAAGACGTGTCCGTGCGGTGCAGCTGACACAGAAGAGCGAAGACGTAGAGACGACGAACTGTTGAATAAAGTCGTTATTTTTGTTTTCTTTGCATACAGAAAGTATTCTTGTAGCTTTGTAAAATTACGGTTGAACCCTTGATGTCACATGGATTATTTTACCGATCTCCATGCAACGTTTCTGGGCGTTGATCGTGATTATTACAATGCTGTCTATGGGAGGGTCAGAGAACTGTCAGAATGCATCAAACATATCTTAATTTGTGTTCAGAAGATGAACAAAGCTTTTACGGGTTTGGAACGACATGGGGGTAAGTGATTATTGAGAAAATTTTCATATTGGGGTGGAATAAACTGATGTTCTGATGTTCCAGAACTACTTATATAATGCAATAATGTAATCAAATAATCATATCAAGTTTTGCTTTAAATACACTTGTTTAAGCTTGCCATGTAAAATAAATGTTGTTTATAATTAATGCTGTTACAATTTATGTTTGTTTTAAACTCAAATTTTTCATGTCTGTTCTTGTACTCTATGTGCATTTGATGTGGAATGGGGGAAAATACATATTTACAGTGTATATAATGTTTGTAAACTTTTTTTTCTTTAAGCAAAATTTGGTCGTTTTATATGTTGTTCCAGGGATAGCATTATCTGATGCTATACAGTGATGCTATTCAGTGATGTAATTGAACTGTTTTTCCAACCTCGACAATATGACCTGGTGCAACTTATTTTCCAAAATATTGAACGAGGCATCAGTATAATGCCAGCTACTTGACTCGTCACACCACAAACTATTGTAGAAAGCATCACTAATTTTAATGGGTTCTACTTGCGATTTGACCTATACAAAGTCAATATGAAGTCATAATTAAAACGACTTAAATGTATAATGCTTGTTTCTGTCTTTTTGTGAATAAACTTCCCCAGAGCTTGTAATTCCCACCCTTTTTAATTCGAAAATGCTTTACGTTTTGGAAGTAAATGGCTTGCAAATTGCATTTCTCGTTGACTTTAACTACCATACTGTTTTCTTGAGTTCGTTCTGACAATGTTGCGTCCCTCACTGTCAAAACACATCAGAGAGAGAAAGAAAAGAGACAAGGCGAGACTATAAAAGAGGAGGCGGGAAGGGGGGCGATGGCTGTCTCTTATTTGTTGTCCTTACCGAGTAACAAATAGAACAAGGAAAAGTGACAGAAGGAGAGAAATGGTAAAAAAAAAAACACAAAAGAAAAGGCAAAATAAAGTGAGAAAGGCCTTGACAGGTGTCTTGAGCTTTTCTCACTCTGGGCGTCAATATGTGTGTGTGACTGTAATTAGTTATATCTCAGGTGAGAGGTAGCTGACAAGGCATGGAGGACAAGTAACCACGGTGACAGCAGAGTGCACTTGTGGGCGGTGGCTCTTGCACCATTTTAGGAAAATGGCCAATCACGGCTGAGCAGAGAGTGTGTGGGCAATTAATTACAACCTCCTGTCAACTGAATCAGACATCAAACTGCATGCCAAGAGACAGAGCACCTGTGTGTCTATCACATGAGTTACCAGTCATGACTGTATGTGTGTGTTTGTGTGTCCAGTCTAGGCCAAGCTGTCTGGGGTATTTAAAAAGCTGAGCCTTGTTAGTGAACACATATATCAACACAATTTGTGCGGAAATAAAGGCTGCTAGCGCCCACATGGCAGTGTGTGGGTGTGTTTGTGGGCTGGAGGTGGTGCTGGGAGATAAGTGTGTATTTGTGTTGTTTATTGATTTCTTCCATTCTCTCTTCCTTTAAGGCCGTCTCAGATAACACCCACCAATACTCAACTCACCCAGTGGTGTATACGCATATGTGTAGGTGTGTGTGATCTTTAAAGGAACTAGATAACTGCACAGTAGGGAGGGGGGCAATCTTGATTCCCATGTCATTAGAGTAAACATATGTAGGCATCTGTCTATCTCACTTTCCAAGTTTGTAACTATCCATTTAAGCTTTATCACTCTATTGGTCCTCTCACCTCTCTGACTGTGTGTAAAACTGTCTATCCAACTGTATAACTTTTTCTAATTATATGTTCATCTGTCTCTCTCTGCCATAAGATATACCCCAAACACTCCGCCAATCAGTACTATAGCAATTGCATGGCAACAACTTAACAAGCGCAAAGATGGAGTGCATGACAATGACAATATCTTCCAAAAACAGACAGACAGACAGACAGACAGACAGACAGACAGACAGACAGACAGACAGACAGACAGATAGATAGATAGATAGATAGATAGATAGATAGATAGATAGATAGATAGATAGATAGATAGATAGATATTTAACAAGTCGGACAATTAAAAAGACATGGAGGAAGACAGTAGGACAGACAGACAGATATTTAACATAGACAATTAACGTCATAGACAGACAATTAACAAGACATGGAGATGGACGAACGGACAGATTGACAGATAGATATCTATATAGACAGATAAATATTGAATTAGATAGTTAACAAGAGATAGAGACAGACGGACGGATGGACAGATATATAGATATTTAACAAGATGGACAATTAACAAGACATGGAGGAAGACAGTAGGACGGACGGATGGACAGACAGACATACAGATAGATGGATATATAGACAGATGGATATTTAATAAGACAGACAATTAATAAGACATGGAGACAGACGGACGGACAGACGGACGGACAGAGATAGATAGATAGATAGATAGATAGATAGATAGATAGATAGATAGATAGATAGATAGATAGATAGATAGATAGATAGATAGATAGATAGATAGATAGATAGATAATCAGACAGACAATTAACAAGACATGGAGAAAGAGGGACGGACGGATGGATAGAAAGACAGACAGATATTTAATGAGGCAGACAATTAAAAGGGAAAGAGAAGTGGTGTGTGGCCAAGTATGGTGACCCATACTCAGAATTTGTGCTTTGCATTTAACCCATCCAAGTGTACACACAGTAGTGAACATTCACCCGGAGCAGTGGGCAGCCATTGCCCGGTGCCTGGGGAGCAGTTGGGGGTTCAGTGCCTTGCTCAACGGTCTCACCTCAGTTGTGGTATTGAGTGTTGGTTATTCACTCCACCACCTACAATCGCTGCCGGACATGAGACTCGAACTTACAACCTTGGGGTTACAAGTCCAACTCTAGATCCACTAGGCCACGACTGCCCTAACAAGACATGGCGAAAGAGGGACGGACGGATGGACAGAAAGACAGACAGACAGGTAGATAGATATTTTATAAGACAGACATGGACACGGACGGATGGATGGACAGACAGACAGACAGACATTTAACAAGACAGACACACAGTTAAGACATGCAGAAAGACAGAACACAGATAGATAGACAGAATGGTAATATTTTGTTGATTGCTACTGTAGATAGATTTCCTGATTCTTTCTCAGCTCCTCTGTCTCCACTAAGAGGTTGCTGCTATAATTGCTTCTCTCTGTGTGTTGCTCATGAGACAAATGAAAGTGGGTAAGGTTTTCTAAATGACAAATCAATAAAGTGCTTTGCTTACAGCTGTCTTAAACACCAACAGAAACAGTGGCCTGTGGGAGGGAGCTGGTGAAGGCTTTAGTGTAGTCATAAAGAACAGTACTGTGTTTTAGCTGTAATGCTAACACTGCACTGCAACAACAGCATTACAAAGCAACGTGTACTAGTCCATGATCGCTTCAAAGGAAACGATTTTCACACAAAAGGGCTAATAAGCTAATAGCCTCTCATTCAGACCTTCTGCTCTCGTCAGTGCTGCTGATAACGCTAATGTGTTTTGTTTTCATATGCAAAGTAATGCCGTGTGTAAGAGAATAAACTCAATTACCTCAATGTGGGACAGCTTTGAAAGTGGCAATCTTTGTAAAATTATTATAACAAGTTGTTTTGCAAAGGCTTTTCAAAACCCTTAACCTTCACCATCTAACTTCAGCGTTTAATGCATCCAGCATTGTCTGTGCTACAGACATGAATGAAACCTCAAAAGTGGTTTACTGAAGAGAGTGTGCTATTACTTTTCTAAGTGATAAGATTTTCATCTGGTGGACAATAAACTGGATGGAAATATCCTGTAGACTTACACTGAAGGAGGAGCCCAAGCCTTATCTTGAAATCAGAATATCAGGGGTTCTCAACTTTCTTAACCTTTTTGACTGCAAGACCCCCTAATGTCCACAACAATATTCAAAAGCCCCACGACACTTCCAGTCATTCAGTATTTACTGGAAAAGGATAACGATTAATAAAAAGAATTCTAATTTTACTGTTACTACTAATAGCAATTAGTTTCTCTAGTTGTGCTTTACAATATTTTAGCAATTGGCATAACTAGAAAATCTATAATAATTTTTCAAATGTTCAAAAATATTTTATTCATTTACATGATTTTCCATGAGTTTATATCTCACAATGCTTTTTTTTTAAACAATTACAAGTTTATATCTTTGCAAGTTTATATCTGCAAGTTTGTATCTCGCAATAGTGAGTTTATATTTCACAAATCTGAGAAAGGAATGTAAATGGAATGCATCGCTATTTACAATTAGTGTAAATAGCATTTATCGCTTAGAAAATATGCTACTTTGACAGTGTAAATAGCCTCTATTGCTATATACTGTACACTTATAGTGATATAAAATTCCTAATTACAAGAACCACCCAGAAAACCACAGGAATTGCACAGTAACACATTAAACACCTTAGCAACAACAGAAGTACGCTGACAACCCATCAATTCTGGTATACATTATTATTCATTAGAACACTAAAATTAATTTGTGTAAACAGCATCATATGTGAGTGACATTTATATATTATCTAATACATTAATTATCATTAAATAATGGTTTAATAAAAGGTATTAATTTAAATAGATTTAAAATAATACATGTTATTATTTTAAATAACTTTAAATGAATTAAAATGCAACAATTATTCTAACAAATGAATTCATGGTTTAAAAAAATATGTATTCATTTAAAAATATTTAAATTTAAAATATTGCTTGACTTTAAAGGCTGCATGTTTTATTATACTATTAGTATAAATGTTCATGTTCAGTCAAGCTTTAGTCATAGATGTGATATTGAACTTTATGTGAATGAAAATGAGGCTGTAAGTGATAGAAGAATGATTTGTTGAATACTCTGCATTACCTCAAGATCTCAGAGCACATTTTTATTTATGTATGTATGTATTTATATATCGAAAGTGTGCTATCTGAATGTTCAAAAGTTAACCCGAACTGACTGTACATCCACACCTTACACCTCATTTTCATTTATGTAAAGTTAAATTGAGGTTAAAAAGTCTAGGGATTTATTAGACATTGATAAGAGAACAATGTCTATTCAGCAGACATGCATTACTGGTAAAATAATTTCTCACATTTCGCAGTACATTTTGTTTGCGAGTGTATATATAGAAACTGTGACACTTTAAGTGAAGTCCAAACTTCATCCTTTGCTCTGTCCTTCTATCAAAGATCATCTTTTATTGAACCTCCTCAATTCGATGTGTGTGTGTGTGTGTGTGTGTGTGTGTGTGTATCTACCAAGCACCGAAATGGATATGTGAGAAGCGATCAGGTGAAAAATAGCCGCCACACAGCAGGACTGGATCTGATGAGCTGATGGCACGCACACACACACACACACACACCCACACATACACGAATCCCACACTCAATATATTTAAGAGACAGGATAGTATTTGTCACAGAGTGCCAGCCTATCAATTCATTTGTGTATGTTTGATGGATGTGTTTAGCATGGAAAACAGGTCAGTGGTGTGTGTGTGTTCTAAATTCTGGTCACTTCTCAGTGGAACATGTAAAAAAAAAATTGTCTGCCTGTTTCTATGTATGTGCATGCTCTTATTGAACAGTGGTCTGTCATCTCTCTGTCTGTGGTCGATACAAGCATCCTCTAGCTGGCGGGGGGCTTAGAAGTGCTTAGATGCCCCACTAAAATGCCTGTTTTACTTCAAACGGAGAGAAATAGAAAGCAATACAGCTGACTACTGTATATGCTGGAGGCACATGAGTACCTGAGTACTTTGAAATGACAACAAGGATTGATCTTCAACAGTATCTGTGTTACTTGACCTTTTATGAAATTCTAACATTTGAAATCAAACCATTTTACACAAATTGAAATCCAGTAATAACTATATGGATATGTGCCAAAAAGGCAGATGCACCTATAGCTGTATGGTGGGTCAACTAGGCTATAAATAGGAACCTCATTCATAATTGTGTCAACACTGTACTCAATTACTTCAAAGATTATATATATATATATATATATATATATATATATATATATATATATATATATATATATATACACACACACATACATACACATATATAAATTATTCTATATATAATTTTATTAATTTTTTTGTATTTTGATGAAACTGTTCTTTAGATATTATATTCAGCATTCAGAATATACATGCACAAAATTATGAAAATGTCAGATCAAACTTTTGAACATAAAATGTAAGAATCAAATAAAAGACTTATCAACATAAAATATGAAAACTATCCTAAGCTCTTTTTAACCATACATTTTAACATACTTTAGAGCAGGGGTGGGCAAACTTTTTGACTCGAGGGCCACATCAAGTTTTCCACATTAAGTGAGGGGCCGCATAATACTTACTACTGTACTATGTATACTTGTACCTACATGGCAGTTCTATTCTTGTACCATCTCTACCTATTTTTATGAGCACTTTATCACACACAGATAAGTTGCATAAGTGTGCAAATCAATTAATGTATAAGACACATTTTACCATTTCATTAAGAAATAATATAAAATAAACGAAACGTTTACAAACATTAGAAACGTATTAATATTCCCTACACTCCACAAACAATCCTGTAAATTTAGCAGTGTTCAGAATAGAAAAAAAGAACGAAAACATAAGTAAAAAACAAACACAAATTATAGTGGCATTCACTGTAAACATATATTATAATCGCCCAGCCTAAATATTTAAAGCGAAACTGAAACTAGTGGCGTGGCTGCTGGAAAATGCACAATACAAACTCAAAACAAACTCACTTGCCTTTTCTCATTCATCACCAATCCTAATGTGTGCACTTTGCGCTTGACCTTGATTGCTTTATAGAAGTCGTCTTGGAAATTGCAGAACATTTCCGATGAAAAAACGCAATTTATAATCCAGAAAAACAGTACTAAATCCATTTTCATAAAAATGTGTGTGGAAAACAGAAGAAAGCATATCTTTGCAAGATAAAACGACAAATTATTTCCATGTTTTCCCCACAAAATTACAGCACCCGTGAGCAGGAGGATAACACTGGCATTTGTTCTGATACTGGAAAGTATTTTAATCATTTTTAAAACAGTTCCAATACAAGGCATTTTTCAAAACAAATGAACACTTTCACATTTTTAAAACATGTAACTCACTTACAATGGTGCCACTTTTGTAGTGTATATAGCTATTTTGACTTTTTTTGTATTTTCTGTGCGGCTTGAACGCGGCGTCCGTCAAAAATAGACTAGGCGCCTATCTTTAGAGAGCCGCGTGGAGAGCCGCTTCTGAAACGCGCCGCGGATCGACTGGAGCGGCGGGACAGTGTAAATCGGGGGTTATATACTGCAATACAGGCTACAGCGCCATCTATTGGATTTTAATGATATTGCATATTGGAACAACTGCCTCACGGGCTGGATGAAAACGCCCGTAGTTTGCCCACCTCTGCAGATTCGTATTATTTTTTTTTTAAATCCCTCGCGGGCCGCCACAGGAGTGATAGCGGGCCGCAGATGGCCCGCTGGCCGTAGTTTGGACACCCCTGCTTTAGAGATTAATTTCCCATACATGATAGACTATTCAGGGTATTGTATTATATATAAAGGCATATTCACAATGAGTTACACATTCTGACTGACAAGTTACTTCCATTTTTTTTTCCCTCTGTGCATTCGCTTTATTTTTTGTTTTGTTAATGTGTATTAGTTTTAGTATAAATTGCAATATTAGGGCTGTCAATTGATAAAATAATCATTATTATTCAAAACAACAATAGCAACAACAATAATGAATCACAGATGGCTGTAATTAATTGCATCCTTATACTTAAAATCTGAAATCATACAATCATACATTTCTTTATTTTATTATATATATATATATATATATATATATATATTTTTTTTTTTTTTTAGTTTAAATATTTGTTTATTTGAACATTTTTTGAATATATTATTTTGGAATTGTATATTAGTGTCACAAGTCAGGCCTCTGTGGCTCTCTCCGATCACCACCAGAGGGCACCCTCACCCGAGTACTAACACTTTCTTGGACTCCATTACCCACACTCCCCGTACCTAGGACTAATCACGCCAGGTGTTTCTCATCAACCCCACTATTTAAGCCACACTTTCACTCTCCTCCAATGCGAAGTCTTGTTAAGCCCTGTCTGACATTTTCCGAGCGTTTACCTTGTCTGTTATTCTGTGTATGATCCTGGACTGCCTTGACCCTTGAGATTCTCTGCCGCCTGCCCCTTTTTGTTTGTTCTGTTTCTGATCTGATCATAGCCTGCTGCCTGCCCTGACCCAAGCCTGGTAATACAATTATGATTCTGGTTTTCTGTGATATCCTAGATGCTGTTGATCGACCACTGCCTGCTGTTGATACTGATCTTAATAAACACTGCAAATGGATCCAACCGCTTCTGACTCCTATTACAGAAGGCTTCGCCACTCCAGTACCCAGCAGTGTTAAATCAGCCCTCCTCTGAGGTATCAGCCCAAGCCTCGATGCTAGCCGCGCATCATCAACAGCTACAGAAATTCACCTCACTCACTGAGGAGTTAGTAAGGACGCTGCAAAATCTCCACGTGGCGAGTCCGCCACCAAACCCCACGCCGCCCGCACCAGCGCTGGTGCCAACCACTCCCATAATGACTCCCACTCCTCATAACCCACGACTCTCGCTTCCCGACAAATATGACGGGTCCCCGGAAAGATGTAAGGGCTTCCTTATGCAGTGGTATCTCTACATTAACCAACAACCTCTCACTTTCCCCACAGATGACAGCCAAGTCTCGTTTATTTGCTCACTACTTACCGGCAGAGCGTTGGAGTGGGCTACAGAGATATGGGAGGGAAACCGCTTGTCTTTTCCTTCTTATAACACCTTCCTTAATCAGTTCCGCAAAGTTTTTGAACACTCGGCCAGTGGAAAGGAGGTAGGAGAGGAGCTGATCGCTCTATGCCAGGGCATCAGCACTGTGGCGGATTACACCCTCGCCTTCCGTTCCCTTGCTGCTCAGACCGGCTGAGAGAATGACCCCCTTAAACTGCTTTACCGAAAAGGACTTAACGAGGAGCTTCAGTCTGAACTGGCCTGCCGTGATGAAGGGAGATCTTTAGAACAATTCATGGAACTGACCATCCGCATTGATAATTGTATGCGTTCACGACATGCTCGTCGTCCAGCCCTACTTCTGCCTATCACACAGAGACTCCCAGAAGCAGAGCCCATGCAGGTCGGTGTCAACATTTGTGCCTGTACTGCGGGTAATCGGGGCATCTGAGGGCTGCCTGTCCTGCTCGCCCATCCCGGCAAGATCCCATTTCGGTGAGTGCTGACTACAATCGATTCTGAGGCAGCGGGGAATTTCATTGATATTTCATTTGCCAATTCTCATAACCTCCCTCTCATTTCATGTGAATCCCGGGTAGCGGTGGCAGCGCTAGACGGACGACCGTTGGGCTCTGGATCAAATACCTGACTCCCGAATTACGACTACAAACCGGAATCCTACACACCGAATCCATTAGACTGTTCGCCATTGAATCTCCTCAGAATCCTATCATCCTGGGCTTACCGTGGCTGGAAAAACACAATCCCTGCATCTCATGGTCACCACAACAAATTCTCCAATGGTCAGAGTTCTGTCAACATCACTGTCTGACTTCAAGCTACAAACCTACTACTCTTCCCGCGGAGGAGAGACCCGAGCTCAAAAATCTCCCTGAATTACTCATCGAATACCAGGACCTGTCTGAGGTCTTCAGTAAGGCCAAAGCCTCCAAACTCCCTCCACATCGACCTAGTGACTGTGCCATAGACCTCATCCCAGGATTGATGCCCCCCCAGAGGCAGAATCTTCCCCCTCTCACAACCCGAGTCAGAGACGATGAAGCAGTACATAAAGGAGGAGTTGTTTAAAGGTTTTATTGTGCCATCTAAGTTTCCAGCGTCAGCTGGGTTTTTCTTTGTCAAGAAGAAGGACAAAGGCCTCCGACCCTGCATTGATTATCGGGCACTCAATGACATCACTGTCAAGTTTTGCTATCCATTACCCTTGGTACCCGCCGCCCTGGAACAGCTCCGCACCGCCAAATACTTCACTAAACTTGATCTGCGCAGTGCATACAACCTAATTCGAATTAGAGAGGGAGATGAGTGGAAGATACCCTTCTCGACCACATCCGGGCACTATGAATATCGGGTTATGCCCTTCGGGCTTGCCAACAGTCCTTATGTGTTCCAGGCATTCATCAATGACGTCTTCCGGGACATGCTGAACCAATTCTTCATCGTCTATATTGACGATATACTGATATACTCTGACTCCCTTGAAACCCATGTTAAACGCGTCAGGGCAGTACTCAAGCGGCTTATCAAACACCAACTGTACGCCAAGATACAAAAGTGTGAGTTCCATCAGACACAAATCTCGTCGCTATGTCATCAGCTCTGAGGGGGTTACCATGGATGACAGTAAAGTACAGGCGGTGCTCAATTGGCCTAAACCCACAACTGTAAAGGAACTTCAGCATTTCCTTGGATTCGCAAACTTCTATCGACACTTCATCAGGAACTTCAGTGTGGTCGCGGCCCCCCTCACATCTTTACTTCAAGGGGGTAAACAACGTCTAAACTGGACACATGCCAGCGAACAATCCTTCCAACAGCTAAAGGAGCGGTTTACTTCAGCCCCCATCTTACAACATCCCAATCCAGAGCTGGATTTCACAGTAGAGGTGAATGCTTCGAGCACTGGAATCGGGGCAGTTCTTTCCCAGCGTCATGGTAATCCGCCCAAACTATTCCCATGTGTTTTCTACTCCCGCATACTCAATTTAGCGGAGAGGAATTACGATGTGGGTGATCGAGAATTATTGGCCATGAAGGCCGCCTTTTGAGGAGTGACGGCATTGGTTGGAGGGGGAAAAATTACCATTCCTCGTGTTAACAGATCATCGCAACCGCGAGTACATCAGGTCTGCCAAACAACTCAACCACAGACAAGCAAGATGGTCCTTGTTCTTTTCACTCTTTGACTTCAAAATAACTTATCGACCCGGATCCAAGAATGGCAAGGCGGACGCCCTATCAAGACAGTTCGATCATTTCCCCACATCAAACACAGCCGAATCCATTCTGCCTTCCACAATCATTCTAGCACCTATACAATGGGATATTATGACTGAGATTGAGAGGATATAGTCCCGAGGAACGTTCCTGGGTAAACATCTTGGATCCCAACCTTACCACCGAGTTTCATCGGAACCACACTGACAAACCAGCACCAAGACCCTGTGGAAGACCTTGGCATCCAGATCGTTCTCGCTTCGGGAGCCGCTCGCAGGGGGGGGGGGGGGCTCTGTCACAAGTCAGGCCTCCGTGGCTCTCTCCGATCACCACCGGAGGGCACCCTCACCCGAGTACTAACATTCTCTTGGACTCCATTACCCACACTCCCCATACCTAGGACTAATCACGCCAGATGTTTCTTATCAACCCCACTATTTAAGCCACACTTTCACTCTCCTCCAACGCAAAGTCTTGTTTAGCCCCGTCTGACATTTCCGAGCGTTTACCTTGTCTGTTATTCTGTGTATGATCCTGGACTGCTTTGACCCTTGAGATTCTCTGCCGCCTGCCCCTTTTTGTTTGTTCTGTTTCTGATCTGATCTGATCCTAGCCTGCTGCCTGCCCTGACCCAAGCCCGGTAATACACTCATGATTCTGGTTCTCTGTGATATCCTAGACGCTGTTGATCGACCACTGCCTGCTGTTGATACTGATCTTAATAAACACTACAAATAGACCGCTTCTGACTCCTCATTACAATTAGTATCATTTATACCAATACTAATATTAAACTAAACTTTTTTTTTTTTTTTTACGTTAAATAGCATATTTTATTTGTGTCATCATTTACTCATTTTTATATTGTTTCAAACCTATTTGATTTTCTTTCTTCTGTGGAACACACAAATAGATGTTAGGAATGGTGAATGGTAGCAAAGTGAATAGCAAGTGAATAGTGAAAGTAACTCATACATAACTACATATAGATAGATAGAAATCACAGATAGAGCCCCACAACCTACTCAAGTACAAAAAAATGACCGAAACTTCCACCCTTACACCAAAATGGCCACTCCATGTGTCACATTTTTCTAAATGACAGCGTGCATTGCAACGTAACCCTGGAGTATTGATGACACAGAGTGATAGCTAAGCAGATTGTAAATGCAAGCACAGGCAGCATCATACTGCAGAGCTGGTTAGAACATATCCCACAGAACTGTCAGTGACACACAGGCGAATGATGCAACACTTTCATGCCACAAGGAAACTATTGCACTCGCACACACATACACAAGAGAGATGACAGCCCAAGAACCCCAAATCCCCTTGACTAATCCCACACCATCACAGAGAGAGAGAGAAATATAGAATTTAATAAAAATAATGGAAGGAGGATTAAATTAAAGCAATGTGGAAGAAAGCCCAAAGTGCATGTTAACTGCTGTACTGATTAAATGTAAAAAAAAAAAAAAAAATATATATATATATATATATATATATATATATATATATATATCCATGTCTGACGCACAAATACAAGAAAGACCAATCACAATTCAGCATGCAAATGATTGATTGAGAGACCAATCACATTTCAGTTTCAAAAAATGTAAACATTGTTAGTGTAATATTAGGGAGATTCGGGAGGGGAAGTGTGATTGACTGATTGATTGATTTATTTTAATGCTAAAATACTTTCTTGTATCTTAATATGCATATATTAAGCAACTATTTGATAACCATTTATTGGTTGATTTCCCCAAAAAGTGGTGTTTTCAAAACATTGTTTTGTTTGTTTGAGCAATCCAACCAGCCCGACACAGCAACATTCACTCAACCAATGGTAATATTTTGAGGAGGGGCAATCTGTTTGCCCAACCAATTGAAGCTGCGGCAGTGTTTGTAGAACAATTTGAAAACAGATGTTATAACAATTCCATTTGTGTCAGATCTTTTACTTTTAAAGAAAAACAACATCACAAAAAAATTATTTGACACGCGACATACAGTAAGTTGTTTTTTTATTTTTGTTATGGTTTCAGAATCAGAATGAGCTTTATTGCCAGGTATGTTTACACATACGAGGAATTTGTTTTCATGACAGAAGCTTCCGCAGTGCAACAGAATGACAGTGACAAAACAAACAACACAGATAATAAAAGAATTAGAACAGAACAAGTAAATAGGGAATAACAATATACAAATTGACAGTTGTATGTACAGCTATATTACAATAGACAGTTTTGTATGTACAGGTATATTATGTGCAAATTTGAATATGCGTGTTAGATAAATAAGTGTATAATAGTGTTGTGTGTTCCACAATTATTGTCAGGTGTTCATAAGATGGATTGACTGAGGGACGAAACTGTACCTGTGCCTGGCCGTTCTGGTGCTCAGGGCTCTGAAGCGTCGACCAGACTGCAGCAGTTCAAAGAGGGAGTGTGCTGGATGTGAGGGTTCCAGAGTGATTTTTCCAGCCCTATTTCTCATTCTGGATAAGTACAGTTCTTGGAGACTGGGGAGGGTCGTACCAATGATTCGCTCAGCAGTCTGGAATACCCTCTGTAGTCTTCTGAGGTCAGATTTGGTAGCTGAGCTGAACCAGACAGTTATTGACATGCAGAGGACAGATTCATTGATGGCGGAGTAGAACTGTTTCAGCAGCTCCTCAGCTGGCGAAGGAAGTACAACCTCTGCTGGACCTTTTTAATAATGGAGTCAGTGTGAGTGTCCCACTTCAGGTCCTGGGAGATGGTGGTGCCAAGGAATCTGAATGACTCCACTGTAGTTACAGTACTGTTCATGATGGTGAGTGGGGGGAGAGCAGGAGGCTTTCTCCTGAAGTCCATGGTCATCTCCACTGTTTTGAGAGTGTTGAGCTCCAGGATGTTTAGACTGCACAAGACAGCCAGCTGCTTAACCTCCAGTCTGTAAGCAGACTCATCACTGTCCTGAATGAAGCCGATGACTGTGGTGTCATCTGCAAACTTCAGGAGCTTGACAGAGGGGTCAGTAGAGGTGCAGTCATTGGTGTAGAAGGATAATAGCAGTGGGGAGAGAACGCAGCCCTGAGGAGCTCCAGTGCTAATCGTACGGGTGCTGGATGAGAATTTTCCCAGCCTCACTATCTGCTGTCTGAAGCTGGTGATCCACTGACAGATGGAGGTGGGCACGGAGAGCTGAGTTAATTTGGGCAGAAAGAGTTTTGGGATGATAGTGTTAAAAGCCGAGCTAAAGTCCACAAACAGGATCCTCACATAAGTCCCTGGTCTGTCCAGGTGTTGCATGATGTAATGCAGTCCCATGTTCAAGATTCAAGATTCAAGATTTTTATTTGTCACATACACAATTATGCAGAGTATAACCAGCAGTGAAATGTAGGTCAGGTCCGCTCCAAGGACAGTGCAATTATATAGAATACAAATATTAAGGAAAAGAAAAGTACAAAAAAATTTAAGAATAAAATAAAATAAAAGATAAAAAATATTAATATTAATGTGCAGGTCAGCATGTTCTTGACTTAAATAGTAATAAAGAGGAATGTGCAAAAGAATGTGCAAAAAAGTTGTACAGGGTATTTAAATAGCCGCAATATGAGGTAGAGAAAAATTATGAATAGCTTATTGATATAGTGATATTTACATGGAGTCAAGTGATGTTATGACACAGAGTTAGAGTTTAGGAGCCTGATGGCCTGGGGGAAGAATCTCCTCCTAAGTCTCTCAGTTTTTGCCATCAGGCTACGGAAGCGCTTACCAGATGGAAGCAAAGTGAATAGATGGTTACCAGGGTGATTAGAGTCCTTGATGATTTTGACAGCTCTATTTTTGCAACGTTTGAGGTAGATGTCCTGCAGAGAGGGGAGAACAGACCCTGAGATGCGCTCAGCTAAGCGCACAACTCTCTGTAGTGCTTTGCGGTCCTGATTGGAGCTGTTTCCATACCACACTGAGATGCACTGAGTCAATACACTTTCTATTGTCCCTGAATAGAAAGTTTTCAGGATTGCTGGTGAGACCCTGAATTTCCTCAGCTGCCGCAGATGGTACAGTCTCTGCCTGGCTTTCTTAACCTGTGTTTGGATGTGTGTAGTCCAAGTCAGGTTCTCGGAGATGTTTACACCGAGGACTTGAAGCTACTCACCCTCTCCACAGGGGTCCCACTGATCATAAGAGGAGTGTAGGGCTGCTGCTGTCTCTTCCTAAAGTCCATGATCAGCTCTTTAGTTTTGCTCACATTCAGAGAGAGACAGTTGTCCTGGCACCATGATGTGAGTCTCTCTACCTCATCCAAGTATGCGGTCTCATCGTTGTTGGAGATGAGGCCCAGAACCACAGTATCATCAGCGAATTTGATAATAGATGTGGAGCTGTGAGAGGACACGCAGTCATGCATGTAGAGAGAGTA
The DNA here is from genome assembly GCF_936440315.1 of Barbus barbus. Classification (NCBI taxonomy): domain Eukaryota; kingdom Metazoa; phylum Chordata; class Actinopteri; order Cypriniformes; family Cyprinidae; genus Barbus; species Barbus barbus. The sequence continues at coordinate 9,718,820 of NC_136720.1, read as the reverse complement.
GAGCAGGGGACTCAGGACAGGACTCAGGAGTTTGAGGTGAACTGGCCAACTTTCACCACTTGAGGTCTGCCGGTGAGGAAGTCTTGAATCCAGTCACAGAGTGAGGAGTTTAGGCCGAGATCTGTGAGTTTAGAAGCCAACTTGATGGGGACTATAGTGTTGAAAGCTGAGCCATTTTTAAATCGCAGTTGACTGCATCTTCCACAGACCTGTTTGCTCTGTAGGCTCAGTTGTGCCAGCACCAGTTTTTCAAATGACTTCATGACCACAGACGTTAGAGCCACAGGCCTGTAGTCATTTAGTCCTGTAATTTTGGATTTCTTTGGGATGGGGATGATGGTGGAGCGTTTGAAGCATGAAGAGACTTCACACAGCTCCAGTGATCTGTTGAAGATCTGTGTGAAGATGGGGGCCAGCTAGTCAGCACAGGATTTCAGACAGGCTGGTGTGACACCGTCTGGGCCTGGTGATTTCTTCCTCTTCTGCTTCTGGAAGACTTGGTGCACATCGTCTTTGCTGATCTGAATTGCAGGTGTTGGGGAGAGGGGAGTTGCTGGAGGTGTTAATGGTTGTGTGGAGAGGTGTTCAGGGCGGGTGTGGGGTGTTTTTTCAAACCTGCAGTAGAACTCATTCTGATCGTCTGCCAGTTGTTGATTTTCCACAGTGCTGGGGGATGGTGTCTTGTAGTTGGTGAACTCTTACAGACCTTTCCACACTGATGCTGAGTCGCTGGAAGTGAACTGAATCCTTAGTTTTTTCAGAATAATTCCTCTTTGCCACTCTGATCTCATTTTCCAGTGTGTATTTGGCCTGTAGTCCCCCTTCCTGTAAGCATCTTCTTTGGCCTGACAGTGCTGTCTGAGTTTTGCAGTGAACCACGGTTTGTCATTGTTGTAAGTTAAATGAGTCCTGGTAGGAATGCACACATCTTCACAGAACCTGATATAAGATGTTACAGTCTCTGTCAGCTCGTCCAGATCATTTGCAGCAGCTTCAAAAACACTCCAATCAGTGAGGTGGAAACAGGCTTGTAAAACCTGCTCTGTTTCATTAGTCCATCTCTTTACAGTCCTTAAAACAGGTTTAGCTGATTTCAGTTTCTGCCTGTAGGTCAGTATACGATTAACCAAACAGTGATCAGAGAGTCCAAAAGCTTCCCGTGGGACAGAGTGATATGCATCTTTTATTGCTGTGTAACAGTGATCCAATATATTACTGTCTCTGGTTAGACATGTAACATGTTGTCTGTATTTTGGCAGTTCACGGGAGAGATTTGCTTTATTAAAGTCCCCTGGAATGATTAAAACAGAATCTGGGTGTTGTTGTTTTGTGTCTGTGATCAGATCAAAGAGTTTCTGTAAAGCTGAGCTCACGTGTGCTTGCGGTGGAATGTAAACACTCACGAGAATGAACGAGCGAAACTCCCGCGGGGAGTAGAACAGCTTACAGTTATTGAAAAGTGCTTCTAGATCGGAACAGCACATCTTCACACTGTTTTATCTGTACACCACCTCTCATTGATGTAGAAGCATGTCCCGCCGCCACATGATTTCCCCATTGATTCTCCGTCGTGGTCCGCTCTAAACAGCTGTAAGCTCGGCAGATGGAGCGCACAGTCCGGAATGGCATCATTCAGCCAGGTTTCCGTGAAACACAGAGCAGCAGAGTTTGAAAAACCCTTATTTGTCCGGGAGACAAGGAGGAGTTTGTCTGTTTTGTTGGGTAGAGAGCAGAGATTCGCTAGACGGATGCTAGGCAACAGCATTCAAAATCCGCGCTGTCTGAGCTTCACGAGTGCACCGGCTCGCTTCGCTTATCATTATTCTTAGACCAGCTGTTTAGAAGCAGACTAATAATGTATAGTAAGACCAGGAGTACTGAATCAAGTAGATTAAAAATTTTATAATTAGCCTTAATATATGCTATTTAATTAATTCATTTAGATTGTAATACACATTTCCTTATTAAGCATCTTAAACCACCTAGAGAGCACATACTAATCACCAACCTGTCCTGAGCATGTGCTGATCCTTACATTTGTTAAATCAAGAAACCATATACAAAATTACAAATTATTTTCAATAACTGTACAGTTTAAATTTATAATGTGATGCTTGTTATATTACGTAAATCCATTACAGAACAGAGATGCTATTCTTAATGATGTATTAATAAAGATGCATTTTACAACTTAGAATTTTATTTATTTTCCTTGAAAAACCTGAGCCATAAAATTAAACAGGCTACTTTGCTACTGCACCTTTAAGACCTCTTAATGCAAATGGCCTCTGTTATTATTAGCTAAAGTCTGTGCAGTGACATACACACAGTTCATAATGCTGTGAAGTTGTTTAATACAGAATGGGTGTGGATTTGGAAAAGTGGGTTGTCTTATCTTATTTAGTGTATACTTGTGACACAATCATCTGAATGAACTGTTTATGAACAGCAGCATTTAATTAAATTTTTAAAATCGTATGCAAATTTATGGAAATACATTTTTTTTAATTAAAAAAAATGCTTCAGAGGTCGTATTAGGATCTACTGGCAGACCACATTCATTTGTTCGTTCATTCATTCATTCATGAACGAACAAACAAACAAACAATGAAAACAGAAAGAATGAAAACCAAAGAAAACCCTGTTTTTTTAGGAGATGTCCTTTCATTTTTGGACTTGTAACCCGAAGGTTGTGGGTTCAAGTCTCGGGTCTGGCAGAGATTGTAGGTGGGGGAGTGAATAACCAACACTCTCTTCACCCTCAATACCCCGACTGAGCTGAGACCCTTGAGCAAGGCACTGAACCAATGGCTACCCACTGCTCCGGGTGTATGTTCACTACTGTGTGTACACTTGGATGGGTTAAATGCAGAGCACAAATTCCGAGTATGGGTCACCATACTTGGCCACACACCACTTCCCCTTTCCTTTCCTTTCCTTTCCTTTCCTTTCCTTTCCTTTCCTTTCCTTTCCTTTCCTTTCCTTTCCTTTCCTTTCCTTTCAAGTTGCAACAAAAAGAGTATTGCTTCATAATAAGGGGTGTCTATATCCTACAGCAGATAACAAGTGCCAAAGTATGTTTGTGATTTTGCTTGGTAAGAGTTTGCTTTATCAAGGCAACCTGTCATTTTATACCAGAATATTTGAACTTTGCCATGTCCTGTGGTGTGCCCACCATTGCCAAAGTGTTGCAGACACAGCCAGATGCCAACAACCCCTGTGTGAGTGACAGGACAAATGGAAGAACTGAGAGAGGAGGAGTGATAGAGAAATGGGCAATAATGTGGCAAGTCGTGTCGGGTGATGCGGAGAATGAAGAAACTTGAATCAGAGGAGAGAATAGAAAAGAATTCGAGACGGAGATATTTTGGGGGAGGAGCACGGTGAACTGTACACGTGAAAGAAAGCATGAACCTGGATGAGGAGGAGTGGAAAAAAATGTGTAAAAAAATTGAATAAATGTGATGATGATGATGATGATGATGAAGATTATTATTATTATTATTATTATATTACTAAGCTGTTCAGTAAGCGAGACTCCAGTGACTCTTAGTGCATATCACCACCTACATGATGGTTGTGCAATCATTTATCTTTTTTTCTCTGTATAATTGAATAAGAATTACATTGTTTGTTTGATGCTAATTATATATAAAATCATATCAGTTGTTTTATTATAGAAATACATTATGAAAAATGCAGATCCATGTGTGAGATAATATCAAATGTAATAAATATACATAATATAATAAATTAGACATTACCTTGTCATAATAGTGTTTTATAATTTATACAGATAACTATATATGCCAAATAAATAAATATAATAACCATATTAGAATAACATTACCTTATTTATTAGCCTATTTATTAGCGCTCTACAATTAACATATCATACAACTACAGTATATATATATATATATATATATATATATATATATATATATATATATATATATATATATATATGCCCATGCCACGACACCACCTCCACCATGCTTTACAGATGAGGCTGTCCCTTTTTTTCTCCACATTTTTGCTTTCCCATCACTTAGATAAAGGTTCATCTTTGTATCATCGGTCCATAAACACCGTTCCAAAACTCTTCTAGCTCACCTTTGTGCTTTTTTGCAAACTCTAATCTTGCCTTTCTCTTTTTGGTTCTGGTCAGAGGTTTGCATCTTGCTGTGTAGCATCTGTAATTCTGTGTCAAAGTCTCCTGAGGACAGTAGATTGTCAGAGCATCACCCCAGCTTTCTGGAAGTTGTTGGTGATTTTACAGACACGTCTTTTAGGGTTCATTTTCACAGCTTTTATGATTTGTCTGTCATCAACTACTGTTGTTTTCTCAGCCGATCAGGTCATTGTTGGTTGCTGGTGTCGCTGGTGGTTTACAAACTCTTGATTTGTCCATGGCCTTTGTTTGCTCTAATTGACTTTCTCTTTTCTTTTAGCATCCAAATTGCTTGCTTTTCTCTCAAAGTCAGCTCCCTCATCTTCATCCTGGTTTGTGTGTGTCATCATCGAATGCAAGATTCAGAATGCAGAAGTAATGGATATAACTGATACGGCACATTCCCTACTTTTAATATCTGAAGAATTAATGCAACAGGACACAGCTGATCACTTAGAAAGACCTGTGAGGCAACTGTTCCAATACTTATGCTCACATCAGATAGAGGGATGAAACTCTAAAAGTGCTGAACATAGCTGGTAAAACATCTATGTGTTGAATCACCCAATAATAATATGTGATATTCTGCAGTTTTGTCTCATATTCATCTTTTAATCATATTTTGTAAATGTCTTGACTCCACAGCCAACAGAGCAATTTTGTCTTTACTGTTTGAATACTTTTGGAGGGCACTGTATATATGTGAAGTGAAGTGACATACTGCCAAGTATGGTGACCCATATTCGGAATTCGTGCTCTGCATTTAACCCATCCAACGTGCACACACACAGCAGTGAACACACACACACACACACACCGTGAACACACACCCGGAGCAGTGGGCAGCCATTTATGCTGCTGCGCCCGGGGAGCAGTTGGGGGTTCGGTGCCTTGCTCAAGAGCACCTCAGTCGTGGTATTGAGGGTGGAGAGAGCGCTGGACATTCACTCCCCCCACCTACAATCCCTGCCGGCCCGAGACTCGAACCCGCAAACTTCGGATTACAAGTCCGACTCTCTAACCATTAGGCCACGACTTCCCCCATATATATATATATATATATATATATATATATTAGGCTATATTACATAACTATATTGTAATAATATATAATGTTCTTCGCTATCTGTCACGCCCACTGAACGCTCGTCAGATCACACGTGTGCTGATAGCTCCAAAGTGAACTAACCCTGGAACATAACCTGCTCCGGAGCAGGTTATCTTCAGGGAGCAAGTTACTATGGTTGGTTACTTACACCCCCCCCAAAAAAAATTTAATAAAAAAACATTAAGCATAAAACATTAAAAAAAGAATGGTACAAAAACATGATTTGTTTGTTTGTTTTCAACATCATTTGCATCTTTTTTAAACATTTTAACCTATTTTGCAACAGTCTCTGCATGAAACAAAATTGGGAAAAAATAAACATATATAAATTTATATGTATATATACATACTTACATATACATATACACTTACACATACTCACACACACTTCAAAAGCTAGACCGTAAAAAAATACAACAGAAAAGGAAGTGTATTGAGCGGTCAATTAAGAAAAAAGAAAAATAGTAGAAAAAAGTACTGTGATGAAGAAAAGAGGATATATTCAGACGAATGGACAGATATATGGAGATGCTTAGAGAAGGGCTGGAGTCGCTGCAGCGCTGATCTGGCCTGTATAATAAGTGGGCTTACAGATCAGTGCTTAGCCAATCCCACAACCCCTATCAAACTGACAGCGTGCTGCACATACGTTACACACTACTGCCTCTCACACACACACACACACACACACAGGGAGATGGAGAGCAGGGTTAGCAGGTGAAGTTCTTTAATCGGTAACATGGATTTATTTTCAAACATTCACTCATACACACAGTGGACTGGGAATATGTGATCTCTGTGATGTGTCTGGAGATCAGAAATTAAAATACTCTGTTTATAGAATTAGTTATTTTTTCATAACTAAACAAGTGAGGTTTTTGAAGCAAAGTCTTAAAGAGGATTATAAAAGAGGACAGGATAGTCCACACACACTCACACAAAATGACACTAAGGACATACAGTTGGGCAAAAAAGTATTTAGTCAGCCACCAATTGTGCAAGTTCTCCCACTTAAAAAGATGAGAGAGGCCTGTAATTTTCATCATAGGTACACTTCAACTATGAGAGACAGAATGGGGGGAAAGAATCCAGGAAATCACATTGTAGGATTTTTAATGAATTAATTGGTAAATTCCTCTGTAAAATAAGTATTTGTTCACCTACAAACAAGCAAGATTTCTGGCTCTCACAGACCTGTAACTTCTTCTTTAAGAGGCTCCTCTGTGCTCGACTCGTTACCTGTATTAATGGCACCTGTTTGAACTTGTTATCAGTATAAAAGACACCTGTCCACAACCTCAAACAGTCACACTCCAAACTCCACTATGACCAAGACCAAAGAGCTGTCGAAGGACACCAGAAACAAAATTGTAGACCTGCACCAGGTTGGGAAGACTGGATCTGCAATAGGCAAGCAGCATGGTGTGAAGAAATCAACTGTGGGAGCAATTATTAGAAAATGGAAGACATACAAGACCACTGATAATCTCCCTCAATCTGGGGCTCCACGCAAGATCTCACCCCGTGGGGTCAAAATTATCACAAGAACGGTGAGCAAAACTCCCAGAACCACACGGGGGGACCTAGTGAATGACCTGCAGAGAGCTGGGACCAAAGTAACAAAGGCTACCATCAGTAACACACTACGCCACCAGGGAATCAAATCCTGCAGTGCCAGACGTGTCCCCCTGCTTAAGCCAGTACATGTCCGGGCCCGTCTGAAGTTTGCTAGAGAGCATTTGGATGATCCAGAAGAGGATTGTGAGAATGTCATATGGTCAGATGAAACCAAAATAGAACTTTTTGGTAAAAACTCAACTCGTCGTGTTTGGAGGAGAAAGAATGCTGAGTTGCATCCAAAGAACACCATGCCTACTGTGAAGCATGGGGGTGGAAACATCATGCTTTGGGGCTGTTTTTCTGCAAAGGGACCAGGCCGACTGATCCGTGTAAAGGAAAGAATGAATGGGGCCATGTATCGTGAGATTTTGAGTGAAAACCTCCTTCCATCAGCAAGGGCATTGAAGATGAAACATGGCTGGGTCTTTCAGCATGACAATGATCCCAAACACACCGCCCGGGCAACGAAGGAGTGGCTTCGTAAGAAGCATTTCAAGGTCCTGGAGTGGCCTAGCCAGTCTCCAGATCTCATCCCCATAGAAAATATTTGGAGGGAGTTGAAAGTCCGTGTTGCCCAGCGACAGCCCCAAAACATCACTTCTCTAGAGGAGATCTGCATGGAGGAATGGGCCAAAATACCAGCAACAGTGTGTGAAAACCTTGTGAAGACTTACAGAAAACGTTTGACCTCTGTCATTGCCAACAAAGGGTATATATAAAAAAGTATTGAGATGAACTTTTGTTATTGACCAAATACTTATTTTCCACCATAATTTGCAAATAAATTCTTTAAAAAGATTATTTCCCCCCATTCTGTCTCTCATAGTTGAAGTATACCTATGATGAAAATTACGGGCCTCTCTCATCTTTTTAAGTGGGAGAACTTGCACAATTGGTGGCTGACTAAATACTTTTTTGCCCAACTGTACTATAACAGACTTCTTCCGGTTTTATATTATGCTAATTATAAGAACACTAAATCCTGAAAGGAAAACAAAAAGAAAAAGCATTTTAGAAATGAAATGAAATGGGAAAATGAATGAATGAATGAATCCTTTAAATAACTGATTTCTATTTTGCTGTCTTTTAAAATGTATTTATTAATGTGATGGCAAAGCTAATTTTTGTAAGCCACTTTGAACACTTTGATGAATAGAAAGTTCAAAATAATAGCATTTATTTAAAATTACACACACACACACACACATATATATATATATATATATATATATATATATATACATACACACACCCTGAAACATAAGCACCAATGCAAGTGATTTTGAGCTTGCTGTGTTAATAGTTATAGGTTCATGAACACGATTCTGTAAAGGTTTTTCTGTTTTCGACTATTTAACCTCACGCTGAGTTCACATAGCTGCATGCACACACACATTCACACACATATACAAACATATGTGTATTACACATGGAAATATAGCAGGATTTGATTTTGCGCATTACAACAGAGAAAAACTACTGCAGCATGATTTTGAAGAATTTGGCAGGCAGATCAAATAATCTGTCAACAAATACAAGCAAAAAAAATGGCAGTTATTACTTAACTAGAGGCTATGTTGGGCAAAATACTCTTCTTATTTCTTATCTCTGCAGTATATAATATATGCACTGAATACAGTATGCAAATGTTCCAAACTAGTACTAAATTTGACAAAATGTGTGGTAGCCACCAAAATAAAAATGTCCCACAATGTGGGTATGTAAACAATAGTAAAATATAAATGATTAAAAATAAACTTATAAAAAATCAGTGATAAAAAATAAAAAGAAAGAGTGAAAGAAAAAAAAAATATATATAAATAATATAAATAGCACAGGCCAAATATAGGCATGCATGAAATACTATAGAAAGAATGAAGAGAGAACTAAATGAAAACAAAGAAAAAAATGTGAAAAAGAGATGTGCGGGTGCTAACAGACATGCAGGAAAGAAGAAACAGACAAAGCAGCTGAACGATGCTGATGATGTGAAAGGAGAACAAGGAAGACCGGAAAAGAACGTGTGTGTGTGTGTGTGTGTGTGTGTGTGTGTGAGTGGGAGGTGTGAGAGAACCGGAGGAGGAGAGATTCACACTGAATTTGTGAAGAGAGGAAAGAAAAAGACACAGCGAGAGAGAGCGAGAGAGAGCGAGAGAGAGAGAGAGAGTTCAATCCAATCCAGAAGGTCCCTCCCACACATAACAAAACACATTCTCATCAAGACTATACACACAAACACACACACACGCTCTTGAGGAAATCTTGCATCACCACCATTTCATGCTTAGTTTACCGACACTTCATACAACTCGTGTTGCTCTGACAAAAATCCTAACTAGGCTTTCATTAGCAATGCAACACATGTGCAAGTGACTGAAAGCGATGCTTTGGTTTGGTTCTCCGTTCTTGTTTACAGGGTCTAAAAGACTAAAAGACTTTCAAATCACATGAGCCAATAGAACATAGAGAACATAACAAATGTTTAAATGGATAAATTTTATACTTTTATCCACTAAATGAGCTCATTTCAAATTTGATGCCTGCTACAGGTCTCAAAAAAGTTGGCACGGGGGCAACAAAGGGCTGAAAAAGCAAGAAATTTTGAAAAGATTCAGCTGGGAGAACATCTAGCATCTAGCATTAAGTTAATTGACATCAGGTCTGTAACATGATTAGCTATAAAAGGGATGTCTTAGAGAGGCAGAGTTTCTCAGAAGAAAAGATGGGCAGAGGCTCTCCAATCTGTGAAAGAGTTCGTAAAAAGATTGTGGAATACTTTAAAAACAACGTTCCTCAACATCAAATTGCAAAGGCTTTGCAAATCTCATCATCTACTCTGCATAATATAATCAAAAGATTCAGAGAAACTGGAGAAATCTCTGTGCATAAGGGACAAGGCCGAAGACCTTTGTTGGATGCCCGTGGTCTTTGTGCCCTCAAACGACACTGCATCACTCATCAGCATTATTCTATCATTGACATTACTAAATGGGCCCAGGAATACTTCCAGAAACCTTTTAGAGCAACATATTCTCTCCTCCAGACGACGTCTATTTCAGGGAAGGCCTTGTGTATTTCAGCAGGACAATGCAAAACCAAATACTGAAGCTATTACAACAGCATGGCTTTGTAGTAGAGGAGTCCGGGTGCTGAACTGGCCTGCCTGCAGTCCAGATCTTTCACCTATAGAGAACATTTGGCGCATCATTAAACGAAAAATATGTCAAAGATGACCATGAACTCTTCAGCAGAATGGGACCAAATTCCAACACCAAAACTCCAGAAACTCATAACCTCAATGCCTAGACGTCTTCAATCTGTTTTGAGAAAAGGAGATGCTACACCATGGTAAACATTGGGTCCCATCTATTTTGAGACCTGTAGCAGGCATCAAATTTGAAATGAACTCATTTTGTGCATAAAATTGTAAAAATTCTCAGTTTAAACATTGTTTTCTATGTTCTATTGTAAATAAAATATTGGCTCATGTGATCTGAAATTCTTTTAGTTTTCATTTTATTCAAATTTAAAACACGTCCCAACATTTCCGGATTCGGGATATATACTATATATAGGCTGTCAAATGATTAATCGTGATTAATCACATTCAAAATAAAAGTTTTTGTTTACATAATATATGTACGTGTCAGCGAGTCACCACAGTCACTGCAGTCTCCACTAATGACACTCACCAGATCCCAGTCCCCTGATTACTAATCACCGGCACCTGTCAGCACTCATCAACAGCACTATATCCCTGCACTCCTCCCGTTAACTCACTGTCTGGTCTCATACATTCCATGTTGACTACCTGACCCACTTACCTTTTGTGTACTTAACAGTTGCTCCAGTGTTCCTATCCCTGTTCTCCACCGCTCCAGTTCTCCACCGTCTCCACCGGATCCCCTGGAAAAGGAAAAAGGACATTCACACTCAGATAAGCCCCTAGAGTCATTCCCATTCACCTCCTGCTTACCTGGACATTCTGCTCATCTCATTCCCCTCTGCTACTACTCAATAAACCTGTTGATTGTTTTGCACTTACCTCTGAGTCCTGTGTCTATCTGCTGATAGTATGTGTACTGTGTATATTTAGCATGTGTATATATAAATACACACACATGCATTTTGAAAATATTTACATGTAGTTACACGCATATATGTATATTTATATAATGCATATTATTTATAATATATTTAATATAAAAACATGTTTCTTAAATATATGCGTGTGTGTGTATATATAGTAGCATACATGTCTTTAATGTCACCTTTTGATCTATTTAATGCATCCTTTACATTTTTTTTTCTTTTAAATTACAGTATCATAGTTTCCACAAAAAATATTAAGCAGTATTCTGTAGCAGAATTAAATTGCCATCATCTAATTTGTTCGTCCAGCGAACATTCAGTGTATATTCATATCAACTCTAAGAAATGATATTTTCTTGGCCACAGAAAATACTTTCCTAAGTATTAATACATTAGAGCATGTAGTAAGGATCAAAAATCGTAAAGGGACATTAATTTGCAAGGCAGAATCAGAAACTCATGGAATTTGTGCACAAGAGTTTTATTAACTAAACACTAACACAGACTAGTCTAACAAACAAACAAACATACAATCACTCATACATGGGGAAAGGGCAAATGAGAGTTGATGGATGAAATCATCAGGAAAACCAGAGAGTGTAGTTATGGAAAGAGTTATGTAACCACCTGAGTAAAACCATCAGCGCTGTTTATAACAGGTTCTATAACTTATACTAAACCTCTGTTTCGTTTAGTTAAATGTACGATACTTGCATGGCCTTGGTTGTGACAAGTGTCCAGAATGCAGTCTTAGATGAAAGTCTTAATGGTTTCAAGGTTTTGGACTCCTGATTATGTTCTTCCGGATTGAAGAGTGAGGAATTCCAAAGATGTTCTGAGGTAGAAATGCTCTTCCGAAGTAGAAAGTGGAAAAGAGCTAAGAAAGAGATCTGCTGAGGTCTGAGGAGCTTTGGTTGAAAGGAAAGTTAAGGCCGCAAGGCGTGGCACAAAACTTAAGGGTCCAGAAGAGTTCTAGCTCACATCCTCCTCATCCTCTTATGGTTCTAACAGGACCGCAGACTGCAGGAGCATCACTGAAGTGAGAGCTTTATCTGCTATAGAGGTCACACCTCTAGGGAGTCAAAGAGCCTATGGTGACTTGAACTTTTGGAGGGAAAGTTTATGACTCTTTGTCTCCATGCATGGTGATTTGCATATGAACTGTATTGGAAGTTGATATACAAACTATTAAAGATTCTTAGAACACTTATATGTTGCATAGGTATCGATATATAATATACACTCTCAATTAGATCATCCAAAGACGAATTGATAGAGACCAAACATAGTATAAGTGAGTTAATATTAACTAGTGTTCTATCATAAGCATGCATAAAACAGGATACAATACACAAGAACATATACAAGAATAGTAATAATATACACAATGACCTAAAGATATGTGTTCATTCAAAGAAGGGTTTTTCTATGAATTAATTAGAGAAGAGTCCATTTTATAGCCTAATGTCTCTTTCCTAAGGGGATATGAAGTGAGTGCTGCTCTGCCTGCATTCCTTTGAGCAATAAAACAAGTGTTATCAGATGTGTTGCCATGGAACCAGAGGCCTATTCTGCCTTTCTTAGGTGTTAGATGCATTTCGGGGGAAGGGTCCACAGACCCTCATAGTTGGCCTTTTGGTTAGGTGAGGGGGCATAAGTTACAAATGTTACAATACCATGCAGCACACAGAGATCTTGGAGACAATCCTACCTCTATTTTCCTGACAGAGCTTTGAATAGATTTGATTGACAGTATGGGTGGCATCAGCAGACAGACAAATTAAATGCATTTGCATGCAGCTCTGAGAGAAAGAAAAAAAAAAAAAAAAAAAAAACTTGTGTAGGTGTGTGTGCGTTTGTGAGTGAAATGGTCTATATGCATATGAATTATACTGTGGGGAGCCAGTGTTTGTGTGTGTGTGCTTATGAAAATGCTGGAGTGTGTGTCTCGTCACAGGCAGTAATTAGTGCAGACAGTGTTTTGATGAGCGGATATACTGCTGAAGCTTACTTAATGACAGTCTCTGGGTGTGTTTCTCTGTGTGTGTGTGTGTGTGTGTGTGTGCACCTGCACCTACCATGACCTCTCAATGTAAATGAGTCATGTGACCCTGTGAATTCTATCAGAAATAAGTAAGATTCAATTGACTGATCAAAAAAAAAAAAGTTTTCACAGAAATGAAACAAACGTTTTAAATTTAGTTCAGTCAAATAAATAAACAGTACTATTGTTTACTCACCCTCATGTCTCTCAAACCCATATAGCTGACTTTAATCTGTGGAAACAGAATGTACAAAGTTATCTGGTCTTTAATATTGTTCACAAAACTTCAGCACAAAAATGTTATTTATGCATTGTTCATGGAACTTTTTTCCTTAAATATTTTATTTTAATTTTTTTTAATGTTACTACTGTTCAGAAATACCAAAGAACATCCATAATACACATTTTCATAACTTAATGAGAATGTTGAAAAACTGTAAATTGATAGCTGAGAAAGTTATATGGGGACTGGAAATATCCAGTTCCAAAAATCCTAAATGCAATCAGTTCAACCAGTGTTTATTTAATTTATTATTTATAATTAATTTAATTTGTAATATATTATTATTTTTTTAATTTATTGGAATCCATAGAACTGATTTGCACAAAGAACAAGAAGCCGGTGATTGAATGAGATATTTCATATTCATGAATTCTTTTATTCAGTCTCTGCAGTGTCACAGTGAACTTTCTTTTTTTCTGTCAAGTGTTTAAATGTTTAAATAAATCTAAAACGAGTGTAGAAAGTGTAAATTTATCTTAAAACTTATTTTTTTTTATAAATGATCTCTTGGCATCTACTAAACAACCATTATTAATTACTTATTTTATTTTATTAATAAATCAAATATTTGTAATAAATGAAAAAGCTTTATTTATTTTGCAAAGTTCAGAAAAAAGTGTGTACACACACACACACACACACACACACACATATATATACATATATATATATATATATATATATATATATATATATATATATATATACACACACGTGTGTGTGAAAATGTAAATGAGCCTATGAAAACATTAAAAAACAATAATCAACCCTTGAGGCATCTCTATTTTTACTTATTTGTTCCTCTTTTCCAGTAAGGTGCGAGTGTGTAGAGCTCACATTTATTTGCCTTTAATATGATTAACAGTCCTGGATTGTCACTCAGCCACAAACACTCTGCTTATCTTGCCTTGCAGAGAGGGCTCTCTGAGTCTTCTTATAACCGCAATCAGGGCTCGACTCTTTTGACTGAGTGACATTCAAAGACTGCTGGCTCTCACTAAAAGACTTCCGAGAACATATCTACACACAAGCACACACGCAGACACCTTTAAAAAGAAAAGACGGTTATAGCCATCAAAGCGGAGGATGCATTAAGTGTGTATATTAAGCAGAGTACACACACAAACACACACACTCGAAAATGCTTGAGCCCAAAGCGACATTAAAGCACTGTCATTACTGTTTTTATTACTGTATTATTATGAGGAAAAAAAAATGCTTTTCATGGCGAAACATTTTCAATTGAAGAGGGACAAAACTGCCGGTGACTGAAGAAAGTATTGTGTAAACTGTGTATTTAGAAAAGTCTTTCCTTGAAATCTTTGAAATCAGTGATACTCAAATCTGAAGTCCTGTGTATAAAAATTGAACTGAATACTCTACATAAGAATTTGAGCCCTAATCTAATCTTAGCCAGTGAGTTTACCCCATGAAAGCTAATACATACACAATCAGATCTCTTTAAAATTCAGCTAGCTAGCTAGCTAGCTAGCTAGCTAGCTAGACAGACAGACAGACAGACAGACAGACAGACAGACAGACAGACAGACAGACAAGATACAAAGTAGCTTCTCCAACAAATTAACACACAAAGAGAAAAGCCAACATACACAACAAAATCCTGCTAAAATCAATCCCAATTATCTGGAACTCCAGAAAGAACTGTTGGCTTCACACCCTGTAGTGAAAAGTTTAACAAGTGCAAGACTTTCAGTTTTCAGCAAAGGAAATATGTAAACGAACAACCTTGTTTAACTTTCACCGCCTCAGCTGTTGAGAGTCTGTCAGCCATTTTGTAAACACCAGTGAGGCCTAACTGAAGAGTTTTCTGTTGATACACTTTGAAGTCTAACAGCTACTGGCCTCCATTTCTATAGGCAGGTTTATCCAGAATGAGATGAAGCAATGACTGACAGAAGAACGAGAGAAAAAGAGGCAGGGGAGAGGGAAGAGAGATATTGAACCCGACAGGCTGAGAGTAAACTTAAATTAAACACACCCAACACTATCAGGTGTAGAAGAGAGGAGAGCTGGCTGACAGAAGGTAGGTATATGAGTGCAAAAAAAGGGAAAATAAGAGATAGATGGGTAGATGGATGTATACTATGTGTGAGAGAAAGAACCCCTGAGTAAATGTGCTTGTGCTTGAGACAGACTGTCAGGAATGCTGGAGGATTTCATTACAAGCCCACTTTGACTGGCAGCACGCTTCAACATTCACTTTCTCTGTCTCTCACATGCACCATCATTTCGGCAGCTTCCCAGTGCTCAATATCTGCTTGTTAATCAATCAATAGAAGCAAATACAGCAAGGCATCAAGGAAGACAATTAGATAACCAGTAAACAAATACACGTTTCACTGTCAGAGAACAGATTCAGTCATGCGACACCTGAAAAGATTCTAAAGCTGAACTAAATGAATGTGCCACCCTGATAGAAAACCTACTAATAAGCACCAAACTTTGTCAAATCGTATTTTAAGAGTAGTTCACCTGAAAATTTAAATTGTGTAGTTTATTCAGCCTCATATTGTTCCAAACCTGTATCAAGATGGAAGGCAAAAAGACAAAATTTAACCAAAAATGTCATGCTGTTCTTTTCCTTTACAGTGAAAATGGAAGCTGATGTATTCAGCCAGTGAACATGGCATGTAAACACTACTTTGCTATTTTTGCTTGTTGTTGTTTTATTTTATTTCTAGATGACTGAATCACAGGTTCCTTCTTACATCATACTCTGAGGTTACCCAGGTTATCAGAGCACAGTCGCACATACACACTGCACTTTTATTCTCTTGACAAACAAAAAGATGTAGAATGAAATTTAAATAATAAATTAAAGTCCACATGTCATACTAACAAGAACCTATACTTTTAATGCTGCAGTTCCAATCACATAACTTTGCAATGTTGTTGGCTTACATTAATTTGAACTATGGTTTTGGGAAACACCGAATCATTGAACTATTTTTCCAACAACGGAACTTGTGACCATAATTGGATAATAACGGTAAGCCCTTTTGAAAACCCTAGGGGCCAGATTTACTAACAGCTTGTGCCAGCGCAAACTGTCTTTCGGCATTAAATATTACTGTAAGGATTTACTAAATATGCAAGTGAAGAATTAACGTTAAAAAGGCGTGGCCACCTGACCTTATTGAATATGCATTTGTAGGAGTTTCCCTTTCAGACACAAAATTTATGGGAGGAGAGTATTAAAATGAATGATTTACTATTGTTTGCACTTGTCAAATTACTGGTATTTGCACCATTATATAACACCCAAAAAAGTATTTCTTGTAAATTGGTGACTGTCATTGGCTGGTAAATTGCTCTGCTGTGTGTAGATTGCACTAGTATGGAAATGATCTGTGTTTGTGTTAGGGTTATGTGTGCATTGTTAGTAAATCACCAGCAGAATTGTCCTCTCCCATCGGGGCTATTATGGAATTGCGCTTTAATGCTAATTTGCCCTGTTTAGTAAATCTGGCCCCTAGGTCGCTAACACATAGACTGCAATTCCATTTAGTGCCACTAGTTGTCCAAAAATGACTCATGTCACATTTAAATCATTATTTGCTGAAAACCGATTTGCATTGACTGCAATTATTTCTTGTAAACAATCACAATGTGACGTGTTGTTTTTTCTTTGTTGGAGTTTCGAAAGTCTATCCTCTCTTTTTGTGTTCCATGGAAGCAGTAAAATCATACAGGTTTGGAACGACAAAAGGGTGAATACATAATGCCTTTCAGGTGAACAATTCATTTTAATATCTGGCAAATCTGTCAGATAAAATGCCCTTTATTATATATAATCAATGCTCTGCAACCACAGTATTAGCTGATATGTGTGATGAACTTTTGAGGAAAAATGTGGCGAATTTTAATGTGGAATCAGTCTTGTGTAAATGAGGGAGACAGACAGAGAGAGAGAAAGATGTGCGTGGGCAGGTAATAAGCAGACATTTTTTTTTCAATATAGCAGGAAAAGCAACAGCAATAATTTGCACTAATGGTCTTGTTAGCAACAACAGTGGTAATGCACTCCACATCTCACACACTTTCTATTAAAACACACATACAAAAAGAAATAAGGATGGAGACATTTTGAATTATCCTCAATTTAAACAATCTAAAGTGAAATACACACACACAAAAAAAAAAAAATTAAAAAATAGATAAAACCTAGTTTTACTAAGTAACTAATTCACATACAGTCACACAATTTCAGAAGATTAATGTAACAAAGCGACAAACGAATACAAAAGGCAGTGAAGAAATTCCTGTGGGAGCCATTTTGTTGACTCGTCTTGTGGAGTGGAGAAAGCAGAAGTGATTAGATCACATTATTATCCCAGACTGCCTCAGGACCATTAGGGAAAAAACACATGCACACATCAGTGCAGAACACATGCTTTCAGTCAGATAACAAACCCTTACAGCACTGACAACTCACTCAAACATACACACACATACGATCTGCTCTGAGTGTTTGTTCTTTGTTCTCCTTTCATGCTTCTTGAATATCTTATTTGTGACCTTTATCTGCTCTATGAATTTTACAGGGCATCTCTTACATTATACTTTCATTTTTAGAGTTTTCATAGATTCTATATGCAGTATTGTTAGTCTCATATATTTTTTAACCCTTTCATTGATTAAAACTTGCAAGTAAAGCAAAAACTTCAAATCAGGAAGAAATTCTGTGTTTTGAATATTGAAGGGGTTCATATTTTACACTTTTATAGCTATGCTTAGCTTTATCCCCCTTGTTAGCCAAGTTTTCTTGAAACAAAAAGCAAGAAGAAACTGCATTCTCATTGTTGCCACAAGGGGTGCTACAACAGGAATTTGCTAATTTGGTCTTCTACATTTACTTTCTACATTTGTATGCATGTGTAAGCCTTGGTCTTGGCGGAATAGATTTGTTATGCTGCTGTTGTTGGTTATTGCTGTTGTAGATTAGTGCTGCTGCTGCAAAGCAAGTACAGGAACTTGCTACTGTCAATACATAAACAGATACAATGCTGTGAGCATTTAGATCATACTAGTGCTGCACAAATAGCATATAAAATAACCCGTAGCAGATCTATACAGGTGGAGCTAGGGGAGGTGGAGGGTTTCAAGGAAATCTAAAAGCATGTTGAAATTTGTTTTATTGAACGCTAACCAGCCACTTAAATGTAAAGCATCAAACGTATTGGCTGCATATGCAACATGAACCAATCAGCTTGTTCAAAGTAGTTTGATGCTGTGAATATCATAAATTTTGCATTAACTCATCAGCCTGCACCATCTACAGTGTCATGACAGAACTTGGCATTTGTCTTAATTTATTTTTTCTAAGCTTTACAAAAATTACCCAAAAATTCATGTTCATATAATGAGAGTATTGTTTTTTGTTTATGGTACTGAACAGTCGCTTCCGTGTGAGAACTATGTGAAAGGGCTGTACCCTGTTAATCCTGTTTAGAGAGAGCAAATGACACACACTCCAAAACACATTGTATTGAAACAGCATTGTGCTAAGAGGCTTACATGAAAAGTGTCACACACGTCGGCGTAAGTGTGTGTCGGCATGCAGAGAATCCTGAAGTATTTGTAATCATAATGGTGTCTGTACGAAATGGCAGCACTTGAATGGACAGTAAGGGTTTCTTTAAGTGAGCAAATGTTGTGGCATCAATCCTAACAACAACACACACTCCCACATACACACAATTTTTATGCTGCTGTGTTCCTTGCAGTGAAACTGATTAAAATGACTAGCTTTCTGCACAATGCTATGGACCACCATCACCCTTGTTTCTCACTTCCTATTTCAAGCTCTTTTTCTCTCATTCTGTGTGACTCTCCAGACCCTTAGCGGCATGTCCCATGGTGAATTGTTCGTAAGCTTCTCCCCGGATCAGGTCTCACATGCAGGTCTCACTGCATCAGTAACACATTTTCGTGTGTGTGTGTGTGTGTGAGTGTTGTGTACTCTGCTTTGATGTTCTGTCTCCCATGATTACACCCAGATAATGTCACCAAGTCTTCTGTGTCAGTTCACCCGTTTCTTCAAGCTTCACAAACACTTGTGTGGATGCTCACACAACACACACACACACACATATACACACATGCAAATGCACAATCAGGGACCCAGAGCCTGAGGAATCAGAGCATTTTTACATTTTCTGAAAATATTGCTTGTCTGTGCAAAACTTGTCAACATGATAACTATAGCAGAAGTGTTCAATGCTGGTTTTGGATGGCTAACGTCCTGCAGAATTTAGCTCCAGCTTGTCTCAACACACCTGCCTGGAAGCTTCTAGTACTCTTGAAGACCTTGATTACCTCAGTTCAGGTGTGATGAATTGGGGTTGGAGATAAACTCTGCAGAATAGTGGCCCTCCAGGAGGTGAACTGGAGAACTCCAGAATACCAGAATATATACAGATGGTTGCCAGGTGTTGGATTACAAATTTATAAAATTATAAATCTAGGTTCCAATGTAATAGTATATAAACTGAAACATTGTGTTTTACATTTTGAGGTAAAGATGATGACATTCTAAGATCAAGTCAGGCAGCCCAGGTGTCTGAGACGTTAACCTTTTGTCTTTATGCACTTCCTGACCATTTGACAGGGTCCCAAGTTAAAGGTGAATGCTAAAGCTCAGGCACAGCTGTGCCTTTATCTCTATGATAATGTGAAGGTATGGGTGATAAAACATAAACTGGCCTTGAGCAATAAGGCTCAGAGGGACCAATTATGAGCAGGAAGAGTCCTGCAGGAGGCATGAGCCTAGACATCATTTCAACGGTCATAAGTACAGCCTCAGCACCAGGGATGGGGCCAAGAGCGTACTTGGAGAATCAGGCAATGCCTGAGGAGACCGCCCAAGAGAGGTGTGTGCCCTTTACGCAGAGAGAACCTGAGCCTGTAGGGCCAAGTTATAGAACCTGGCAAATGTGGACGGTGAGGCCCAGCCGGCCGCCGCACAAATGTCTGCCATGGACACACCACGAGACCATGCCCAAGAAGAGGCCATGCCTCTAGTGGAATGGACTCTCGCTCCAATGGGGCTCTGGAGGCCCAGGGAGGAGTATGCTAGTGTGATAGCGTCAACTAACCATCGAGATATTGTGTGCTTGTGACCGGAGACCCCTTGGTGCGGCCGACAAAGCAGACAAAGAGTTGTTCCGTCTGCCTAAGGGGCGCGGAACGCTCGATGTACATTCTCAATGCCCTGACCGGGCAGATAAGGTTGAACTCTCGGTCCTCCTCAGAAGTAAACGGAGTTTAGAGCGCCTCAGGGACATAGCCGTGTTTTGGTTTTAGGACGACTTTAGAGTCGTTAGGCCCAAACTCAAGACAGGCAGGGTTCACAGAGAGAGCCTGCAAGTCACCTACTCGCTTCACCGATGCTAGCGCTAGTAGCAGAGTGGTCTTGAGCTACAGTGTTTTTAAGCTTGCAGATTGTAGTGGCTCAAAAGGAGGGCCCTTCAGGGCTCTCAGGACCGTGGGCAGGTCCCATGCAGGGACTGTGAGGGGTCGGGGTGGATGGAGCCTGTTAGATCCCCTCAGGAAACGGACAACCAGGTTGTTCTGGCCCACCGACTGTCCGGCAATAGGAGCGTGAGAAGCTGCTATAGCTGCCACGTAGACTCTGAGTGTGGAAGGGGCGCGGCCCTTATCCAACAGCTCCTGTAGATATGACAATATCATTGATATGTCACATGTTGTCGGGTCCTCACCGCGGGCTTGACACCAGGTGGAGAAAACCATCCACTTAGAGGCGTAGAGGCATCTCGTGGACGGGGGTCTAGCCTGTTCAATGGCATTCAGGACATTCTCGGGGAGATCTATTGAGTCCCATCGAGTGCCCATAGATGCAGGTCCCACAGGTGCCAGATCGTTCTGTTCGCCTGAGAGAGGAGGTCTCGCCTCAGGGGAATGGGCCACGGAGCCGCTATTAGCAGCTGAGATAACTCCGGGATCCAACACTGGTTCTTCCAGAGTGGGGCCACTAGAAGCACGTTGTGCTTGCATTCCCTGATTCGCCTGATTACCTGAGGAATCAGAGCAATCGGGGGAAAAGCGTATAGAAGGAGGTTGGGCCATTCGTGGGCCAACGCATGCTCGCTGTTCGAAAAGTAAATCTGGCAGTGAGCGTTGTCTTTGGAGGCGAAGAGGTCGACCTCTGCCCTGCCAAAGATCTGCCAGATTTCCTGAACCGTCTGTGGGTGGAGCATCCACTCCTCTGAGGGGACGTTGTTCCGAGAGAGCATGTCTGCTCCTTGGTTCAGCACGCCAGGCACATGAGCTGCTCTCAGTGAATGCAGGTTGAGATGTGCCCATACTAAGAGGCGCTCTGCCATCTCGAAAAGCCATTTCGAGGTGAGCCCGCCCTGGCAATTTATGTATGACACCACCGTCATGTTGTCCGAGTGGACTAGTACGAGGTGTCCCTTCAGGACTGGCAGGAAGAACTGAAAAGCTCGACATACTGCCGTCATTTCGAGGCAGTTGATGTGCATCTGTCCTTCTGCGTTCGTCCAGGAGCCGAAGGTCGGTTTGCCATTGCACAGAGCCCCCCAACCTGTGTTGGGAGGCATCTGTTGTAACAACCTTCCTTCTGTAAACCAAACCCATTGTCACGCCTTGTTCGAACCATCGCAGGTTCTTCCATGGGGCCAAGGCTGACACGCAGGCCTGGTTCACCCTGACGCGAATGCGTCCATGATGCCACGCATGAGGCGGAATTAGAAGTTTCAGCCAGTACTGAAGGGGTCTCATCTTGAGAAGGCCCAACCGAAGAACTGGCGATGCAGAGGCAATGAGGCCCAGCATCCTTTGAAACGATTTGAGTGGGTAGGAGGCTCCAATCCTGAAGGAAGTCGCGAGCTGCCGAATGGCTAGAATGCGATCTGGCGCGACTTTTGCCATAATGTGGGCGGAGTCGAAAACCATCCCCAGGAACAAAGTTCGTTGGCTGGGGGACAGGGAGCTCTTGACTAAATTGATCCTGAGTCCCAAGTTCTCCAAGTGACTGAGGAGGAGGTACCTGTGGGCTACCAGCTCTGCCTCTGACTGCGCCAGAACGAGCCAGTCATCAAGGTAATTCAGGACACGGATTCCCATCTGTCTCAGAGGGGAGAGAGCCGTGTCTATGCACTTTGTAAAAGTGCGGGGAGCTAGAGCCAGCCCAAAGGGCAGGATCGTGTATTGATAAACCACTCCCTCGAAGGCGAATCTCAAAAATCGTCTGTGATGGGGGGCTATCTGGATGTGAAAGTAAGTGTCTTTCAGATCCAGCGAAAAGAACCAGTCCTCTGGGCGAATTTGCGAGAGGATCTGTTTCAATGTAGTCATTCTGAACGGCCGTCTCATGAGGGCGCGGTTCAGACGTCTGAGATCGAGGATGGGCCGGAGGCCGCCATCCTTTTTGGATGCCTGACTCGCTCTGAGCTGGGGTAACTATTTCTATAGCTCCTTTCGCCAGCAAATTCTCTACCTCGGCTCGCAGAACGTGAGCGTTGCTGCTCCGCACTAAGGTGGAGACCCTGCCGCTGTACCGCGGGGGTCTTCGAGCGAATTGAAGTGTATAACCTCCTTCTATAATCCCCAGAACCCACTGTGACACTCCGGGGATGGCCCGCCAGGCCTCGGCCCGTGTGGCAAAGGGTTGGATTAGTTCGGGTGGTGAGTCGCCTTGTGGGAACTCGACACACTCTGTAATTGGAAGAAGAAATTTGCTCTCTTTTTGAAAATGTTTGTTTTTTATTTTTCTCGCTATAACAGCGGTTGTATGTGGAGGCACTTTTGGAAAGGGCCTATGATTCACAACAGGTTTTGAAACAAACAGTTTTGTTTGTTTTGTTTGGGAGCCTTGGCAGCCAGAACTGAACGGGGTGCTTGAAGACATAACAGAGGGCGTTTTGGGGTTGGTCCAGTCTCTGCGAGACCTTGCCCCCTCCTCTTCTTTCCTATCGGATCAGGACGACACCGGAGGCATAGGGTCCAAGGTCAGCTTGGGCCGGGGTCCCTGACATTTTGGATAGGGGTAGCGTTTGGCCGAGTGGGAGCGCTGCCGAGGCTCAGGCTTCTTTGTAGGCTGAGCGGGCGACAGCGCAGGTTTAGCTGGCTGTTGCGCTGGAGCAGGCTTGGGGTGAATGGCGGCCGTTGCAGCGCTGGACCGTTTAGGCAGGAAGTGTCGCATAGCCTGGGACGACTTCTGAGCCGCGGTGAATCGCTCTGCAAAGCCCTCGACGCCAGGTCCAAAGAGCCCCGCAGGGGCTCATCCGAGCGCGCAGAGTCACGAGACTCATGTTCATGCAATATGAACATTCTATCTCACTCAGAGCGGCTTCTGCGTGGGATTTACCCAAGTAGGAAACACACTCTGAGTGGCCGTCGACTTTCTCTGCACGAGACACACTGATGGCGCGCCATTTGCAACAACGCCGCGATTGCTCTTTTAGAAGAAATTTGCTCTTCTTGAAGGCTCGCCAGATGGCAGCAGGGGACGAGCTGGCGTCTGCTTTGATCGCTGAAGCGGCTCGACGAAGCGGGCTGGATCAGCGAAGAGCAGAAAAAAAGGCAGCATTCCAATCCGCAGCAAGGTGTTTCAACGGCGAGCGTCTGGAGTCCTGGATCTGCAAAGAAGTCGTCGCTGAAGGAGAATTGATCTGTTTTCCTATGGCGAAGCGCCCGCTTATATAGCCAGATGACCCCGCCTCTTTTGGCGGGCTCTGGCGGGCTTTGCCGCCATAGGCTCGTGCAGTACCACTAACGAGCCATTGGTTCGTTTTTTATTACTGCACGAACCAATGGCCTGCTCAATCTCTATCATAGAGCAGGAAACAGCAGTCTGCTCTCTCACCCTGGCGCTGTGGGAGAAAACACTATCATTTTTAATCCTTTTTAAAATGTGTCGACAGGGTCACGTTTCCAGCCGTTAAGATAATGCTGGTCTCTCTGTATGTGTTTGTCTCACGGCCTCAGTCTGTGACTTTCTCTCCATCTGTCGCTCTCTCTCTCAAAATTTCTTGCCTTGTCTTTGTCTATTCATCTCTGTTTTTCTCAAGCTCATTCTCTCTATCTGCCTTTGCCTCCTTCCCGTCACTTCCTCCGTGCGCTCCCGGAGAATTTATTTTAAATGCATCTAATTAGCGCGGGCCTCGTTGTGCGGGTTAAATTAAATTGCAGAGATACATGGAGGATGGAGGTCAATAGCTCCATAAAGACCGTCAGAGCTGATAATTGGGCTGGCTTCTCTTTTCCATGCATGATCAAAATGCCAGTGGACAGAGCGTTGTCTGCCTCAGAGAATGCCGGGGAGAGGGACAGAGACTCTGAGAGAAAAAGGAAAGAAAGTATTTATTTTTAGAGAAATTAAAGGGAGAGAGGACTAACCAATCACATCCTGCCTCTGCACACTTCCCTGTCTGGGTCTAAATACCAACCTGTGAAGGGAAGAAGTTGGGTGGGTGAGAGAAGAAATTGTAAGAGAGACCAGGAAAGAAAATGAATGAGCAGTTGGGCTGAGCAATACAATAGTTTTTTACCGTGTGACAGTACAAATATGTCAGCCTATATGGTGTCCAAGGAGGACTATATAAGAATGCTAATTGTTAACCTGTTAGCCTGCACCAGAGCGACCTCGCACTGAACGCTCTTTGTTTGCATGTGTCATTGTTTTCTAATAGAATAAATGAAACGGGACAAAGTTAATCTTGTCAAACTCTATATCATTCTGAGGGTCTAAGCCTCAAGCATCGACGACAGATCGCTGTTTTTCGATGGAAAGCTTATAAGGAATGAGTGGCACAAATTTGCTACATTTGTGTAAGCAGTACACATCCAAACACGCAGAGTAAAAAAGCCGTACGTACCTTTATCATTGTAATAACGAGCCACAAACGCGTCCACTGCTGAAATCCCAGTTTAGTTAGAGAGGTAAGGGTCCACAGAAAAACATCCCAGCGAGCACTTTTAGTCCAGCGAAACAATAACGTTGTAATAAGGATGAATATTCCTTTGTTTACGTTTCATTTCTTCAGAGAGTTATTGTTCGCGTCCGTTATGGAATAAATTACGCTCAAAAACAGCGTCTTGGTGGTAAAAAAACAAAACGATTTTGTAGAATACGGTCTTACAAACATAATGAGACCGTCTACGGAAAAAAAAGTCTCAGAAAAGCGGAATATAGATTATTTGAATTTGGCGCTCCCTCCTGCCGGCAGTGACGCTTCTGTGACGCACGCTGTCATCTGAGCGGGGCATAATTTAGCGATCTGCTTTATCCATAAAAAACTGTTTTTTTTTTCTTCTACATTTTTTATATGTGTGTGTGTGTATTGTGTGGGGAATGTGGCCGTGTCTGCATGATTATAATCTGTATGGACGCACATCAGCGTGTTTATTAGCGACTCTATGACGGCTATCATTGTGATTCATTGATCAGCTATTATTGATTATATGGCCCATCTGTTTGATTATAATCTGAATGGAAGCACATCAGCGTGTGTTTACTGACTCTATGACCATGTCTGGCAATATCACTTCACGTCTGGCAGTGATATTTATCATTGTAATAACGAATAACGAAGAATACTTCAGTATACATACTATATACAAAGCATTTTTTTTCTATTTTTTTTCCTTTTTTATTACTCAAATAATTATTTTTGTATTTTTTAGTGCTCAAATAAATCTGTCTATTATTTTATAATTGAAAAACTATGCAGGAACATGTATAATGACTAAAATAGCTTGTATAATTCTGCAATCCATTTGGTGGTTATTTTTCCTCAAACAGGGGGGTGGGGGGACTATAAATAGTTTCAGAAAAAATATTGCAGGAATCTCATTTTTCATGGTATCTTCTTCAAATTTGAAATATGAACTGATGAGACACATGGCTTTCGATCCATTACTTTTCTGGATTGCTCCAGGACTTATTTCATGTATTTGTATATGAAATAAAAAAACATTCAGTGTGGAAAAATATTTTTCAAGGCACGTCAGTGTCTATAACTTTTTATCTTTTTGAGCATTATCAACTCTGGATGATAGATAGTAAAGCCCAGAGTCTCTTCTTTCCAAAGATACCTAATTTGTTTGTGTAAGCACACTTTGTCACAAACTGTTACCATTTTAATTCAGGTAGGTTATTTTCACCTGCGAGGCCCTAAATGGGGTTGAAGGTTAAAGTGTTAATCTTAAAGACAGATGCCCAGGGTGGAGTAAATTCAGACAAAGAAAATCTTTTGATTAAGGGATGTAACTAAAGAAATAAAATGGTATATTGTGATATATACCGCTAATATGATATAAAATGTGACAGAGTGTGAGTTTGATTGCTGAAAGCGGTTTGAGGCGGAGAGCAGTGTGTCGCACCGCTCTCACCTCTAAAAGTCACGGAAATGCCAGGTCACCTGCTCTCGTACCGAAGAATCAAACGAATTTGAAGGTGTGAGGTCCTCCAAGATCACAAACCCACACACACATCCATACACAAGCTCAAAACACATCACTCGCACCTCTCTTTCTGACGGGGCTGTCGACAACTCACTTCCTTGACTGCCTTTGATTGCTTTGTTATGACTGCACTCGTCCCCTCCCAATCCCTCGCTGCTGCTCCCTTTTTGATGATTACTCTTTAATAAAGCATCTCTTTGAAGAGCTTTGGCTCATACTCCTGTTTGCTGGCGCAGGTTGATGACATGGAAGCTCAGAAACTGTCACTAGGACACGACATCACAGAGGCCTTAGATAGTGGGAAGTCTTTTAAAAATTCATTAGTGACTTTAATAATTAAGATATATGGATATGACATGCATTGCAGCCTGGGTGAATAATTAAGTAGGCAAAGAGATCTACATCAATGAGGCAATAAAAATAATGTTTATATTCCACATATTCGTTAGTCTCTACAGGAAACTTCAAGAAAAATCTCATGTCCTACACTAAGTGCTTTTGGTAACTTCAGTGTTTTATAACAAAGTGACAACATAGGATTCATACAGTAGGACCTGGAATATATTGGCTCATATGCTGTTGTGTTATCTGATGTAGCTTTGGTAATCATTTAATATCATGGTACAAATCATACAGTAGTTGCATTACCATCTGACAGTACCATTGTACCACCATTTTGTCTCTAAGAGTAAAAAAGGACATCTATTTTTGGTCAAATATATTAAAATCTATAAATTGTTGTCATTTACAACTTTATCAGAATATGATGGTTTCAGTGCTACATTTTGCGACATAGCAGATGAAAGAAATAAAGGGGCTATTGATAATTGTAGAATATATTGTCCATGACTTAGATAAATTGCAGTGCTCCAGAACAGAAGAAATATGTATTCTCGGTGCAAAATCTCTGCTTCACACTCACAGTCTCACAAACCCACACACACAGAGAGGTAGGCCACTGAGAGCCCTTTAAAGTTATTGTTTACTATTGATCGTTGAGGTCTACGGTATGAGGTCAGTGTGGTGGAAAAACAACTGACCCTTATGCTCTAGTGTGTGAGAAACTGTGATAGCATGAACCATCAC
Organism: Barbus barbus; assembly: GCF_936440315.1. Lineage (NCBI taxonomy): Eukaryota > Metazoa > Chordata > Actinopteri > Cypriniformes > Cyprinidae > Barbus > Barbus barbus. The sequence goes on along the minus strand of NC_136720.1, from coordinate 9,690,943 downwards.
TACAACATGAATTGAAATACACACTACGTCTCTTTTCTCAAGAGCTGGTGGATTTGATTCAATGGTCTAATCCTGTGTAATCCATTTGTGTAAACATGTAATGTATATTTACATACAGTTTTCTCTCAATTATTAGCCTAGGTACTAATAGATTCAGCTTGGTATTCTAGCTGTTCTCAGAATAGTGCCCCATTGGGTCAACAAGCTGAAGCATTTTGTCCAGCCTGGCAAACCCTAGAACTATTTTAACCTTGATTTACCACACTCTTTCTATTTCCTTTTTAAATTCCTTGCAAGGATCATACTCTGCTGACTGGATAGTACTCTTATTTGGCACTATAGAATCTATCTCCTCTGCTGTGTCTATTCTTTAGCCAGGGGCATCTAAATCTATGGATCCCCTAAAGGGACATGTTGGTGGAAAAAAAATCGGGGTAAGTAGAAAAAATCTGGAGTGGGAGGAAAAAATATTTTTCGCATTCTCTTGAGAAACTTTGCGTTCCCTCACAAAACTTTTGCGTTCTCTCAGAAAGATATTTGCGGTCCCTCACAATTCCCGGTTTCTCTCGCAAAACCAGTTGAGTTTGGACAAACACTTCCTGTTTACTTTACAGCTTGCTCTGGTTCATACAGCTCCATATGTTCCCAATGGAGCGGTTCATAGAGTTTTATTTTGAACTTGGACTCTTATCATCTTAATTTTGCCATGTTAAGCATTATACGGACCACTGCAAGCTATATAGTAACCAGGAAATGTTTGTCCGAACTCAACTGGTTTTGATAGAGAACACAAATATCTTTTAAAGAGAACACAAATACATTTGCGAGGGAATGCAAATATCTGTGCGAGAGAACTCCAAAGTTTTGCAAGGGAACACAAAACATATGAAAAATGTTTTTTCCTCCCACCCCAATTTTTTTCCACTACCATGTTCCTTTAGGGCTCTGTATACACCTGCTCTTGGAGGGCCAATGTCCTACAGTATTTAGGTCTAACTTGTCCCAACACAACTGCCCAGAGGTCTTTAGAAATCCCAAAGACCATGATTAGCTGATATAGGTGTTTAACTGGAGTTTGGTCTAAACTCTGTAGGACATTACTCTTCCAGGAGTAGGATAGGACACCTTTGTCCTTAGCCATGTCAATATTGTTGAGTTGGATGGCCTTCATTTATGTGTCTGTCTAGAACTTAGTAACAAAACAATCCCATCCTTGTTCATTTCCACTACATTCCAAGTAGATGTTCCCATACACCAGGGCACTTTGACTCTGTGACTCTAATGAAATGCATCTGAACAAGCTAATCAAGATCTTAAAGATTACTTGAAAATTACAAGCAGGTGTGTTTGATTGGAGTCAGAGTTAAACTTCTCAGGACAGTGGCCTCCAGGACTGGTGTCGAAGAGTCCTGCTATGCATGATCCTAGGTGACTTCATGGAGCTGTTTAATGCATGATGTTCTGGTCCTATTCTTTCATCTTTTATCCTACTATAAGGTGCTTCACCCTGGGCCTTTGGATGTTGTACAGCCACATCTATACCAGTTATCTCAGTTTGCCATACAGCCATATGGAAGACATCATGGATGTCTTATGCAGAATTGCAGTAAAATGTAAATGGTAGTCTTGACACTTTCTTACAGCCAATGTCTTTGATGTAGATCTAGATCAGGAGGATTATTGAGTCAGAGTTTTTCACGCTTCTGGAATACCACATGATATCATCCATGTATTGTTGGTGGCAGACACTAGCTCCAGTCTTGTAAATGCATCAATATCCACTCATGATGATCATCTGGTTCAGGGGGTTTAAGCATGTGAATAACAGTAGTACACTTTGCAGTCTTATCTGAGTTGGCTTATAGTGCTATTGAATTCCTGATAAAGTATGTGCTTCTTGTTGAGCTTGTACAGCACTGGGCATCCAAGGATTCATGTTTGTAATAATGACTCATGCTTTCCTGTAGACAATCCAAACTATGATGTACTGTGTTGTCATTCCTGATGCAGTACTGATGAGAAATGCATTATGAATAAAGCTGTGAGAAAGCCAAACCATGAGGTCAATCTTCTATGGGTCTGTGGACTGCCACAGGAGACTTCATTTTAAAAAGACCTTTTGTTGTGTTACATTGGTGTGTGTGCCCAAAGATTTCCGTCTGTCTTGCAGAGCTCTCCAGGGTGCTGACAGAACTCTCTTTCCTGGGGAGTCCTTTGGGGAGCTATTGCAGGCTTTCCTAGCTCAGTGGCTTTGATCAACTGTACCATGCTCCATGGACCTCTTTTGCTGGTTGCTAGATATTCTTGGCAAGGAAGGGGAATTAATAAATTGTCCATGTTTGACATTTTTCACTACTCCCTCTGCTTTGTTGAGGAAGGGAACAACCATCACTTCAAGTTGTGGCATATGATAGAACATGGAGTCAAATATGAAAGTGTAAAGCTGCTGAGCAATACACACCAGAATGTCTTCAGAGCTGGAATGCTTAGCAGTGCATTACACTTACCAATTATTTATGCCCAATGTTATGAGAAGCTGGTGCACTACATGCCCATTACTGGGCAGGGGTGTGTGTCTGTAATCCTACTGAGCCGTTTCATCTTCTTGTTTGGCATGATATACAGACCTTTGGTTAGATGCTTGGTCAGCAGCAGCTGCTAAAAAGTAGCCTGGGTGAACTGTTGAATTTACTTTTGAGCTATTTTGTACTGACCTTTTTCAAAGCATGCCCACATTTGTCAATAGTGTGTATTTAGGTTTATGTAGCAGAGTTCCACTATGCTTCTTTTCCAATGTGCTTCTTTCATAAACTCTGTGTGAACCTTTGTTATATTTTGAATGGGTTTTTCTTCCATGCCAGTTGCTGGACTTCATCTTTGAACTGCTGAATAAGACGGGGTGCTGCTCATTTGTTTAGCTCTAGTAATAGGACCAGGCCGTCAATTAGGTAGTTATGGGGGGCATTACTTATTAGTTGTCATTCTGTTGTGTTTGAAGCAACCATTAAGGTTGTTCTACTTTTTTTCTGCACTCGGTTATTGTTTTATTATTTTTCGGTTTGTATTTGTTCCTTTCTTATTTGTTCAGACATGCACTTTGGAGGTAACTCAGCTTCCCTGCATTCTATGTGGGCTTTGGTCTCTGTGGTCACCAAAAGTTGTTGTTTGCAGCTCTTCAGTATTGTAGACATTTGCCTAAAATTTAGTTATTATCTGCAAGCTACATTTGTTACCAAGTACCAAGAACTTTTGGCTTTGTTATTTTCTGACTCTGGTTGATGTTTACACAGTAGTATTTTTATGGCATTGTTTCCAGGATCCCCATTGTTTTGATGTCCTTAGTTTGATGTTTTATGTTAGATGTAACTTAAACTAGTTGCCTTTTTAGTTGAGGATCTGTACAGGTCATTAATACCTCATGCTAACTGCTTCCTTGCTCTATATATCTGTAAGGCTTACTACCCAGAAACATCAAAAGCATTTCCATATACAAAATGTGGAGGAGGTTTCAGAGTGATACAGATTTCTAGAACACAAGCAGCAGGGTGCCATCTTTCTGAACACACTCCCTCAGATTCATCAAGTACACCTGAATCAGACTACGCTAGAAGTATTTATAGCCAGGATTCACTGTATAGAGCAGAAATTAATTACTGCAATTCGGACCTTCCTCAAATGAGACTGCACAAAGGAATTAGAAAGTGAGAAGAGAAGAGCTGATCAGAGCACAAGGAAAGTAGTGGGTCTGGAGAATTATGGGAAGTAAAGACAAGCGAAAGAAAAGGGAAAGGGAGACAAAAATAGGGTTGATCTAATACATCATGACAATATATATAATAACCAAAATCAGAATCAGAATCTGAATCAATCCACATTTTTTAAACTGTGAATTTCAGTTTTAACTCACAAACAAGAAAACAGATAAAATGAGAAGAGAAGAGAAGAGAAGAGAAGAGAAGAGAAGAGAAGAGAAGAGAAGAGAAGAGAAGAGAAGAGAAGAGAAGAGAAGAGAAGAGATGTTGTCCCTAAGGAAACAAAGAAGACCGAATAAAGCAGGAGATCAGAGCCAAGTGATGGGGACAGGACTACAAAAGAACGGAGGGATGAGAGGGAGAAGTTCGCAGAGGTTGGTGGCTTCTCTCTGATCCTTCGTTCTGCGCTTTTGAGGGTGCGAGCTTCTAATGAGCTCGTCTTCTCCTTTTCTCATAATCTGTTGTACGCTTTATCACGTACATCAAACACGTACGCACACACCTCTGGCAGCGGTCCTGAGAATCGAGGGAGCATTGTTCTTTAATCTCTCCTTCTGTTTACCGCCGCTCCTCAGTCCTGGAGGTTAAATCATAATTTTACAAACATTGTCACTCTCACGCTACAGCCCATGAGATAAAAATTAAATGAGGAAAGAAAGATGGCAAAATGTGTAGAGCCAAATAAAGGAAGAAGAGACAAAGAGAAAGAAACAATGGCATTTGCAGCTAAAAACAACACAGTTTACCAAATTTAAAGTGTGTGATTTTTGCACTTCTAGCGTGGAATTGCAAAATCGTATTGCAATATTTAAAGAACTATCAAATCTACAGCTGCCTTTAATGCAATGTAGGTCGCTTTGGATAAAAGCATCTTCCAAATGCATTAATGTACATTTCTGTACATTATGCATTAATTTCTGCAGGCAAAGGGGCTAGAAAATTTGATAAAATTAATTTGGTTAGTGCACTATTGTGACAATAAAAAAAGATCATCTCCACTAAAACAAATTGTTGGTTGTCCTCACACTTGCATTTACCCATGTTAGTGCATCATTATTTTTCAATAAATGCTTTGGATGTTTATACATATACAAATAACTCCACCTTTCATTCAGACTAATAGCCTATTAACATTGCTGAGTTCTTGATAACATGTAATTGCATTATGAACTGTTAACGTATTATATTCATGTTGGAGAGAGAGGAAAAAAATGCTCAGAATTAAAAAAAAAAAAAAAGTTACCCCTCAAGGCAAAATCATGCAACTCTCACATATACTGTTTGCACACAGTCCTCCTCTCTGTACACTCAGGATGACAAATGTCTTTCGAAATAAACCATAAACACAAGCAATAAATAAAAAAAATTTGAAATTTGCCATCAATCACAATATGTGGCTGTCTCTCTGTCTGTCTATTAAGGAGAGAAAGAGTTGTACGAGATGGTCAAGTGTGCTTGGTGATGTGATTATCTCTTCACACAACTGAACCCAGAAAGAGAGAGACAGAGCAAAAAAAAGAAAGAAATAATGTGAAAAGAGCTAACGTCAAGTTTAAAAAACGAGGGAGGCAAAAAATTGATTTTGACTGTATAAACTCAAAAGAGTCTTAATTTACGTCTGGTGGTGAATGAGGAAACTCATTATATCTGTCATATTAACAAAGGAATAAACAGGCATTTCTCTGAAGAAAGAAAGCCATGACAGACACATACACTGAGATAGAAGAGGAAAGAGAGAGCGAGGGGAGAGGGGGAGAGGCAGAAAGAATAAATAACAAACGTCAAAACATATTATTCTTTCAGAGTGGGGGATGAATTGAATCCTACATAGTACTTCGCACAGCACTTTATTTTTATCACCTGTAGAGCAAAACAAATGAGGGGATTATTAAAGATTTAAAAGACCTCTCTTTTATCAGGAAGACACTGACCTAACACAAAAAAATCATGTTGAGAATATGGCCCGTAAATGTAGGACAATGACAGGAGATGTTTTCATGCAAATTTTTCACTTTTTTTTTTTTCATAGTTTAAAATGATTAATGATCATATGTTTTACTTCATGTTTTCCACAAGAAAAATACCAAACATGTTTGCTGTCATATATCTCCAAAAATAAACATGAATTATTCAAAATGGACAAAATGGCGTCGCTGATGGCAGCTAGTGTGCGTTGCTCTTCAGTGTTCGTATTGTTTTTGTTTGTTTTTCCTGTTTTTTGTTTTTCAAATAAGATCAGTTTTACCAGGGATGATCTGCTGAACATTCGGCAGAACACACCACAAAATCTTCTACCGGTTTTTGATTTTTTGGACGTTTTGCTGGACATTGTAGTTGGTGGAGCCGTAGCTCTGGTCAAACGCTACAGGAGGAGGCGCAGACGGGGAAAGCGAGCCGGCGCGCTCGTGAAACTTCGTCAGCGCGGATTTCGAACGGCGTTACCTAGCATCCATTTGGCGAATCTTCGCTCTCTACCCAACAAAACGGACAAACAAGGACTTTTCTAACTCTGCCGCTCTGTGTTTCACGGAAACCTGGCTGAATGGCGACATACCGGACAGCGTGATTCATCTGCCTAATTACCAGCTGATCAGAGCAGATCGGGACATGGAATCAACGAGGAAATTGCGCGGCAGCGGGACGTGCTTTTACATCAATGAGAGGTGGTGTACAGATGTAACTGTGTTAAAGAAGATGTGCTGCTCAGATCTAGAAACGCTCTTCATTAACTGCAAGCCGTTCTATTCACCGCGGGAGTTCTGTTCGTTCATTCTCGTGAGTGTTTACATTCCACCACAAGCGCACGTGAGCACAGCTTTACAGAAACTCGCTGATCTGATCACAGAGAGTGAGCAACAACACCCGGACTCTGTTTTAATCATTCTCGGGGACTTTAATAAAGCAAATCTCTCCCGTGAACTGCCAAAGTACAGACAGCACATCACATGTCCCACCAGAGACCCATATTGGATCACTGTTATACAACAATAAAGTACGCATATCACTCGGTTCCACGAGCAGCTTTAGGACTCTCTGATCACTGTTTGGTTCATCTTATTCCATCCTACAGGCAGAAACTGAAGTCTGCAAAGCCTGTATTAAGATCTGTTAAAAGATGGACTAACGAAACAGAGCGTGATCTACAAGCCTGTTTCGACCTGACTAATTGGACTGTTTTTGAAGCTGCTGCAAATGATCTGGACGAGCTCACAGAGACTGTAACATCTTATATCAGTTTCTGTGAGGACATGTGCATTCCTACCAGGACTCATCTATTCTACAACAATGACAAACCATGGTTCACTGCCAAACTCAGACAGCTCCGTCAGGCCAAAGAAGATGCTCACAGAAAGGGGGATAAAGTCTTGTACAAACAGGCCAAATACACACTGGAAAAGGAGATCAGAGTGGCAAAGAGGAATTATTCTGACAAGCTCAGGAACAAATTCTCTTCCAGTGATCCTGCTTCAGTGTGGTTAGTATTGAAGGACATCACCAGCTACAAAACACCACCCCCCAGCACTCTGGAGAATCAACACCTGGCAGACGACTTAAACGAGTTCTTTTGTCGTTTTGAACGATCACCCCACACCCGCCCAGAACACCCCTCCACACAACCATTCACACCTCCAGCAACCCCTCTCTCCCCCACACCTACAATTCAAATCAGCGAAGATGATGTGTGCCAGGTCTTCAGGAAGAACAAAAGAAGGAAAGCACCTGGTCCAGATGGTGTGTCACCAGCCTGCCTAAAAATCTGTGCTGAGCAGCTGGCCCCCATCTTCACACAGATCTTCAATAGATCACTGGAGCTGTGTGAAGTCCCATCATGCTTCAAACGCTCCACCATCATCCCCGTCCCATAGAAACCCCAAATTACTGGACTTAATGACTACAGACCTGTGGCCCTAACGTCTGTAGCCATGAAATCATTTGAAAGACTGGTTTTGGCTTATCTGAAGGACATCACTGGACCCTAACTGGACCCCCTGCAGTTTGCCTACAGAGCAAACAGGTCTGTGGATGATGCAGTCAACATGGGACTGCACTTCATCCTGCAGCATCTGGACAGACCAGGGACTTATGTGAGGATCCTGTTTGTGGACTTCAGCTCTGCTTTTAACACCATTATCACCTCCGTCTGCCAGTGGATCAACAGCTTCCTGACAGACAGACAGCAGTTAGTAAAGCTTGGCAAATTCACATCCAGCACTAGAACCATCAGCACTGGAGCTCCTCAGGGCTGCGTTCTCTCCCCACTGCTCTTCTCCCTCTACACCAACGACTGCACATCTAAAGACCCCTCTGTCAAGCTCCTGAAGTTCGCAGACGACACCACACTGATTGGCATCATCCAGGACGGTGACGAGTCTGCTTACAGACAGGAGGTTAAGGAGCTGGCTGTCTGGTGCAGTCTCAACAACCTGGAGCTTAACATGCTCAAAACTGTGGAGATGATCGTGGACTTCAGGAGAACCCCCCCTGCTCTCCCCCCACTCATCATCATGAACAGCACTGTGACTGCAGTGGAGTCATTCAGATTCCTGGGCACCACCATCTCTCAGGACCTGAAGTGGGATATTCACATTGACTCTATTGTCAGGAAGGCCCAGCAGAGGTTGTACTTTCTTCGCCAGCTGAGGAAGTTCAACCTGCCACAGGACTTACTGAAACAGTTCTACTCCGCCATCATTGAATCCATCCTCTGCACCTCAATAACTGTCTGGTTCAGCTCAGCTACCAAATCTGACCTCAGAAGACTACGGAGGGTAGTCCGGACTGCTGAGCGAATCATTGGTACAACCCTCCCCACTCTCCAAGAACTGTACTTATCCAGAGTGAGCTAAAGGGCTGGTAAAATCACTCTGGACCCCTCACACTGTCAGTCCTCTGTCGTGTGTGTTATGTGTTCCCGCCTCATGTGTCCATATTTGGTTTGTTTCCTGTCCTTGTTAAATGTTATCATTAGTTCATTCTTGTCCAGTCGTGTTTGTCTAATTGTCTGTGATTATCCCTTGTATATTAGTCTGTTCAGTTTGATTTCGTCTGGTCTACTCGTTACCCCCGGTGTTTCCTGTCTGTAAGCCTTGCCTTGTCCTGATGTCGTCATTAAAGACTATTATTTGAGTTTACATCCTCGTCTGCGTGTTCCTGTGTCCTCCTCGTGTGTGCACCGTGACACACACCCAGCATACTTACTCTTTGAACTGTTACCGTCTGGTCGACGCTACAGAGCTCTGAGCACCAGAACGGCCAGGCACAGGAACAGGTTCTTCCCTCAGGCAATCCATCTCATGAACATTTGAACTCTTAACAATAAACATGAAACACACAACACTATCATACTTTTTATTTAAATTTTTTAACACACATACTTATTACATTTCAAATTTGCACCTAACATACCGGTACATTCTAAATTGTCTATTTTGTATATTGTGTTTGTGCTATTTTGCACATTGTCCATTTTGTATATTTGTACATTATTTTTTTTTATTATCTGTGTCCGTCCTGTCGCTGTCATTCTCTTGCACTGTGGAGCTTCTGTCACCAAAACAAATTCCTCGTATATGCAAACATACCTGGCAATAAAGCTAATTCTGATTCTGATATATATATATATATATATATATAATTTTTTTTTTTTTTTTACAAACTTCTGCAAAGTAGAGATCAAATTAATGTCAAATTACTGCTGTAAATAACAAACATGCCTGAGGATGTCTTTGCTATTTTTGTTCTCTTGTTTTCCAGATGTTTGATTCAACTGTGGGTTCTCTTCAAAAATGTCGCTTTCATTCTTTTGACAAACTAAAAGGCATAACATTAAATTTGTATAGATACATAATGAAATATGTGGATATTTCGTATGCTAGCTTGATTTTTCTTCATGAGCATAATCTCATGAAGAACTTCATGAGTTCATAAAGATGAGTACATTTTGGTTTTGTCAGAATTTTCTTTTTTAAGTGAATTGCCTTTTAGCCTGGATGACTCTGAACAGGAAAATGCGCTAGGTTTGCACAATTCATGTTGTCTGTCTGTATCTGCCAAGAGTAGTTATGCCTTTCAGAAATCTTCTTGCATCCTACCCCAAACTGACCCAGGATAACAATAATCCCCATCCAAACTGATCCAGGGTCAGATTAACGTCTACCCGCTCTGATCGGATGCTCTAATCTAATAAACCGAAGAGAAAAAACTGACCCAGAGAGCAATCCTTCTATAATATGCTTTCTCAAAAGCACACCATGCTGTTTATTTCCTCATAAGCGCCAATTGAAAAGGTCCCTAATCCAATAGTGTGAAAACTAGAATCTTCTAGAGAGGCACTTTCAGACGTTGCCTCATTCTTTCCAAGTCCAATTAATTTTCTTTCAGCAATAAAGCTCACATCTTCATGGTTGACACTGCAAAGCAGCATCCTACGATTTAATATTTCAGAGATTTCCAAAAGTCCTCACTGCTGCCACTGCTACCCCCCCCCCCCCTGCAATCATTTTCATGTAACTTTGTAATATTGCAATAATTTAGGCTTAAAATGTTCTTCTACTATTAGCAATTAAGTACGCAATTAAGAATGTTTACATGATGGAATTCCGGAGTAATGGCAATTTACTTCAGATCCCACTAATTAAAAAGGAGCCCGCAATAACATGATTTTGCTTTATTGATAATTTGATGACTTTCGGCTCTGGTTTTGATTGTGTTATGACTTAATTTGGCTTTAATCATTTGATATCAGTTTTAGCTGTAACCAAAAGGCTGTATCCAGACAAGCAGTATGCAACTCATTCTTTTTCTTTTCTTTTTTTTTGTCTCCCCTCATCTGCATAATTTCTTTCATCAGCAGCAATGTGTAATTAAAGTGTAATTAAAATTTCCCGAATGAAAGTTTGATCATGAAAAGCTTTGAAGTGGAAGGCAGCTGACCTGTTGTGCACTTGAAGTCACGACCTAAACAATCAAGGGCCGCTTCCATCCATGTGCTTATGTGTTTGAGTGTGTAATATAGGTGTCTATGAACCTCTAGCTTTATGTAATGGTATCATTAGTACTCTACATGCTCAGATTACTAGTGCTTTGATTTTAGTTACAGAATACATTAAATCAAACACTTTGACAGGATATGTCACGCAAAAAAATAATTCATTGGATGAACTCAATTTAATTGAGGGCAGGATTTCCATCCAATAAATGTGTAATCCCAACTCATAAAAAAAATAATTCATGCAATAAAATGTAATTGAGTTGGGCCAACTCAATTTGATCAAATATAGCTTAAAAGAAACTGATACGTTTATGAAGTGATTTTTTTATGCTGGTTTAAATTAAACTAAAATATTTAACTGTAAAATAAATTATTAGGCAGAAATCCCTCTACACTCAAAAGAATGATAGATAGGATATACTTAATTTATAGTATTAGCGAACTTGGCATTAGACATAAGATGGTTTTGTTGCATCCATGGCACGCCCAAAGTAGTTATTTATTTTATTATTACAACATATTTAACTCATGTTAGCAGGTCCTCAACCCAAGGACATGGTCTACACTTCACCACAATGGTAACCCCCAAAACACTAACATACCAGAAGCTGTTTTAAATACAAACATAAAAGATCATTATACATTAACTAGTCTCCCAATTTTCTCATCTTAATAAAAAAACTGCATAAATTACCTTATGTCAACATTTACTCTCCTTATCCAGCCCTGTGGAAAGCATGATGGGAAGGGGAAATCCACTTCCTAGTACACAAGTAAAATTATTTATGTACTCTCAATTCAAATTAATTAACTGCATTGGTTGTAAAGAACTGTGTTGGATTAACTCCATTTACTTAAGTAAATCTGACAAACATTAAATGTTATTTTTGGCCTACTTAATTGAAACTTAATATTCTTTCAAAATTAAAATATTGAGTTGAGCCAAAATGCAACTGTTTCAAGTCAGTTTAACACAATGCAATTATTTAAATAGCACAATAGTGTTAAAAAAAAAAAATAAAAAAAAAAGAGAGAGCAGAGTCAGAGCGGAACTCCTGTCGGACAACATCTCCAGGACGCTACGCTCCATAGTAAGCAGTGTTGTGCAAGTTACTTCTAAACTGTAATGCATTACAGATTACTTGTTACTGTTATTTAAAAGTAATTCCTTATCTTACAATATTACTGTCTCTTAATTGTAATGCGTTACATGACTCCTGTATTACTTTTGAGTTACTTTCACCAAAATAACTACAGAAGTAGAACTTAACATTCTAAAATGACAAAATGTACTAGAGCCCTGCCCTAATGGCAAAGTGTTTATTTCGTTCCAGCTTTTTATTAAGCTCATATAGAAAAAACATTTTGAGCATTTTTTATTAAAAAGTAACGACGAAGCGGCCAGCGACAGACCGGTAGGCTGATCATAGCTTATGTTTGATCAATTTAGCCTTCTCAAATCATCATGACTTGCAGTTCAAGCATATAACAATGTTTAAACGTTAAACCTAGATAAATGTGCGCTGCATCCAGTAGTTTGTGCAGAGAGTGGAAGCTAAAGCGCAGGACATGGAGGCACCGGCAATCAATTGCAATTTTTTTTCAATGGAAACTACTTGCGCCAACATTTTTGCTCATAAAGGTAAGAGTAATACATAATTCGTAACTGTAAAGGGTCTACTTTTATTTGTGTGCACTCACAATATCAACAAAACGTTGTGCTTTTATCTTGAACAGGAGCGCTTCACAAAAATGAACCGAAAGTCAGCGAATACATGCCTCACAGACATTGTAAATATATCTATAGAAAGCTTTAAATTAACGAAATAAATAAAAACAAAAACTATTTAATACGTATAATCGTTATCCGTGAAGATGCACTTCTCTCTAAAGGCGCGTCTAACGAGGAGATGGCGAATCCTTACTATTTCCCCGGACACATTCATGGTAATTACTTTTGATGGGGCTTTTGCTTTATTGTGTGTATTTGAACGCAGAACTCTTCAGCTGTACTGACGGCTCGGACTCATGTTATTTCCACCAGCGCGCCAATTTTTTTTATCAATAATTGATGGATGTCTAAAATATAAAGATAAGGATAAGCCTAAAACAGGCCCGAAGACCGGCCCGCCTCTGAACTATGATGTGAATATTGGCCCGAAGACTGGCCCCAACACCGCTAGTAAGCCAATTCTCAAATAACTGCTATGATGACTTTTGTTCTACCCATTTAAAAGATAGAAGTACTTGCTTTGTCCAATCTATACAGACTGTGTCTGTTCCCCGAATAGCGAGGTCAAAATATACATTTAATGCAGGATCTAGAAAAAGTGGTGCGTAAAGACTTGCCTTTACTGACCTAATAAACTCGTTTTGGAGTCAAGCAAAATGTCAGCGGGCCCACTCATCGTTTTAATCATACGCTAGATTTAATTATATTGCATGTAATTGATCTTACCGATATTGATATCGTACCTCAAAGTGATGATGTTGATAATTTCCTTGTATCGTGCATGCTGCGTATTACTGATATTAGTTATATGGCTCCGCGTTATCGTCCGGGCAGAACTACTGTTCCAGCCACCAAAGACAGATTCACAAATAACCTGCCTGATTTATCTCAACTGCACTGTGTACCCATACATACACATGAACTAGACGAAATGACTAGCAACATGGGCACAATCTTCTCTAATACATTAGAAGCTGTTGCCCCCCCCCCTCAAATTGAAAAAGGTTAGAGAAAAACGTATTGCACCATGGTACAACAGTTATACCCATTCTCTCAAGAAAGAAACTCGTAATCTTGAGCGCAAATGGAGAAAAACTACCTTGGAAATGTTTAGAATTGTGTGGAAAAACAGTATGTCCAGCTATAGACAGGCTCTAAAAGCTGCCAGGGCAGAGCATATCTGCAAACTCATAGATAACCAAAACAATCCAAGGTTCTTATTTAGCACAGTGACTAGATTAACAAATAAACACATGCCACCTGATCTAAATATTCCCTCACAGTTTTAATAGTAATGACTTTATGAATTGCTTTACTAATAAAATAGATAACATCAGAAATACAATATCAAATGTATATTCTACTGCGTCTAGTATTTCAGCTTCATTCATCACACCGAAAGAAAAACTGCAGTGCTTTACAACTATAGGACAGGAAGAGCTAAATAAACTTATCAGTGCATCTAAATCAACAACATGTTTATTAGATCCTGTACCCACTAAACTACTGACAGAGTTGTAACCTGTAGCAGAAGAACCTCTTCTCAATATTATTAACTCATCGTTATTTTTAGGTCACGTACCAAAACCATTCAAGCTGGCAGTTATTAAGCCTCTTATTAAGAAACTACAACTAGATTCTAATGAACTGGCAAATTATAGACCCATTTCAAATCTTCCGTTTATGTCTAAAATTTTAGAAAAAGTTGTGTCTGCTCAATTGTGCTCCTTCTTGCAAAAAATGATCTCTATGAAGAATTTCAGTCAGGTTTCAGGCCTCACAATAGTACAGAAACTGCACTTGTTAAAATGACAAATGACTTGCTTCTCGCTTCAGACCAAGGCTGCATCTCATTGCTAGTATTACTTGATCTTAGTGCTTCGTTCGACACTATAGACCATGATATACTCCTAGATCGATTACAAAACTATACTGGTATTCAAGGGCAGGCTTTAAAATGGTTTAGATCCTACCTGTCCAATCGCTACCACTTTGTTCATTTAAATGGGGTGTCATCTCAGTTATCACCAGTAAAGTATGGAGTACCACAAGGATCTGTCCTAGGTCCTCTGCTATTTTCAATATACATGTTGCCTCTTGGTAATATTATTAGAAAATACGGGATTAGTTTTCATTGTTATGCTGATGATACTCAACTATATATCTCAACAAGACCAGATGAAACTTCTAAACTAAGCTAATAGATTGTGTAAAAAATGTAAAAGATTGGATGACCAATAATATTCCATTCAGATAAGAGAGAGATATTACTTATTGGACCAAAAAACAGTGCACAGAATCTCTTGGATTACAATTTGCAACTAGACGGATGCACTGTTACGTCCTCTAAAGTAAAAAATCTGAGTGTTATATTAGACAGCAACTTCGGGGTTCAGACACTCTCTCTCTGTTTAAATCTAGATTAAAGACATCTCTTTAGCCAAGCATTCACATAATGCATCTTATAATCTTGTACTGCAGTTATATCTGATCAAATGTACATTATTATTATTTATATATTTAGCTTGGGTTGAACAAATCGTATTTGCTTCGATGGAACCGCAGTTGCGCTAATTATGTCTCTATTTGTTTCTCCGTTTCTGCCACAGGATTAACATCCCATGGTAACTAGGAATTACAGAAGCTTCAGTCTGGATCCAACCCTTAAATGATCTGAGATGACCAAACACCTGAGAAAAGATGATGCCAACCCCTCAGAGGACCTCAGAGGATGCCAATGCTCAGACAACATACAGAATTACCAAATTTTGCCATAAGTTAAATATACAGGTCCTTTTCAAAAAATCAGCATATTGTGATAAAGTTCATTATTTTCTGTAATGTACTGATAAACATTAGACTTTCATATATTTTAGATTCATTACAACACAACTGAAGTAGTTCAAGCCTTTTATTGTTTTAATATTGATGATTTTGGCATACAGCTCATGAAAACCCAAAATTCCTATCTCAAAATATTTGCATATTTCATCCGACCAATACAAGAAAAGTGTTTTTAATACAAAACAAAAGTCAAACTTCAAATAATTATGTTCAGTTATGCACTCAATACTTGGTCGGGAATCCTTTTGCAGAAATGACTGCTTCAATGCGGCGTGGCATGGAGGCAATCAGCCTGTGGCACTGCTGAGGTGTTATGGAGGCCCAGGATGCTTCGATAGCGGCCTTAAGCTCATCCAGAGTGTTGGGTCTTGCGTCTCTCAACTTTCTCTTCACAATATCCCACAGATTCTCTATGGGGTTCAGGTCAGGAGAGTTGGCAGGCCAATTGAGCACAGTAATACCATGGTCAGTAAACCATTTACCAGTGGTTTTGGCACTGTGAGCAGGTGCCAGGTCGTGCTGAAAAATGAAATAATCTCCATAAAGCTTTTCAGCAGATGGAAGCATGAAGTGCTCCAAAATCTCCTGATAGCTAGCTGCATTGACCCTGCCCTTGATAAAACACAGTGGACCAACACCAGCATCACTGACTGTGGGTACTTGACACTGGACTTCAGGCATTTTGGCATTTCCCTCTCCCCAGTCTTCCTCCAGACTCTGGCACCTTGATTTCCGAATGACATGCAAAATTTGCGTTCATCCGAAAAAAGTACTTTGGACCACTGAGCAACAGTCCAGTGCTGCTTCTCTGTAGCCCAGGTCAGGCGCTTCTGCCTCTGTTTCTGGTTCAAAAGTGGCTTGACCTGGGGAATGCGGCACCTGTAGCCCATTTCCTGCACACGCCTGTACACGGTGGCTCTGGATGTTTCTACTCCAGACTCAGTCCACTGCTTCCGCAGGTCCCCCAAGGTCTGGAATCGGTCCTTCTCCACAATCTTCCTCAGGGTCCGGTCACCTCTTCTCGTTGTGCTGCGTTTTCTGCCACACTTTTTCCTTCCCACAGACTTCCCACTGAGGTGCCTTGATACAGCACTCTGGGAACAGCCTAATCGTTCAGAAATTTCTTTCTGTGTCTTACCCTCTTGCTTGAGGGTGTCAATGATGGCCTTCTGGACAGCAGTCAGGTCGGCAGTCTTACCCATGATTGCGGTTTTGAGTAATGAACCAGGCTGGGAGTTTTTAAAAGCCTCAGGAATCTTTTGCAGGTGTTTAGAGTTAATTAGTTGATTCAGATGATTAGGTTAATAGCTCGTTTAGAGAACCTTTTCATGATATGCTAATTTTTTGAGATAGGAATTTTGGGTTTTCATGAGCTGTATGCCAAAATCATCAATATTAAAACAATAAAAGGCTTGAACTACTTCAGTTGTGTTGTGATGAATCTAAAATATATGAAAGTCTAATGTTTATCAGTACATTACAGAAAATAATGAACTTTATCACAATATGCTAATTTTTTGAAAAGGACCTGTATTAAGGTTCTGCAATATATAAATATATTGTGGAAACTTAATTTCCTGTAGAGCTATTTTGCAACGATTTGTATCGTAAAATGCGCTATACAAATAAACTTGAACTTGAACTGTGTAACACAATATTATTTTTAATTATTTTTATTGATGCATTATTATTACTAATAATTATATATTTATTTTAATTGTTTTTAATTATTTGTATTCTTAATTCTGTATGTAAATTTTATTACAGTAAAATTAACCAACAATTAAAAATTTTAAGATTATATTCACACTGGGCATTAAGATGGAATCATATGTGTGCATTCTGAAGAAACAGAGTTATGGAATTTTCCATCAGCTATATTTCTAAGCCTCAAACAAGCATTGTGCAACAGCTCTTTTCACAATAAATAATAGAGTGACAGTCGAGAGCAACAGCAATAATGACTTCAGTGTTAGTATGTGTGTGTGTGATCATCACTGCCTCAGAAGTATTACTTATATTAAAACAAGCAGTTGTATGAAAGAGCTTATTAAAACTTCAAACCTGTACTCAAACTCAATATATAAAGCCAGAAAACAAGAATGAGAGACAAAAAAGGAGAGTGAGAGACAGAGAAATAGAAGGTCACAGACCACAGATGCATCTTGTTCCTTTGGTGTGGGTGGAGGGCTGCAAGCATGTCCTATAAGACTGCTAAAGTCAGGCGGGGGAAAAAAAAAAGAACAGACAGAAAGATCAAACTTGGGATAATAGGGAAAAGAGGGAAGGTCAGAAAAAAACAGAAGAGGACACACAGATGCTTCATGAAATGCACCCACACAAGACGTACTTCAGAATACATTTCTGCTGAACCGGAGGTTAAGGAGCAAATGAACACTTACAGTATTGTAAATGTAAATATTTTATATGATAGATAGAATCAAACCTTTAATACATTTCCATATAAACTCTTAAAACTGGAAAACTGCTCAAATTAAAAATTGACCAATATTAAATCTCTCTCTTTCTTCCATTTCACAGTCTAGCTTTTTCCTGCTACATTCATCCAAACCCCTCCTCATCCTCTTCTCTCTCTTCCTCTCATCTCTCCATCGCTAATCCATGCCTCCTACTCCTTCTTCAATTCTACATATTCGCTCCTGCTTTCATCTGTCTATCCATACATCTCCTAATCGATCCGTCTATCATCTCTTCCCCCATCCATCTTTATGTGGTTGAAGTGTGTGAATATTTACCATCTCCCAGGTGAAATGATTCTCTCATAATGTTTTATTGGCAGTAAAAAAAAAGCCCGTCTGTACACTCTCTTTTCCAATATTTGCCTAATTCTCTCACCTCAGATTGCACAATTTAATGAAATCTGAAATATAAAAAAATAAATCTTATTAGCGCAAGAACATACAATGTTAAAATCCACTGACACTTCAACCGATTATATAACGTAAGCCTTTCTCTTCTGCTCTCAAGGGCTCAAAGACTTTTGGTAGGGTCTGTGTAATGCCACTTAATTAGGAGATAAAACCATACATGAACACACACCCTTTCAAAAGGATACATACTAAAATTAAGCCAAATAAAATAAATACAAGTCATGCTATAGTGTGTAATTCACAGTATATGTTTTTATATTCATGACTTTTAAATGTAAGAAGGGAGCACAATCACAGTAGTATTTCAAAGCAATGATGCAAGATTATCCTGATTAATTTCACCGCTAGTGTGTGTGTGTGTGTGTCCACACCACCCCTGCTGCTGGCATTCATCAACTGTATTAATCAATGTGTCAGCCTTCAATCCAATTAGATTAACTCTGTTCTACCTGTAAACACATCATCACACTCACCAGCCAGGTTCCAGAATAACTACATCATCCAAGTAAACAACAAAAGCCTCTAATAGAGACAAGGTGAAAAGTAGAACAACAATGTCAAGTATTTGATCACTTGATATCTCACTGA
Organism: Barbus barbus; assembly: GCF_936440315.1. Classification (NCBI taxonomy): domain Eukaryota; kingdom Metazoa; phylum Chordata; class Actinopteri; order Cypriniformes; family Cyprinidae; genus Barbus; species Barbus barbus. Next base: position 9,672,145 of record NC_136720.1, on the reverse strand, counting down.
TATATAAAAAGATCATGCAACCAACAAATCAGTGTGACTTGTGAAACCTCTTAAGGCTGTGACACACCAAACTGACAACAAAGAACTAGCGGCGATGAAAGCCAACTGTGTTGTCACCTCATGTCACTTGCTTATTGGATAAAAAGTTGCGCTTGAACACACTGTGGTAAATACAGCCAGCTGTCAACTAGCATGTATGTTCTGCACTTGCATGAGAGAAAATAACAGTTTATATTAGCTTGTGGCCTATACATCATTCTAGATGTCAGTTTTGAAAACACATGCGTATTTGAATATGACCAAGTTAGAACAGCTTTCTGAACTCATCATTTCATCACTTTCACTTTTCTTCTCATGCATTGGTTCACTAAGCTGAACAGCCAATCAGAGTCTCACCAACTGCCTGACACCGATTCAACATAATCAACCGGCCAAAAAGCCACAGATAGTGTTGAACAAACCACAAATCTGAACTGCAAGATGCTCAACAACAGCTTTTAGGTGTTAGCAAAAATTCTGCCATCCTGAAAAACACTACTTTCCACATTTATAGGAAACATTTTAAATAATTGACATATCTATCTTGTTTACTTTCAACTAATGACCTCAAACTAAATGGTTTAATTTCCCTCAAAGATTTTATTCTCATAAAACTGCAGATCAAGAAAATTATATGGGATTAAAAGTTCACGTTAACTCTTGTCCATGGGCAACATATTCTAACCTAGGTGTGGTTTAGGTCATAACTTTGCTAATGATTAAATGGCTCCCAACTATATTTGTTCCTGTCCTGCCTATTTTCTCAAATAGTGCAGATTCAATAAATCTATTCTACACTGCGTCAATGACCAAGTTAAGAAAAAGTTATTTTTATTTTTTTTATTCTAATGTTAAAACATTAGATTTAAAAAAAAAACCTCTTTGTATTTGTTCAATTTCATAAGATTTAAAACAACAACAACAAAAAACAATTTAAACAACAGTTTATATTTAATGGCCTTTAAATGTCATGGAATTAACTAAAAATGGTATAATCATCAAGGTTAAAAGGGTATACATCAATAGTAAAAGTATGCATCATTTGAAACTGTTAAGTGTCTACTTATATTTGTGTACACTCACAATAACAACAAAACTTTGCGCTTTTGGAAAATAAAGAAAACAAACAGGGTACACTCTCGGTCTTCTCCGTCTCCGCGAACTGCTTTTAGAACATAAAATGAACAGTAACTCAGTACACAGACGTGGGAGTTATATCTATAGAAAGCTTGACGTATCTACTTTTAAATGAAGAAGTATCAAAAACAAATATTCTGTGATGAAGTAATCCATATGAAACCAACATGATGTTCAGTTTTTCCCGTCTAACTCATTATCTCTAATGCAAATCCACCCCCGCCTGGCTCACGCCCTTCATATGTAAATATCCATGTGAGACGCATGCACATGTAAACGCCCAATGCAAACAAAGCGTGAGGAGATCGTTCATCACGGCTACTGTTCGTTTTTGGAAGAATACACGCTGAGTAAGGCAAATTTCCCTCAAAAGAAGAACAAGATTTCATCCAGTAGAGGAAAGCAATCTTATGAGTAAGCAATGTTTCTTTTATGCATTAGTTAAGTGTTATTATGACAAACTTGAACACATTTACTATTGGGTTTTTCCCAAACTACAACATGATGAATGTTACGCGTCTAAGAATGTTTAGCCATGTTTATTATTAATACTCTGTTCACAAATAGATTTGAATAGTGTGCTAAACAATAATAATTCTTTTCTCAGATGTAATATATATATATATATATATATATATATATATATATATTTTTTTTTTTTTTTTTTTTAAATGATAGTATAAAGCATGGGTGAGTCTATGGCTACAAAATCATATCATAGGCTACTATAAAATCATACATAGGCTATATGAATACAAAATCATAGTTGTTTTTTTTCCCCAAACTATAATACCTGATTAAATGTTTGAAATGGAGTAAAACATTTTGAATATGATAGGCAATTCATTGTATTTAAATTAGGGCTGTCAATCGATCAAATATTTAATTGTGATTAATTGCATGATTGTCATGAGTTAACTCGTGATTGATCGCAACTTAATCTCACATTTTTATTTGTTCTAAATGTACCGTAAATTAGTTTTTAATACTCAATATGCACTTTTTTGAAGAGCGGGAAAACAATTAGCTAAAGGGGTCTGCAAAGTCATTAAGTTGGCAACACTGTGCAGCTCCATTTCTCCAACTACGGGCGTTGCCACGGGTCAAACAGAAAATGTGCGCTGCATTAATCGCGCATTAATATAATTAGTGCTGTTAAAATAAATTTGCGTTAACGCGTTATAAAGGCGATAACTGTCAAAGTCAAACTTTCAAAGCGCTAATTTAAATGTCTTATGGCGCTATGATGTTTTCATGTAAAACAATAAAAGTAATATGAGTGTCACTGTAACACGATGAATACTACGAATCTAAGTATGCTTAGAACATGTTTGTTATTAATAGCCTACTCTGTTCAAAAATAGATTTTAATAACGTGCTAAACAATAATAAGTTGTTTCTCAGATATAAAAAGCATGCTTGAGTCTATGGCTACAAAACCTACAGATGCTCCTGATATTAACATGCTCACAAATGTTTTTTTTTTGTTTGTTTGTTTTTTCTTTATTGATTTATTTTGGTTGTTTGCATTATATTGAATCAGATACCTGCACCACAGATGAATCCTGCTGACTTTCACTTGAGTCTTTTCAAACTGTTTTCCTCTGAGAGTGCTGTACCAACATCAGATGTTCAACTACACTGATATTCTATGATAAAACAAGCTCCTCGACTCCCTTGACTCTGGAAGGCTATTCCAGAGTTTGAGAGCCAAATGTGAAAAAGCTCTACCTCCTTTAGTGGACTTTGCTATCCTAGGTACTACCAAAAGTCCAAAGTTTTGTGACCTTAGGGAGCGTGTTGGATTGTAGCGTGGTAGAAGACAAGTTAGGTACACAGGAGCTAAACCATTTAGGGCCTTATAGGCAAGTAATAATATTTTGTAAATGAAACAAAACTTAATTACTTAATTAGATACGGAAGCCAGTGCAGAGACTGTAAAATTGGGGTAATATGATCATATTTTCTTGACCTGGTAAGAACTCTAGCCACTGCAGTTTGGACTATCTGTAGCTTGTTTATTGAAGATGCAGGACAACCACCTAGCAGTGCATTACAATAGTCCAGTCTAGAGGTCATGAATGCATGAACTAGCTTTTCTGCATCAGAAACAGGTAGCATGTTTCGAAGCTTGGCAATGTTTCTAAGATGGAAGAATGCTGTTTTTGTAACATGGGAAATATGATTTTCAAAGGACAAGTTGCTGTCTAATATAACACCCAGATTTTTTACTTTAGAGGATGTAACAGTGCATCCGTCTAGTTGTAAATTGTAATCCAAGAGATTGTGTGTAATGTTTTTTGGTCCAATAAGTAATATCTCTGTCTAATATCTTCTGAATTTCACGAGTTCACATTTACATATATTTAGCACGAGTTACGTAATGCATATTTGGCGAGTATGGTAATACGTAGTTGGCGTGCTGTCCTGGGGAAGGGCTCTGAGCTCGGAAATGGTCCGAACCCAGAGTATCCCCCCGTGGTATGGTGAGAACTTAGTGATATTGGTGGAGAAGGGGTGGTGGAGGGATGCTGATAGACCGTCAAATGAGTGGAGGTATGTCAGCTGTATTTATATCCGTGAGTTGATTGACTTGATTACGTGCCACTTGTGTTTCATTAGGCTAAGTATCTGACGTGCTCCTCCCGAACTTTGTTAATAAAACATCATTTCACGAGTTCACACTTACATATATTTAGCACGAGTTACGTAATGCGTATTTGGCGAGTATGGTAATACGTAGTTGGCGTGCTGTCCTGGAGAAGGGCTCTGAGCTCGGGAATCGCCCGAACCCAGAGTATCCCCCAAAAAGCAATGGGTGTAGGACAGCCTCCAGACTGAGATTCCCCCCCAAAATACACACTAGAGATCTGGTGGGAGCTAGTTATGAGGAGTGGCCAGTATTGCAGGGCCGGGGGAGCCTATGAGCTCTGAGGGAGCATATTGGCATGCATGGTTAGGCCCCACCGGTCGCTGGTGTGAACTGCGTGGTTTAGGGCGACCAGTCGGGGAGGGCTCGAACCGAAGCTCAGCGGTGTGCTCATCACGTTGGGATGGGTGAGTCCTGCCTGCCGATGGAGGAGCAGCGTGGTTAAGGCCCTGACCAGGAGGACCCGAGTTGCCTGCAGTGGGATAGTTCACGGAGTCGGCGTACGGGCTCTACTGGCCATCAGTCCCTGCTAATCAGAGGGCGGTTGTCTGGCCGAGGGGGCCCATGAAGCCTCTGGCTTGAGCTCAATACTCCAACGTCGGACAAGTGGGTCCCATCGGCTTGGCAGATAAAAAGAGTTTGGGACGCCCGGCAAGGGCGCTCTCGCGACATCCAATGGGAGATCAAGACGCACAAATGGATGAGCCTCACTTGCGGGCGGCAAGCATAGGAGCCCACCGGGAGACCAGCGTCAACGACTGACACGAGATCAAGACTACGATGTCAGACGGATAGCCTCGCAGACGAGTAGGGAGAAGAGAAAACCCGGAACTGGGACGGCTCTTGCAGCATCCGATGGGAGATTGAGACTCACAGAGCATCGAACGGGTAAGCCTCGCCAGGTGGGGAGAAAAGGTGTGAGGCTAGAAGAGACAGTTGGACGGTGTTCGGCGGGTGAACGAGACCCGTAGCAACTGAAGGCTAGGCCTCGTCGCCCATCGGACGGAAAATTAGCTGGGTGGCCAAGACCGACGCCGACGCTCTATGGGAGGCCAATACTCACTGAGTATAACGGGTCGGTCTCGCGACCGTAGGATGAAGCGGTAAGTTGTCTGGCTGTGAGGCTCTCGCCAACGCCCGACGGGAGCACAATACCCACTGTGTCAGATGGGTAAGCATCTCCAGCTTGGGACTTGAAAAGGTGAGGTTGTCTGGCCGATAGGCTCTCGCCGGCGTCCGACGGGAGATCAAGACTCACTGTGTCGAACAGGTAAAGACGGAAAGGTAAAGTTTGGTCGGGACGCTTAGCCTTCATCCAACTGGTGGGCGTGCTCACCCGTTTGATGGGCCAGCGGCGCTGACGTAGGAGGAAAAGGTGAGGTTGCCCGGCCGGGAGGCTCTAGTGACATCCGACGGGAGATCAATACTCGCGAGTCGGATGGTTAAGCCTCACCGGTAGTGGACTGAAAGCCAATTGCTTGACCGACTGGGTATGTGGCTTTCGACGAGGGTTTGATATTGTGGCGTGAGCGAACGGAAAATGTAAGTCTGTCTGGCTGGGAGGCCCTCGCCGACGCCCGACGGGAGCACAATACTCACTGTGTCGGACGGGTAAGCCTTGCCGAGCGTGGGACTTGAAAAGGTAAGGTTGTCTGGCCGGGATAGCTCTCACCGGCGTCCGTCAGGAGATCAGGCTCACTGAGTCGGACAAGTGAAGACAGAAATGTAGAGTTTGTGTGGTCGGGAGACTTCACAGACATCTGTCTGGAGACTGGCACTCGCAGCATGGATGGGTAAGTCTCGCCGGCCGTAGGATGGAAAAGGTAAGTTTGTCTGGCTATGGGGCTGTCGCCGACGTCTGACGGGAGCTCAATGCTCATGTGTCAGATGGCTAGGCCTTGCTAAGCGCGAGACTTGAAAAGGCAAAGTTGTCTGGCCGGGAGGCTCTCGCCTAGCATCCGACTGGAGATGAAACTCGCAGTCTGGATGGGTAAGTCTCGCTGGCCGTGATATGGAAAAGGTGAGTTGTCTGGCTGGGGAGGCTCTCGTCGACGCCCGACGGGAGCACAATACTCACTGTGTTGGACGGGTAAGCATCGCCAAGCGTGAGACTTGAAAAGGTAAGGTTTTCTGGCCAGAAGGCTCTCGCCGGCGTCCGTCGGGAGATCAAGACTCACTGTGACGGACAGGTAAAGACAGAAAGGTAAAGTTGGGTGGCCGGGAGGCACTTGCCGTCATCTGACTGGAGATGGAAGCTCACAGCTTGGATGGGTAAGAGTCTCTGGCCGCAGGGTGGAAAAGGTAAATTGTCTGGCTGGGAGGCTCTGGCTGGTGTTCAACAAGATGTGAAGATTCACGGTGTCAGAAGGCTGAGCCTCGCCAAGCGTGAGACTTGAAAAGGCTGGAAGCCTCGCACCAATTTTTTTTTTTTCCTATGAAATGGTTTCGCTATAGAGAACTCTTAGGTCTGATATAGTGGGGTTGGTGTCCGGATTTTTTCAGTGAAACGGCTGAATGTAATGGAGAATTTGAAAAAATGGCAACTATTGATTTCCATATCCAATAAGTTGTATTCTATGTAATGCGTTTGTGCATGATATTGTTTAATACATTATATTACGTTTAACAAAACCATATGTTACTTACTTTTGATACTTTATACAAATGGTTATGGCCTATTGGGAAACTGATAGAAGCGTTAGAGAAAAAAGGGAGTATGAGAAAAAGATGTGTGGGTCTGTGTTGCAAGCGGACGCAGCCTTGCGCTTGCGTCGCTTGCTGTGGCTGTAGGCCACAGGAAGGGAGTCCGGAAAAACTTGTGTAGCCTGCTCTGCTAACGGAGGTAGCCTCACGCTAGTGTCTGCCACTGGAGCTGGAGACTGCTGAAAAGGACAAAAGGGGTTATTAGTAGCGGGAGGAAAAAGACTGAGATGTGTGGGCTTGTGTTGCAAGCGGAGACAGTCTCGTGCTTGCTTCTGCTGCTGTAGGCCACAGAAAAGTGGCTTGAGATTTTTAGCTGGACATGCTGGAATGTCCAGTTAGCCTGCAGCGGTGCCGATTTAGCCATTTGTTGCACTACCCTAGTAACTTGTTTTTCAAGCAACTAGCAGCAAATGTGGTGATTTAAAAATTAAAGTGGTAAAGTAATTTATTCAATTTTTTTGAGGGTTAGGGCTGTGATTGTTAATCATTTACTGTTGGTCCACTGTGGTTTACTGTTGGTCCAATTGTGAAACTTTTCCACTGTTCCACTGTTGGTTTTATCCACTGTTGGTTTTATCCACAAAACGAAAATTAATCTTATCCATCTTTTCTATCCATTTATTGAACTGCAGTGTGTAAATTAATTATAGGTAAAATACTGGTGAAAAATAAGGATAGTTAGAGTAATTCCAGTGTGTATCCCAAGCACTTGCGCCATGGTTACATAGTGGCATTAACAGCCAATGATGTCGCAACGTCCTTTAACAACTTTAATCAACAAATTACCTGCCTTTAGCGAATTTACTTGAGGATTATTCGGCAACACTGGTGGTTGCGCCGCTAGCGGAGGCTGCCTCGCGCTAGCATCTGGAAACAGAAGCTAGAGGCCCAGCTGCATAAGACGCTGTGGCCGGCAGAAACGCGGTGAAGGCTGAGCCGAAGCAGGAAGAGAGTGAGGCTTTGCTGCGGTGAGAACTGGGGCGGGGCCCAGGCTCGTTGAAGGCCTGCTGCAGAGACCCGACGCTTGCGGAGAGCCGGGTCTTTAGCGGGACAATGGTGGTGTCGAGCGAGGCGATTTCGGGCTTTCCTCGATCTATTGGCGGCTGGAGTGGTTTTATGAGTGAGGTTGGGTAGTTTGCGGGGTGATGGAAGATCGTGTAAATCTGCTTGTTTACCTTCTGCGAGGACGGTGCATCGGAATTAATCAGTGTTTGCCTCAAGCTTAAATACGATCCACATTCCGATCGGAGGAATTGTTGGCACGGATGAAATCCGTGCATCTGAATAAAGCCAGATTTGGACGGTAATTGTTTCTCATATGAACGTCTGTAAAAATTAATTTACATATCACCTCAGTGATAAAACTCATGGATTCGGACGGCAATTTATTCACAGTGGAGGAGTGAGTTCTGTGATCCTGCGAACCCGAGAACGCGCTGCTCACGTGGCCAGTCACATGATTGTGTGCTGTAAATAAAATGAATTTTATTTACACATGTATTATTATTATTATTATGTAAAATATATTCTTATTATTCCAAGCATATTTTATAATGTATAATCCTATTTATTATTTGATTATTTAAATCTCCTGTTTAAAAATAGGAAAATATGCGCTATAGTTGTATATAATTATATGCGATATATATACGTTTATAATACACATTTTAAAATTGTATTGCATACTTGCTGCTGCCATAATAAAGACCCACTTCAAATGTTTACGTGCTTTTCTTCTCTTTCTGCTCTCACTTGCTGTGGTGGAGCAGTTATGAAGTATTATTCTATGAAATACTTTCCAGCATTTCAGAAATAAATATTTATGCAAATTACACCAAAGTACAACAGTTACCGTACGGTGTTCGGGAGTGCTCAAAAAGGGGTTAAACGCTGAATTTTAAATCGATTTCCTCACCTGCACTCAAAGGTAGACACAAATCCGCCATTTAAGCAAGTAACAGTGAAACAATGGTAATGTGTGTGAATAGAGTATTAGCAATCTAAGCGAGATTAGCCGGCAGCCATGCTGCAGATGCTAACGGGCTATAAGCTAATAGCAGACTCGAGAAATCAAAATAAAACTAGTGATAACAAGGCGCTCTGATTGGTTTTGTTTTAAAATGCTATAGAGGATATATTCACACGTTATAGAAACGAAAATGATAGTGTATACAATTGTTTTTAAGATAGAAAATAGATGATAAAATCAACTTGATGGAGTTCAAACTCAAAACACGCAGTCACAAAAAGCAGCAGGGACTGAGGGACTCATCAGAGTAGAAGAAAAGCTCAATGCACCAAAATATTGAGATAGCCTTAATGAAAACCCAGTCCAGAACATTCAGAACCTCAGACTGGGCTGAAGATTTACCTTCCAACAGGATAGTGACCCTAAGCACACAGCTAGAGTGGCTTATACACAATGCTGTGAATGTCTTTGAGTGGCCCAGCCACAGCCTGGACTTGAACCCAATCAAATATTTATGGAGAAACCTGAAAATGTGCATCTGTCCCCATCCAACCTGAAAGAGCTTGAGAAGTGAAGAGGTGAGCAGACAAATGGCAGATAATTGCCAAATGTTGATGAGCAAAGCTTGTTGCATTAAACAAAAAAGACTTGAGGCTGTAAAGCTACTTCAGCTAAATATTTAGTTGAATACTTATGCAATGTACTTATTTATGTTTTTTATTTTTAATAAATTTATGAAGTTGTGACAATACTGTTTTTGCTTTGTCAATATGGTGTATGGAGTGTAGATTGATGTGGGGGGTAATTCAAACCAGTTTAACATAAGGCAGCAATATAACAAAATGTGCAAAAAAATGAAGGGGTGTGAACTCTCTCAAGGCACTGTATGTTTTGATTATACTGTGTTGTAAATAAACTACAAAGAATAAAAAAAAAAAATCTCACATTCTCTCTTACCTGCCTCAAAGTAACAGTCACACTGATGGGCCATTAGGGGAGGGACCTTTGTCTCTCAAGTGAGAATCACTTGATATTCAAGGCCATTGGCACTCCCTCGCATATATGCTTTCGATCACAAAACATGTCTTTAAAAATTTAAATCAATATATTGTTTTCTGTGAAAGCAAGATGATTTTCACATAATTTTGAAGTAAATATTACAGCCTACAAAACGAATTACTCAAAAGTCTTATTCAGATGTATTCAATATGTGTTTAATGGCCTTATTTCAGTTACATTTTTTTCCCCAAAACTTACTAAGCAAGCATAATCTTTTTTTTTTCCAAAAATAAATAAATAAAAATATATGTTGGCCAATAGTATGTTATAAGTAGTTGAAATAAGCACAAATATCAGGGCATATCAAAACATCTCAAGGGCCCCAAAATCACCACAGACCAGTGTTTATGGGATCATTGTACACTAGATGAAGTGGCTGAACTAACAAATAGTTGGTGCAATATGACATCAGACGCTCCACTAGATGAGGGTGAACTCTTTTGGACAAGAATAAACTGTAAAGTAGGCCAAACTTTACACCGATGGTCAAAAGTCTGGCTATTTGAGGTTAGTTATTAATATGCTGGTTGTTATGAGTAGATGTCTACTCAGTCACACAGCTGTCAAATACACATATTTCAAACACACTCAGACTTGCAGATAGGTCTCAAAAAACGAAATCACACTCACAAAAACCTGCGGCAAAACTCCAGTTAGATAACAAACATCAGAATAAAGCATCATGGCATATTCAAGCCGTAGGGTTTTGTTCTGGTTTATCCCTCTTATCCTCTTAAACTCCTCCACAGCTCTGCATATGGACAGATGAACTCAATAGATGAAGTGTAATTGAGACACTACAATTCCCAGAGTCCCTTGCAGCTTGCTGTCATCATTTACTAAAAGAAAAGAGCTAATCCACACCTTAACACTTGATAATTAGTATGCGTTATAGATACTTATGTCAATGTAGCAAGTGTTGAAGCAAATCCACAGAGAATCAAGAACCCCTATGTGACTGACATAGTCTAATAATCAGCTTCTCTTAACTGTCCCACGTTGTCGCTGTAAAACCAAGGTTGGTCGGGTTTTTTCAGCTGCAACCCCTAAACTTTGGAATAGTTTGCCTGTAAACGTGAGACTTACTCCTTCTAGTTTTAAGTCTGTCCTCAAATCTTATTTGTTTTCTCTGGCATTTGATTAATGTTAGTTCAGGCTATGATGTCAGTTTGCTCTGATCCTGTTTTATGTGTTTAATTTTCATATGATGCATGTTTGCTTTTACGCTTTTATATACTGTATTTTGTTGTACAGCACTTTGGTGCAACTCTGTTGCTTTTAAATGTGCTATAGAAATACATTTTGACTTGACTTGACTTGACTGACATGTACATGCATGTTACATTTTGCCCTGGAGATGTTTTCTGACTTACTGTATATCAAATCAAAATTCAGTTTGCTGGTGAGTGCCACAGAAACTATTCAGCTCCACTGACAAAAGTTTGAATAGCATACAAGAATAATCTGGAAGCGTAGATGCCCTTCACTCCTAAAAACAATGGTTCTGTATTGGCATGTGGTTCCATGAAGAACTTTTAACATCCATGGAAACTTTCTATTGCACAAAAGGTTCTGTAAAGTGGAGAAAGGTCCTTCACATTATTAAAATTATTAATTCTGTAGGCTCTTTTAAGAATTGTTTACTAAAAGATTAACTGTGGAATCCAAAATGGTTCTTCTATGAAATCAATGTGAAGAAAAAACGCTTTTGGAACCTTAATTTCTAAGTGTGTTTGAGCCAAAATTGTTCTCTGCCTCTACTTTGCAACACTGACTATATATGACTATAACACAGCTCAAAATCATTATAGTCGATCATGTGGTAATTCTATCCTCCTTCCTTGACCTCAGGATGTGTGTTACAGTTATACAGGTGGTCAGTTTTGCGCCTGAATAAAATCTTAATTGATTAAAATAAACAAAAGAAACAAACTCTGCTTAAGGAATTAACATAAATGTCCATTTATCTTTGACTCGCATTCACTCATGGTGTTGGCCCATAACTCAACATTCAACCATGGTTAGACTACTGTCTGATGATTTCTATCCAGGCTATGCCCCTGCTATCTTCAGACATTACTGCTAAACCCCACACACTAGCTCCATATTTCTGCTTTAATAATACATAAACCCCTCAAAAGGGGCAGGAACAGGAGATTCTGTAGTGTATATCTTGTTCTCTGTGATCTACAAGCATAACTCACCTCAAACAGCCGCATCCTCTGTGTCTAAAAGGAGGATGAGATCTCAAGTGCAACCTCTTCAAAAACACTAGTATTGATACACTGTCTTGTGCACTTCATGCAATTATGTTTAATAAAAATAACCTACATAACCTTAAAAAAATTAACCTACACCTAATTACAAAGTAAACTACTCACCCACTCAGATGTCACCATTTTAGTTAATGTACAGTATGAATTCAAATTAAATTGACTTCAAATGGTCTGAATGAATCGGTGTTTAGTGAGCACTTAGCTCTGTTGAACGAAGCGTATCGTGTGATAATAATGACATCATTTTTTATTTTAAATGAGTGCACCATGGATATACATTAAATTAAAAAAACTCTTAATTTCTTGAGTCCACCACACACCACTGGTATATGTATAAGTCATATTTTGATGAAACCAGAGATGATTAATGGCTTTATCAATAGAGCTGTTCAGTTTGTATTCTTAAAATGTGGAAGATAATTAGCATTTTGAGCCATTGGGCTCTGTAAAAAATTTCCAATGGGCTTTTATACAGTATAGTCATTTCCAATTTATGAGTAAAATATGGCCTGTGGTTAACATTACTTTAAAGATAAGTTTTGTTCTACAACATAAATCTTTGTACATTAGATATATATATATATATATATATATATTTTTTTTTTTTTTTTTTTTTTACCATGATTTACAGATGGCAGCCACTAAAATGTCATTCAGTTTAACAATAGTTCATATACCTAAAATCTTGTCAGGTATATTTAGAACAAAACTCATTAGATGGCATTAAAAGACTCACAATGCAGCCATTAAAATAAAAGTTTGTTTATTTTAATTATTTACCAATTTTTGCCAATTTTTGCCATCCTTTAAACCACCATTTATGAGCAAGAAGTTTTAAATCATTTAAATTGTAATAAAATTTAGCATGGTCATTTTTTAATTTATATATTTTAATAAGTACAGGGTAGAATAAGTATGTTGTTTAATTTTTACTTAAATACTGAAAGACTGAAACAATATTTCACCCATATTTTGACATTGACACAAAAGTCATTTGAAGTAGAAACTTTACTGGCATTTAATGAGCTTTCTATATATACATATATATATATATATATATATATATATATATATATATATATATATATATATTTTTTAAGTTGATGCACACAGTAAATTGGAATATCTGGACCCAAACACAACTTGACTTCAGTCAAAATTATGCATTATGTGTGCTCATGTGTTTTGCTTCCCAATTATTAGTTGTTTGTTGGAATTAGCCAGCTACTGTCAAACTGCATGCAAAGTTTGAAGATTATCTGATTAATTACTTTCTTAGAATAAAATGATTAATATATATTTTTTTACTTTATTAAATTAAATTAAAATTAAAGTAAATATGTTTTGCTTCTGTTTAGTCCCTTTATACTTCATTTAAAATTATTTAATTAGATTTTAAAAATTATTATGAAGCTGTCAAGGCAATCTGACACTATTTCTGTATTTTTGATATTTGACTGATATTTGCTAAGGTACATTAATTCCTAGCAGTATAAGGTCACCATACACTCTGTGTTATTAGGTAAAAAAGCAGGTGGTTAATGTAAATGCCAAAGAGCAATAACTGTGCTGCAATTCAAATAAAATGCATATGAAGATTGTAAAGTGTAGTTTTGTTAAAAGTTGGAAGATCATACTTCACCTGAGTGAACTTAACTTACATTCAAATCTTCAAAAGTGGTTGCAAACCTTGGTCATTTTAAGACTTGTTTAAAGGTCAAAAGCCCATTATAAGAGGTAAAGACAGTCTAAACCAGGATCCACTTTTGGCTAGACACAGTGAGGTCACATTTTGTAGGGGTTAAAATTAGATATTGCTACTTTTCTTCCAAAAAATTACTCTCCTGAAGGTCAAAAATGTAGCTTCAAAGCATCTCTCCACTAAAGCCCTGCTTATAATCTGTCTTCACAGTATTAGTGTTAAAACGTTGAGATGTAGCATGGCTTGTCATAGCATATAGTAACAATTTCATCGCAGTCCCACTTAATATGTGCACATCTTGAGAACCGGCACTAGAATATGTTACGAAAACATTTGTTCATCAGCTGAGGGGCTGGGAATAGAGACTTGAGCAATGCCTGAAAATACTAGACAAAGTTGAAAGTTATTTAATTTTTATTCAAGCCTTTGCCTCAGTGTTTCTTTTTGTCTCACTTTGTATATTTTGCCTTATTCTTTATTTATGAATATGTTGCAGCCTTTAGTGTCTCCTCATAGTTTTGCTTGCTTGTGTAGCAAAGATCCTGGACTGAGGAATGGTGGTATGTTTAACAACAGCGTCCATCACGGTGCAAGTGTGTAAGAGTGTTTGGCAAAGACGAAAGCTTTGAAAACTGAATTAGGACTGCTGAAGATAACATGTTAACTTGGAATGTTATAAAATATGCGTGAAATCAGTAATTGTATGTAACGTCATTAACATAATTACACAATTTGACTTTTTGTCCTGTTCTGTGTGATTTTCAAAGACAGCAGAGGTGTTTCTGTATGATACAAAAGCGCACATGGTGATGATGTAGCCAAATTCTAATTTAAATCTAGATGAGACTAAAGGCCATTGCACACTGAGTCCGAAAGTTTCGTTTTTTTTTTTTTTTTTGTCATCGTTTCCTATCAAAATGCTTGCTACGTATGCAAAAACGCAGAAAATTGAACCTGATCCGATTTATTTATGACAGACAAAAGTTTAGGAGGCAGTGTGTAAACTTGGTTGACACAATGTGAGGTCGTAATTATTTTATTTAATTACATGTGAAAATTTCGGACTCTGTGTGCAATGACCTTTAGACTTGCAGTCTTTGTATAGTGGAATTTTGATAATCACTCAGCATGTCTGTAATATCACTTGCAATCAAAACATGCCATAAACACACTGATAAATAAGTTAAACATTCTGATAAATAAGTTAAACATTCTGATAAATAAGTTAAAAGTTATGGTCCTTGAATCTGATTGACTGAGAGGAGTGCAATATTCTAGTGATAACAGAACTCCAACCGTTTCACCATTTGAATGACTCTATTTCTCACAGTGAGTGTAATTGCGGAGAGTGCCGATCCTAGCCTTCTGGGGGCCCTACGCAAAACTGGTGGTTTGAAGGAATAGATGAAATGCATTTGTCTGTGTTTTACTCCGTCTAGAATCACGCTCACGGAAAGCGCTCGAGAAACAGTATCTCTTCCGCAGCTCGGTACACTTTCAAATAGTTTTTTGTTTTGTTTTTTGTCTCGAGCCTTTGTCAAGAGACTGTACAACATTCTCATTATCATTCACGTTTTCATAACCGCTTGCCAAACTCAAAAACTAAACTAAAATTAAAACATATTTGAGAGCGAGGGGCCCCCCTGGTGTTTCAGGGGCCCTACGCAGCTTACGTATTCTGTGTATAGGAAGGATCGGCTCTGATTGCGGATGCCAAAATACACTATAATTTAAAAAATAATACTAATATTGTGTCATGGAATGTAGTTTTTTAGGTGAGAATGTGCTTGTTTAGACTTCAAATATGCGTTTTGTTAATAAAGATAATGTCTATTTGAAAATTTGCTTCAACGTTTTCAGAGATGTGAGCTCCAGGGCATCAGCAGCCGTTCAGTGCTCATGAACCCGCAGAGAGCGCCTCACCTCTGCCAGATCTTCTGGAATTTGCCACTGGCTCTGATGTCTCTATACATGATACTGTTATTCAATAACTAATATTTTATATAAATAATAGTTGTGTTTAATGATAGTATTTAGCATTGGGAAATGATGCGTGTTCGTGATGCAGATTAGTTACGCCATTTTCAAATTAGTAACAGAGGCTTGGGCTCAGCTGTTAAACTGTCAACTTGAGATTTGAATCCGTAGCAGAAGGAAGTAATTCTACACAAAAGAGGGTTTTTAAAGATCCTACGTTGTTGTTTACACACTTGTGCCGATGAACTGTTGTATAAACACAATATCAAACTCGTAGCACTGCAATATGGCTGTATATAGGCACGCTGTGCATGGCACTCAAACTGTTGCTCATTTATTTCATTTATTTTGATACAAACAGTACGTGTAATATATTATTATAATACGTTTAAGACTACAAAGACCAAATCATTTATATCTGGGGAAAAATAAATAATAATAATATTTGAAAAACTTTGTAGGATTTCATGATGAAATGCTGCTAAATAAATTGCAACTGACCAAACAAACAAATAAAATGTGAGGTTTACTGTTACAAAAACAAGGAAATGGTTGTCACTAATTATTTTAGCCCATTTTAGCCCCTTGACCCTAACTAAAAGAAAAAGAGAAAAAAAATAAATGTGACTAAATTATACAAAAAGTGTATGAATCATGTCATTCTTAAAATATTAATTCATTTTGTCTAATTTATTTCTAAATGGGCAAAACTCTCTCCCTCCCTCCCTTTCTCTCACTCTCTGAATTAGCTTAGCCTTTTTAATTTTGCCCCCTGTTGATGGCAATTAGACCACTGAGATGCTCCAAAAAGCAAAGCAGACATGTATACGCTCACACACACATCATAAAAGTGCCGTCACAGAGACAGAGCGAGAGAGACAGCAGTAGGAATTACTATAGATTCTGGGTAGCTATTCCTCATCTAAGTGAGCACAATCATTTTCACATTTTACTCTTAAAAGGCTCTCCGCAACATGTAATTCACATCCATAATTGAGCCGATGGGTGCTAAGAGGAATGTGCCAAGAAAAAAAAAAAGAAAAAAAAAAAGCTGAAGATGAAAGAGAAGGGAAGCAGGTACATTAAAAGAAAAGGTACACTAAAAGAAAAGCAAGGGTGGAGGGTAAACTAATGGGAGTTTAGTGAGAGAGCTGAATGGAGAATGAAAGGAAAGCTGATGTTTATTGGCAAATATTTCCCAGGGATTCCGACACTGGTCTTTGTGCAGAGAGTCTTAATCAGACTCTGTTTGCTCTGCTATTGATTAATCTTGCCTAGACATAATATTATTGTTTACTTTCTGAGTCTCTCCAGACAAAGTGAAAGAACAACCTGGCATTTGTCTAACGCATCCCCCCCAACCCCAACTGTCATTCAAACTCCTCTCATTTCTTCCCCATCCCATCTTTGCCAAAAATAAAGAAGTTATGAAGTCATGGCTCTGTACCCCTGTGGTTACTGTGAGTGACGCCCGTGACAGCTGCCCGCATGTGCCCCCTCTGAGCTCGGCATGCTGGGGGATGTAGGCTGTCAGGTCACATTATGAGCTCGCTGAGACGGCACCAGTAGGCACGTGGCGTGTGCATTTACAAAACACACACACCGAACAACATGGAAAACAAGAAGATGCATTCATATACAGACACACCAGCACACGCTCTTGAAAATAAAGGTTGAAAATTGAAAATGTGCCCAATGGAAACACGTCAATTTCGCAAAAACTGCCATTTATCGCAAAAACGTTTTTACGCTCACATAAGGTGGTTTTTAAGGAAATGCGAAAAAGGAATATTTTGCAAAACTGCAATGGAATTTTTTTTTTTTTTCACATTTACAAGTCACCTGATCTAAGTAAAAATCACACGATCATTCTTTAATGTACTATAACTGCGAAGAAACACCTCGTATGTGGTCATTCTCAAGTATAAGGGGCTTTCCTTCCCATTAATGCTTGGATAACCCCTTATTTGCACTGCATACGGCTCAGGCAAGGCAACTCTATTCAATGCTTGTGTTTATACCAGCCGCGCCGCGGCACGTTTCAGAAGCGGCTCTCTGCGCTGCTTCGCTAAAGATACACACCTTCATCTCCTTCTATTAAAAATAATGGCTAGTGTGGTGGCTGTGATGTACGCAAATCTACCAACATCCATCGCCAGTACTTATCATGAGAGGATAAAATTGTGTTTTAATCGCATAACATCGTTTAATGTAAATGCTGATATTTATAAATAATCATAAACATTTTGCACAAATCTATAATGGAAACATAGCTACAAACACTCATCAGAACACACACATACATACACAACCTGAGCTCTAAACAAATAAAGATGAAATTATCAAATTTCACAGCAAACAGAATAGATTTTCCTGAATTATCAGCATATGTTTGTGTATATTAGATTCAAGATTCAAGATTCAAGAGTTTTATTCGTCACATACACAATTATACAGAGTATAACCAGCAGTGAAATGTAAGTCAGGTCCGCTCCAAGGACAGTGCAATTATAAAGTATACAAATATTAAGAGAAGAAAAGTAGAAAAAAAAAAAAAAAAAAATTAAAATAAAAAGAATAAAATAAAATGATAGATAAAAAATATAAATATAAATGTGCAGGTCAGTATGTTGTTGACTTAAATAGTACTAAGAGGAATGTGCAAAATAATGTGCAAAAAAGTTGTACAGGGTATATAATAGCAGCAATATGAGGTAGAGAAAAATTATGAATAGCTTATTGATATGGTGATATTTACATGGAGTCAAGTGATGTTATGACACAGAGTTAGAGTTTAGGAGCCTAATGGCCTGGGGGAAGAAGCTCCTCCTAAGTCTCTCAGTTTTTGCCATCAGGCTACGGAAGCGCTTACCAGATGGAAGCAAAGTGAATAGCTGGTTACCAGGGTGATTTGAGTCCTTGATTATTTTGACAGCTCTATTTTTGCAGCGTTTGAGGTAGATGTCCTGCAGAGAGGGGAGAGCAGACCCTGAGATGCGCTCAGCTAAGCGCACAACTCTCTGTAGTGCTTTGCAGTCCTGATTGGAGCTGTTTCCATACCACACTGAGATGCACTGAGTCAATACACTTTCTATGGTCCCTGAATAGAAAGTTTTCAGGATTGCTGGTGAGACCCTGAATTTCCTCAGCTGTCGCAAATGGTACAGTCTTTGCCTGGCTTTCTTTACCTGAGTTTGGATGTGTGTAGTCCAAGTCAGGTTCTCGGAGATGTTTACACCGAGGTACTTGAAGCTACTCACCCTCTCCACAGGGGTCCCACTGATCATAAGAGGTGTGTAGGGCTGCTGCTGTCTCTTCCTGAAGTCCATGATCAGCTCTTTAGTTTTGCTCACATTCAGAGAGAGACAGTTGTCCTGGCACCATGATGTGAGTCTCTCTACCTCGTTCAAGTATGCGGTCTCATCGTTGTTGGAGATGAGGCCCAGAACCACAGTATCATCAGCGAATTTGACAATAGATGTGGAGCTGTGAGAGGACACGCAGTCATGCGTGTAGAGAGAGTAGAGCAGGGGACTCAGGACACAGCCCTGTGGGGCTCCTATGTTCAGAGTGATGGAGTTTGAGGTGAACTGGCCAACTTTCACCACTTGAGGTCTGCCGGTGAGGAAGTCTTGAATCCAGTCACAGAGTGAGGAGTTTAGGCCGAGGTCTGTGAGTTTAGATGCCAGCTTGATGGGGACTATAGTGTTGAAAGCTGAGCTATAGTCAATGAATAGCAGCCTTACATAATTTCCATTGTTGCTATCCAAGTGTGTGAGGGAAGAGTGGAGAACGTGAGAAATGGCATCGTCCGTGGATCTGTTTGGGCGATAGGCAAACTGAAGAGGGTCCAGAGTATCAGGGATGGAGGAGCAAATGTGGCTCTTTACAAGTCTCTCAAAAACCTTCATGACTATAGATGTGAGGGCAACTGGGCGATAGTCATTCAGGCAAGAGGGTTTATTGTTCTTTGGCACAGGGATAATGATGGATTTTTTGAATGAGGTGGGAACCACGGCGGTAGCAAGGGACTCATTAAAGATAGAAGTGAACAAACCAGCGAGCTGATCGGCGCAGGACCTCAGAACACGGCCGGTTATCCCATCAGGTCCGGCTGCTTTCCTGACGTTCACTCTCTTTAGCGCCCTCCGAACCTCATCCTCCGACACGGTGATTACAGGATCATCGCTGCTCTGCCTGTTGCTTCCAGACGCGCTGGTCGGCAGAAACGCGCCACCGCCGTTGCCATCGAAGCGGCCGTAGAAGATGTTTAACTCGTCGGCCAGCAACGGATCTGCTCTCACCTCCGCGGAGGATTTGTTTCCGAAGTCACAGATGGTCCTCAGTCCCTGCCACATCCGTCGAGAGTCGTTGAGCTGGAAATGAGACTCAATTCTCTCTCTGTATCTGTGTTTGGCGGCTCTTACTGCGCGTCGGAGAGCATAGCACGATGCTTTGTACTCGCTCGTATTCCCAGACAGAAGAGCCTCATTGTAAGCGGCGGTGCGTGTGTTAACCGCGGCACGGATTGTTCTGTCCACCCACGGTTTCTGATTGGAGAATGTCCTTATCGTTATTGTTTCTGTAGCTTGCTCGGTTAGCGTGTTTACGAAGCTTAATGCTACATCCGTGAACTCGCTGACGTCAGAAGAACTCGCCCGGAACATGTCCCAGTCGACGTCATCAAGCGCCGCCTGCAGCATAGTCTCTGAGTGGGAGGACCAGCGCGTCACTACTCTCTGCACCGGAGGTTCCTGAACGAGCCTTTGTTTGTATCTCGGTGTTAGAAAGATGGCGGCATGGTCCGATTTGCCAAAAGCCGGTAGTGAGCGGGCTTTGTAGGCATCCTTGAACTGAGTGTAGCAATGATCCAGTGTGTTTGGTCCTCTAGTTGGACAGGATACATGTTGGTAAAAGTTCGGCATGACCTGCTTGAGGTTGGCTTTGTTAAAGTCCCCCGCGATGATGAAGGCAGCGTCAGGATGTTTGTTAATGTGGCCGCTGAGCACATCGTGAAGTTTAGACAAAGCCAAACCAGTGTCCGCCTGTGGTGGAATGTACACAGCAGTAACAATGATCGATGAAAACTCCCGGGGCAGATAAAATGGGCGGCAGATAATGGAAAGATGTTCCAGATGAGGCGAGCAGGAACGCGACAGAATGGAGATATTCCTGGGGTCACACCATTTCTTGTTGATCATGAAACATACTCCTCCACCCCTGGATTTACCGGCCTCTGCTGTTCTGTCCGTCCGAAAGACAGAGAAGTTATCACTCGGCATTACAGCAGTGTCCGGGACCGAGGACGAAAGCCACGTTTCTGACAAACAAAGGATGTTACAGTCCCTAATGTCCCATTGGAAACTAATCCTGGCTCTAAGATCGTCCATCTTATTCTCCAAGGATTGGACATTAGCGAGGAGAATGCTTGGGAGAGGAGGACTGTGAGCCCTTTTCCTGAGTCTGACTCGAATTCCAGCGCGCTTCCCGCGGTGTTTCTTGATCCGTCGCCTCGGGGGGGTGTTGTTTATCTCCGCGTTCCGAAGAATCTCCAGAGGCCACGCAGGATTCGTGGATAAAGTGTCCTGAAACAGGTTGGTGTAGCGGTTTCCAATGTCCAAAAGTGTTTCTATGTTGTAGGTGATCAGTGCCGACGTGAGATATGTAAAAAGAGAAAGTAAAACTAAGTAAAAAGGAAGGTAGAAGCAAATTCTCAGTGGAGCGAACCTAACGGCGTCCGAACACAGCGGCGCCATCATGAGTACGTATTACTGTGGAATTGAATGCAAGCGAATGTACACGCATGCTTAACCAAAAGACAGAAACCCCCATGATCTCAATCGCTTCCAGTCTCTGCGCTTTGATGCATTGGCTATAATGTCTTATGTGATTGTGAATACACACCATAAAGTGTGGAAATGTGAGTTTCATTACCATCTTATAAAGCGTCAACCCCATTGGTCATGAATGCATCTGAAGCGCACGGAGGCGGCTTTGGGCCCTAAAGCATGTTTGTGAGGAAACCAACACCGATGCAACAACTCCAAAAGTGCAATTGGTTACAGCTCGGCTCCATTTCATGCGCTTTCAGACCACACGTAACAAGTTAATGTACGCTTTTACTGTGTCAGAGTGGAGATGCCATTAAACAGAAGAGCAGGGAGAGACATGTGATTTATCTGAGAGACGGTGAAGTGATTTCTGTGGCAGAAATGTTTATACTTACTGAGGCAAAGCAGGTGCCACTGTCATTTCCTATCAAGGGGTGGAAATGTACAGAAAATAACGAATTTACCTTAAAGGTAGGTCTCACATCTGTCAGACTGTGCGTGTGTGTGGTGGCCTGCCAATATATTAGCTGCAGAGATTTTATAAATAACTTGTGACTGTCACACATGCAGACATTAATACATACATGAATACATACTGTCATAGAGGCCCTTCAACCTTCTAGCCAAGAAATGTACAGCTGAAGTAACAGTAGACAGGCCGTTGCCTTGCATTTTATGAATCACCAAGGACTGTGGTTTCAGCTAAAAATCTTCTTTACTACAGATGCACTGGACAATCAACCAGAAATATTACAAATTCTGTCTCGAAATGATAAAATCCAATTTTATTGATTTATTTATTGTTCTTTAAAAATGTACATGCTACATGTATGTAGCACCTTTGTTTAGACTGCAATTGAAATGCAGTTGTTGCCTCTAAATTAAAATGGTTACAGATAATAAAGTTCAGTTCAGTTTGTAATAAAGCAAATAAACATTTATTTTAAACATTTAAAATTTTAAAATTGTATTATTTTATTTCTCTTTCTTAAAGAGAAAAATAAACAGCTTCAGAAATGGCCAATTTCATTGTAAAAAAACAAAAAACAAAACAGCAAACAGACTCGGTGTAAAATCACGCTCGGTGAATCCCTATTATTTGCTTTTCTGCTAAAGAAAAACTAATCACCTGCATATTTTATGACCTGAGGGTGAGTAAATGTTTGGGGTAAACTATCCCATTAATGTTCATTGTCACCTTGCTGAATAGAATTGTAAATTTCTTAAAAAAAATTTGTAGTATTCATATTATGTATCAGTGTTCATTCAAACAAAAACAAAAAGTATGTGTACACTTTACTTACAAATGGCAATTAAATCAAACTGATGCAATTTGTACACTTTATACGATATTTCAAGGTCAAACAGTCAAAAGTTGCTCTTCTGGACACTATGTTATTCAAAATGTGAAATTATATGGCAAGAGATTATTTTCTATGCAAAATACTATACATGTGAGGCTTGGTGTTGTTTATGTGGAGTCAAGTGGGCTGTAGCGCTCTAATTTGACTCTCTACTTCACTTAATGTTTTCTATTCTTTCATTGTTTGCTCCATCCTTTGCCATTGTCCACTCAGCTGACATCATAGCGCTTGTCTTTGGAGTGACTCTTATTTCCTCTGCTATTTTTTTCTAATTCTCACTAGAAAATGCTCATACTCAATATTCTCGTAAACCCTGATATCTGATAAAGAATTATCAGAAAAACAAAGTAAGTCTCTTTCAAGTTTTACCCAGACAATGGAAAACAGCTGTCAATAGCACCACTACCACTTCTCTACATTTCTCACACCTTTTCATAAATTAATATTATCCACAATCTCAAATGATCAGCAGGAATTCACACTCACTAAAGTTATAAACACACTGCACGATTTTCGGCTGTCCCAGAAGAAAGATTGACATTGTGAAACAATCGTGGAGATTTTTGTGACCGTGGCTCCTAATCGGTGCTCTTATGTCATACAGTGAGAGCGGTTCAAAGGCTGCCATTTTCATAGATACAGCATGCCCTGCGTTCCATTCGTAAGGGCTCATCCCTATGCCCTAATAACCTTCAAAGGGTTTACCCTCCGGAGTGAGAGCGTTGACGGGTGTAGTGGACCAAACAACTGTTTCTTGAAGTGCCCTTCTGCGTCAGCATCCCTTGCCCACACAGAGGCACCTTCAATATGGAAAGAATCAGCACAAAGGATCATGGGGGCCCGAAGTGTCCATCAGTTCTACCCTTCTAAATTCTTCATTCTGAAGGGCCCTTTGAAGTGGCCAGTTTTGAGCACTTCTGTTTGGAACGACCTTTCAATTTGGCGGCCATGATTGCTTTAACTCCGAAGTGCTCTTTGGAACGATCATGATCAGTGATCATCGCACAGTGTATTTGCTGGTACGATCCAAGTTTACTGACCAACCAATAAAAATACGACATGAAATCAACATGAAATGGCGCTAAAACATAAAACTGCTTACCTCAAGCTCTTATCCCTTCCTCTTTCGCCACTTCCACTTTTTTCAGCACACATAAAAAATACAACTACTAAAGTGTGATTTATCACACTCACGCTCTTTTTGTTTCCTACTAGCGCATGCTGATGACATTTTATTCTTTTATAGTAACGTGTGTCATATTGTATGAGTCAATAGGTGTCATAAACGTACAGTCTACACACGTCATAGCCAAGTTTATTAGATCCATGTCGCACAGTATGACATGCAGTGATCTTATATTTACATTTAGTTATTTAGCAGACACTTTTATCCCAATAAAACTAATCAAAACCAACAAAAGAGCACCAATATGCAAGCGCTATGACAAGTCTCGGTTAGCCTAACGCATTACAAATAGCAAGTGTTGTTTTTTTTGTTTTATTATTATTATTATAAAGAAAACAAGTAGATAGAATAAAAAAGAAAGCTAGTGTTAGAGGGTCAGATAGATACAAAGAAGGCTAATAAATACAAAGATAAAACAGAATAGAGAGTGCTAGCGTTAGAGGGTCAATAAAGATGGGAGAGATGTGTTTCAGATGTGACTCAGCTGCTCGGATTGAGTTGGGCAGGTCATTACTGTAATTAAATTACTTATCCACTGAAAAAGTAAAGCAAGGTATTACTGCTCATTTTTAGGTAATTCAATTACAGTTACTTATAAAGTACTTGCGTTACAGTAAATAATTTCAACAGCTCTAAAATCAATATTGAATTTGAAATCTAAATTTACCGTCTAAAGATAAAATTGAATGCAGCGTCTTTAACCCCACCAGCGCATTCACTTTCAGCAATTCCTGATTAACAGAGAAACCTTAAATACTCGGATACAGATACTGTAAGTCTAAAATCAGTCGAATCTAAAAAGGGCCTACTTTTATTTGTGTACACTGACAATAACAACAAAACATTGTGCTTTTGCAAAATAAACAAAACAAACAGGGTGCACTTTCTGCCATCTAGGTCTCCGTGAGCAACTTTCTACGCATTATAAACTCAGTGAATATTTGACACAGATACATGAGAAAAATGTCTATAGAAAACTTGTGTGTCTACTTTTAAATGAACGAATTCAAATTGAAAACAAATATTCCTGATTATGTAATCCGTATGAAAGCGAGGTACAGTTTTTCCCGTATCTGAAAGCTTGAAGTGTCTAGTTTTAAATTGAACAAATTCAAATCGAAAACGAATATTCTCTGATTATGTAATCCTTGTGAAACTAAAGCGAGGTAAAATCTTTCCCATATCTGAGCTCATTATATGCAGTCACCTGTGCGCAAACACCCTAATCTATATACCAAAAAATAGATTAAAAAAATAAATAAAGATTTGTTCAATTTTCATCGTTTTTGAAAGAAGTCCTGCTGTGAGGACTTTACCTCAGAAGAACAGTGTGATCTGACACGGCTTTATTCAGCAGAAAAGATCATTTCTGTAATTTATTCTTACCTACATTAGTTAACGTGTTATTTTTACATAAACCTGTACGGATTTTACTAGTTGGGCTTTTCCCGAATATCTTGCCAAACTGAAATGCATTGTTTAACTTTTCTTAACCTTTTTTGTTATTCAGATATTTTGCGGAGTATATCTATTTGTTTACCAAAGAAGGTTATATTTTTTTTATAAAAATGTTTAAGTATTACAGTTTTTTTAAAGCTAAAAGGCTAAACTATTCTATGTTTGACTCAAATTGAAAGAATAAAGAGTTTAATTTCTATTAAGGTTTATAGGGATTTTAAGATGTAGCCTAATTAGCGATTTGTATAGTTAAGTTACTTATTGAGTAACTAAGTTACTTTTTAGAGTAATTAGTAAAGTAATTTAAATACAATAAAATACAATATTTAAATACAATATTGATGATGTATTGAGTAATAGTAATTAATTACTTTTTGAAAGTAACTTACCCAACACTGTTTTGTGCCTCTTTGGGATGGTATAATAAAGCGACATTCACTTGCAGAACGCAAGCTTCTAGAGGGCACATAGGTCTGAAGTGGTGGATTTAGTAAAGGGGTGCAGAGCCAGTGGTGGTTTATAGGCAAACAATCTTATATGATTGCTACAATCGTGCAGTGTGTTTTGGGCTTAAGACCACAGACCGAGAAGTTTCAGACAAGTCAGAAAATGCGTGTGTGTGTGTGTGTGTGAGAGAGAGAACACTATAAAGAACTCTGAAATTACACAATGCTAATACAAATAGTTAAGCTCCATTCAGGAACCTAGTGCACTACCTACCAAGACAAGAAGTTCCTGACATAATCTGTTCCAAAAGGTAATGGCATCATCCTATTTTTTTGAAGTTAACTAATTAATAATATATTACATGTATTATTTGCAAAGAAAGCAATCCCAAAAATACACTACAATGAAACCAAAGAAGAAGAAAAAAATGTAGATAATAAGATTCAAAGATAATAGACAGGTGAGAAAAATGTCAACTTTTGTTGAAAGTCAACAATGTTTATTGATAAAGAACAGAACATATCTTCTTTCTCTCTTTCTCTCTCTCTCTTTTAAAATCTCATCCAATGTGCTAAACGAGTTAGATCAATAGTAATCTAAAAGTAATCAAAAAGTAGTCAGACTACATTAACTAATATGTGTAATCCAGAATATGTTACTTACTAAAATTTTCGTAATGCAATCAGTAATGGACTACACTTTCTAAATAATCTACCCAGCACTGGTTATAGTTATCATCCTTGGTGTGAATGACCATTACTTTCTTATTGAAAGGCCCTATGATAATTTTTAATTAGATTTTTAATAAAATCATTGTTGTTGAGGCTCTTGGAATAGTAGTTGTTTATTAGCATGATGCCATATGGCCATAGCCGTCTATTAGTGTAGATAATTGATGTGGAAACTTTAAAAACCATTAAAGCCCAGTAAACACAAGCAAGACTGTGTTCAAATGCGTGTTCATATCCTCACAATCTCTATCCAAACTGGTTTTGATTAGTCAATTAAAGAGTTTGTTTGTCAGCCATGCAAGGATCACTTTAGGAAATGGTGACCAATCAGAAGAGAGCAGATGATTCACTGACACTTCGCCAAACATAGGACTCATAGCTGTTTCTATGGTAACACAGAGCGGAGGAGAACGCTCATAGAAAAATATGCGTCAGCTGCCATCTGAGGGTGTGAAAGATACATACACACAAATACGCATGCAAAACACATATATCAATGTGTGATCTGAAAGGTGACACGTAATGTAGGCATATTAACTTTGCAATTATCTGTAATCAAATGGTAAACTACAAATAAACAAATGCTAGATATGACAAATGTCAAGTGGCACACTATAAATAAAATGCTGGACAGTTAAGCACATAAAATTAGATTTTCTGATATATGAAAATACTTAGTTGTAACAGTGTTGCATGAGAAAAGCTATACAACGGTGAGCGTGATTTCACCAAGATCAACATGCTCCTGGATCAACATCCTTGTTCATCCTGGAACGTCATTCCAATCAACCAATCAGAATTAAGGGATAAGTCTATATTTTTGGACAATAATGTTAATGCAGGATACACAAAAGATGTTGATCCAGGAACACGTCTTACTTGGCAAAATCACAGCGACCACAAAATATATAGCCAAATTATTATTATTTTTAATAATATATTTAAATTTTTATATAATTTTTAAATATATTTAAATATATTTAAATTTTTTATATTTAAATTTTTTTAATAAAAATGTAAAAAAAAATACATTTTTATATATATATATATATATATATATATATATATATATATATATATATATACATATAATATTATAATTATTTGTTATCTATACTATTAGTTAAAATACAGGAAATAAAATTATTCTAATACATATTATTACAATATGATACAATAAAAGCATTCTATCTATCTGATAGTGAGTCAAAGATATAATAAAATTGGAAGAGACTGTGCTTCAGTGTAAAACACTACACCTTGTAATAGAGCGAAATAATACACTGTCATAAGTGTGTGTGTGTACGTGCAAGGGAGTATAAGGGAAGTTCAGACCTCTCTAATTCCTGCTGAATGAAATGTCAGTGCGTGGCGGGGGGCTTTTTAACTCTCAGCGGTGGGGCTCTTGGTGTGGGGGCAGCAGGGGGGGTAAAAGGGTCACAGTGTGTCTAGAGTTGGTGTAGGGTTCTTTGTTAGCCGGATCTGGACTCCTGAAGTCAGTCAAAAGACCCACGTGGGGGGTCCAGAGGCAGAGACCTGCAGAGATCAATATACCTACAGGGGGTCTATCCTCTCATAGACCCTTTAAATCCATCACACACACACTTATCCTCACTAGCTCATACAAACTCATGTAAAAGTAAATTAATTTGACATTTTCTCTCACACACTCGTTGACTGTTTAATGTAGAAAATAAATACTGCTTCTAGAATGTTTATATATAACGATGAAACATACTGTAAATTAATTATCAGTGCATTATAATCTGTTGTCAATAAATCATGTAATAATCTGTAGTGATAAACCATAAACCTTAGAATTAACAGTAGCTCAATGAATATGTATTTCACCTTATCGATGTTATAATACTTTTACACAGTGATTTTAATACATTATAATTACAAATTATACATTCATGTAAGGAAAATCCTCAATAGTTTGGCATTATCTTTTATTATGACTTTTACAGCCTTAAAAAATGTAATGATATTTAGGAAATAAATCATTCTTTCTTTGTTTCTTTCTTTCTTTTACTTATGTGTCATTGACCTTATCACAAATACATATAAGATATTATAAATATATAATGCATTAAAATAACTTGTACAACAATATAAATACATGCTTTATAGATTTTTTAAACAAACCTTTGTGCTAATAGTATCATTTCTCATGTGAACAGCTGTGTGTATGCAGTGAAATTAATCACTCCATAAGGACCACATCAATAAAGCTCATGGATTCTTTGCGCAATAACAACTGTACACCTTGTAGACCAAGGGCATGCACACACACACACATGCAAAATATTCAACACACACCCATACATGTAGTCAAAATCAGGTGTGAAGCAGGTATCTTTCATTTCAAGCATTTAATTGGAAACACAGAGGCTGCACACGCATTTATTAGATCTCATACACACACACACACACATACACACACGCACACCCTGGGGAAGTGCAATACAGCAAAACAGGGTTTTTTCAAGCTGTGTAACTGACCCCTCCATCTGGTGCAAAACAGGCTGTTCACGTCAGGCACCATTTCCCCTTCCTATTGTACACGAGCCCAGGGCTACTGTAGACTGCGTTATTGGACCATAAGCTTCTAGAGATGGATAATCTATAAAATAGCTCCCCGCTGGCCCCAAATAACCCTAACACAAACACACACACACACACACACACACACACACACAGAGGTTACTCTTTAAAGAGAGAAAATTAGAGCAAAAATGCATTTGTTCACACATCTTTTATGGATATTTTCTCTGGATATTCTTGATATTTTACACTATTGCTGTTTTAAGAGAATCAATTCTCACTTAAAATCACTCACTTTTTTTTGTGAATTAACATTATGATAAAAGGTCAATTCAATGCAATAAAGAAACAAGTAATAAAAATATGTGTTGATTTCTATTTCTTTGAGGTTGGGCCAGGCTGCCCCACCCACACTAAAATCTCATTGGATGAGATCATTGATGAAGAGGCATATATTGTCCAAGTTGAATATAATATAGAAAACTGCTCCAGTTCCACAAGGTAAATCATGATAGATAGATAGATAGATAGATAGATAGATAGATAGATAGATAGATAGATAGATAGATAGATAGATAGATAGATAGATAGATAGATAGATAGATAGATAGATAGATAGATAGATAGATAGATAGATAGATAGATAGATAGATAGACTGGCTTTGCTAGAATTTTGAATCAGAAAGAAAACAAGCAGTATCTCCCATTCCTAATGTTAATGAATGCATGTGTTTAGCACAGGCAGAAAGCACCTGCATGGATTAGAGCATTTTCTCAAATCAGCTAATTACGACAGGCTTCTCTGTTCTCTCCTGTAATTAAATAAAATGATCAGGCGAGACAACAGCTCTCCCCGAAATAAAGACCAGAAACAACAGCATCAGCAACAGATAAACACCTGTTACAGGCTAACACACACACACACACACCCACACACACACACACACACGCATGCACACACTCTAACGAACAACAAAAGCAATCTATAAAACCAAAATGCACATTCGCAGCCACAGCGTTGCAAATGAGCGCAGTAAAATTGAACTAAAAGGAATGAAACTACAGCACAGAACGAAATGTCTTCAGCAATAACTAGATGCATTGGAGTAGGTGAATCTTTTTTTCCATATGCTTTATTGAGGCTGCCACTCTCTCTCTCCTTTTCTCTTTCTCTCACCTCTGCTATTGTCCTTCCCTCTTTAATTTGCACCTGTCTGGGTGTACTGTCAGACCGGCCCTACGGGAACCCACAATTCTGTTCGGTAAAATATCCTACATTAGGTTCCTCTGGGGACAAAGAGAACAATCTGAAAAAAAAATGAAAAAAATGAGAGTGAGATGGCGAGACAGAGAGAGAAAATTCACTCAAATTGAGCTTAGATACTCTCCGCAGTCGTCATTCGCCCACACTGTAACTCTCTTGGGCACCGACTACACTCCACCTAACCACAGTTCTCTTGGAGACAGAGTGGACACTTTACATCCAACAAGGGGACAAGACACAGCACAAGCCTGGGAGGGGGGAGAAAAAAAAAAGGTGAAATTGTGTAGATTCTTGGTGATGAGATGCCTGGAAAATCTTGTGTGAGGAGAATGTTTAAAACAAGAAGCTGTTTGACGTTAAGATGTTGAGGATACTGAGAAGCGATAGCTAATGAATAGCTGCTAACTAGCTCACAACACGACAACAAATATAGCCTAGAATGCAATAGTTCACTCAATCACAGATACCTTCACTTGTAAGAGAATGTTCAAACCAAGAAGTAAGACTTGACATCATGATACAGAATGTGAAAACGCGTCATAGTTGCACTTTGGCACATGGTGAACAAAAAAAAAAATTGAACATGGAACTCTTTAATCAGTCGAGCAGAAAAAAAAAAAAAAAACTTGCATGGGGAGAACGTTGGAACTAAGAAGTCAAATTTGACATCATGATACTGAATGTGAAAATGTAGGCTACATTATATCTGCAGATGGCTAACAGTTAGCTGCTAAGTACAGTCTGCAGCACAGCAACAAAAAGGCTAAGCACAAAATATTCACTCAATCCCAAATATCTTCACCATATGAATAGAATGTTCAAACAAAGATGTTGAATTTGATGTCAAGATACTGAATGTGAGATTGTAGGCTACATTATATCTGCAGATGGCTAACAATTGGCTGCTAAGTACAGTTTCCTGCACAGCTACACAATTGGCCAAGCATGAAATATTGATTCAATCCCAAATATATTCACAATATGAAGAAAATATTTGAAACAAGATGTTTAATCATGTCAAGATACGGAATGTGAAAATACAAGTCGTTTGCCCTTTTCAACACAGTAATACCAGTAAATTGCCGTGAAATTACTAGACAGACTTTACCGGTAAATACAAAAATGCGCTGTTCACACACGCAACTAATTTTCCATCTTTTTTTTTTTTTTTATGGTAAAGCACCAATTACAGGTAAATTCTGTGACATCATTCTGTGACATCATTGAATGGAAATTAACAGCTGTGCCTCCCGGTGTTGTATTTGTAAACATGGAGGGGTATACGCAGTCAGTGTTTTTGTTGATGTTTTAATTTTTGTGCCAAACATTCACATTCATGCAGTTTCTTTTGGCCCAGAGACATCATATTAGACAACTTCAAACCAAACTACACAATGTGGAGTGAATACGTCATTTGCGTTAGAATGTTATGATTGGCCCAGAGCCATTGAAGTTTGAATTTCAATGGCTCTGGATTGGCCTGGAGTAGACATCTTATGTCAGCTCGTTCTGAACTCAAACATGCTCATACTGGTAATTTTCATCCTGTGTTCATAAAAAGCGGAATTCCAGAAATTTACTGGTAATGTTATAAATTCTCATACCGGTAAATTGCCGGAACGAATTTACTGCTATTTTTTTAAATAGCAGTAAATTCCTGTTCACATATGAGCTGTTAACGGTAATTTACCGGTAATTTACCAGTAAAGTCTATAGTTGCATATTACATAATAATCATCTGCTAAATTCGCAACAGGATGAACAAGGAAGTGGCCATGGATGAACAAGGAAGTGCGGCTCCTGCTGAAAGCCCGCAACACTGCTTTCAGATCAGATGACGCTCAGGCCTACAGCATATCCAGGACTAACCTGAAGAGGGGCATCAAGAAGGCCAAGCACTGCTACAAGCTAAAGGTAGAGGAGCATTTTTCCAACTCTGACCCCCGGCGCATGTGGCAGGGCATCCAGGTCATCAGTGACTACAAGCCATGCAACTCCACTCCAACGGTCACAGACGTCTCCTTCCTTAACGAGCTAAATGACTTTTATGCTCGCTTTGACAACAACAACAAGGAGACAGCCACCAAGATCACACTCTCAGGAGACCATCAGACCCTCAAACTCACCTCCACAGATGTCTGCACAGCATTGAGCCGGATCAACGCATACAAGGCTGCTGGCCCCGACGGCATTCCTGGACGTGTGCTCAGGACATGTGCAGAGCAGCTCGCAGGGGTCTTCAGACATTTTCAACCTGTCACTCACCCAAGCAATGGTGCCAACATGCTTTAAGTCGACATCCATTGTGCCAGTGCCGAAACACTCCTCCCCAACGTGCCTGAATGACTACCGTCCCGTAGCACTCACACCCATTGTTATGAAGTGCTTTGAGCGACTGGTCCTGGCACACCTCAAGAACTGCCTCCCACCCACACTGGACCCACACCAATTTGCCTATAGAAGCAATAGAAGCACTGAGGATGCAGTAGGCACAGTACTGCACTCGATACTCACACACCTGGAAAACAACAACACATATGCACGGATATTATTTGTTGATTTCAGCTCAGCATTCAACACCGTCATTCCCTCCAAGCTGACCACTAAACTTGGAGACTTGGGTGTTAACACCTCCCTTTGCAGCTGGATTATGGACTTTCTGACCAACAGACCTCAGCATGTTAGGTCAGGCCTCACCTGCTCCACCACCATCACACTCAACACCGGCGTACCACAGGGCTGTGTGCTGAGCCCATTTCTCTACTCCCTCTACACCCATGACTGCAGGCCTGTGCATGGATCCAACTCCATCATCAAGTTTGCTGACGACACCACAGGGATTGGCCTCATCAAAGACAACGATGAGACTGCCTACAGGGAGGAGGTACAGCACCTGGCTGCATGGTGTGCTGACAATAGCCTGCTCCTCAACACCAGCAAGACAAAGGAACTCATTGTGGACTTCAGGAAGAAGAAAAGTGGAACGCATGACCCCATCCACATTAACGGGATGGTTGTTGAACGTGTCTCCAGCTTCAAGTTCCTGGGAACCCACATCTCGGAGGACCTGACCTGGACCACCAACACATCCAGCCTAGTCAAGAAGGCTCACCAACGCCTCTTCTTCCTTAGGACACTGAAGAAGAACCACCTGTCTCCAATCATCCAGCGGAACTTCTACCGGTGTGCAATTGAAAGCATCCTGACCAACTGCACCACAGTCTGGTACGGGAACTGCTCAGCTGCTGACCGCAAGGCACTACAGAGGGTGGTGAAAACCGCCCAACGCATCACAGGGACACCACTCCCTGCCATTGAGGACGTCCAGAGAAAACGCTGTTTACGTCGAGCTCGCGGCATTCTTAAGGACTCCTCTCACCCTGACCATAGACTGTTTAACTTACTGCCCTCTGGGAGGCGCTTCAGGAGCCTCCGAACAAGGACAAGCAGACTCAGGAACAGCTTTTTCCCTACAGCTGTTTCCCTACTAAACTCTGCCCAATGATACCCCCCTCACACACCACTACAAACTCTTCACCCCTCCCCATCATTAAATCGATTAAAAAAACAAAACAAAAAAAACAACCAATCTACACTGAGTACTATGTACTGTAAATTTTTATTTCTATGCACTTTCAATGTTCATTGCACTAGTGTTTATATATCTTAATTTATATCTTATTCATATCCATTTGTAATTATTTTCATAGTTTTTGCTCATAGTCTACATACATTTACTGCACAACCCATCTGTGTAGTATGTTCATATCACCCATCTGTATATCATACTGATAGTATTAAAAACTTGTAAATTATGTCCATAGTACTACTGTACATACATTTACTGCACAACCCATCTGTATAGTATGTTCATATCACCCATCTGTATATCACACTGATAGTATTTAAAAACTTGTAAATTATGTCCATAGTACTACTGCCTTATCTGTATATTTCTGTACATATGTAACATATTGTAGGCACTGTATATCCTGTACCTCTGCTTATTGCACTTCTGGTTAGATGCTAACTGCATTTCGTTGCCCTGTACCTTACATGTGCAATGACAATAAAGTTGAATCTAATCTAATCTAATCTAATCTAATCTAACAGGCCCATAACAATGACCTAACATGAAACCAAATCAATCAATCAGAAAAAATATTCCCTTGTAAAAGAATGTTTGACTCAAGAAGCCACATCTTTGACATCAAGTTAATGAATATAAAACTGCACATGATTGCAGACTAATAGTAACTAGCTACTAAGTACATTTCGTAACATTACTTATTACATTGACCAAGCATGAAAAATTGACCTAGCATGAAACCCTTTAATCTGTCAACCACAAAAGTCTTTACTTGTAGGGGAATGTTCAAATCAAGAAAAAAAGATTAAGATGTTGTTCACACAAAATTAGTTTTTCATAATTTTTTTAATATAAACATGCACTAGATGGACGCCTTTGACCTTTGTGATGATGATTTGTGTCTTTTACAGTTTCTTGCGCATGACAGATTTTATTTTATTTTTTTGTTAACAACTGGTTATTGAATTTTATTCTGTGGAACAGTAGTACAAAACAAAAAAAGCAGCTGTAAAAATTTAGAACCCACCCCAACACATTTCACTCCCTGGTAGACTTAAAATAAAATAATAATAATAATAAAAATATATTAATTAATATTAATAGATAAACAAATAACAATAAATTATTATTTTTTTTTACAAAGAGTTTAGAAAAGAAGACATGTAAGGGTTACGTCGCACCCCCACAAATGTATTATTGGATTTAATGTCTGTGGGTTTAAACAATTACACAATTATTTAATTTTTCTGCATTCTTTTAGGTCTTGTGATTTCTATTTAATGTTTCTGTTCTTTTCATGCTCTATCTGCACAATAGTATGTATAAAGTCTGTCTGTGACTTTTAAGCTGAAGCTTGGCAGACGAGATTTGTAGAAGACAGATGTGTAGAATCGCAAGATTAAGAAAAAAAAACGGAAGAGAGAGTAATTGAGAGACGGGTAGATAAGCATGTGTTGTTGATGTTCCCCCGGAGTGTAACTCAGTGTTGAAAATGTTCTTGAAATAAAACGGACATTATATCTTCCTAAAAGCACACGTGTGGACTCAGTGTGTGTAACAGACACAACATTAAAAGCTGAATTCCATGAATTAACAGTTTTCACATTAGATCCATGTATACGAGAATAGAGAGTTCCATCGAGATAATGTCCAACAAATACACAGTCAAGGTTCGTATGTCCATTGTGTGAGGAGGATTCCAACAGTTGACCAGCAATTTTTTTGCTGCTGTGAGAGCAGCTAACAGTAAAGATCTTTGTTGGACGGACAAGGTGAAGTCCCAAAAGTCATTCATGAAAAAATGGTGCGGAGTCAAACATATCTCAGTACCCAACAAATATGATAGGTCCAGTGAGAGCTGAGTCCAAAAAGGTGAGAGAGAGGGGCACTCCCAAAACAAAATGCAAAAACGTGCCTAAAACTCATTGGGAACAGAGATTACACTTATGAGAAGACGACAGATTCATATAAAAACGTTTCAATGGAGTCAAGTAAACCCTATGCAGCAATTTCCAATGAATCATTTGGTGATTAGGGTTTTTAGAAGACAATTTAAACATACCCCATACCTGATCGGAAAATAAAACATGCACATCCTCATTAAGATCCTTATCCCAAACAGTAGTAATAGATAAAGGTTTGTATGAATGAAGAAGAAAGAGATAGATGACTGAAGCAGAGGAGGGAGATTCCTCAGAAGGAAGGATTAGTTTGCGCAAAGGGTGAACAGGCAGTTGAGAGTTCCAAGGCACCCCATACGCCCGTAGGGCCGATCTAATGCACAAATACATAAAAAAGGAGGTGCCTGGCAGATTGTATTGAGTTTTAAGATTCTGGAAGGATTTTAAACCACTATCATCATAGATATCTCCCAGAGTGTTTACATTACCATGAGTCCATTGCGGACAATGAAATGGAGTACTGCCTAACAAAAGGTTATTATTGTGGAAAATAGGCGAATGCCTATGCCATTTTGTAGCTAGTTGTGAACATCTTTCAACATCCCTCCATGTGGAGAGGAAGTGGGTTACAATGGGAGCAAACCGAGATTTACACTGCCTAAGCGGAACTCCCGAAAAAACAAGATGCATCAATTTATTTTTTCAATTGTATTCTCTGTTTAACTGGTAGCCAGTGCAGAGAAGTTAAAATGGGAGAAATTCGATCGAATTTGCGACTACCAGTCAGCAGCCTGGCTGCAGCATTTTGAACTATTTGAAGGTGTCTAATCGAAGATTGGTTAGCTGCATAATAGAGTGAATTGCAGTAGTCAAGGCATGAAGTAATAAATGCATGGATAACTATTTCAAAATTCTTTAGAGAAAGTAAAGGTTTAACTTTTGTGAGACGTCGTAAATGATAAAAATTTAACAACAGAATTTATCTGTTTATCGAACTTGAGACCAGAATCAAACAACACACCTAGATTTTTCACACATGGGGAGACATAAGAACTTAAGTCGCCAAGGTCAAGGTCACCTAAATCATAGAAATCACTTGGACCAAACAGTACTATTTCGGTTTCATTCTCATTTAGGGCCAGAAAATTTTGTCTAAGCCATAATTTCACTTCCTGTAAACAGGCCAGCAGGACTGTGGAGCTTGAATCATTATATTTAAAGGGCAGGTACAATTGGGTGTCATCAGCGTATAAGTGAAAAGATACGCCATATTTTAAAAAGATGGAGCCCAATGGGCAGCAGGTATAAAAAGAACAATGTTGGAGCAAGAATAGATCCCTGTGGAACACCACAGGAGAGATGTGCTGGTGAGGAAGTGTGTTTTCCAATGCATACAGAAAACTTCCAGTTATTTAAAAAGGACTGAAACCATTTTAAAACGGTGTCATGCATGCCTACAAGATTTTCCAGTCGGGAAATAAGAATTGTATGATCAACCATATCGAAAGCTGAGCTGAGATCTAAAAGGACCATAGCAACAGCACTCCCATTATCTGTAGCCAGCATAATGTCATTAGTAACTTTCAATAGAGCAGATTCAGTACTGTGAAGTTTCTTCTTAATCGGACAACAAAATTAAAAAAATCAGCAAAAAGAGGCCAAACGTACGGAGCAATACTCGAGTGCGACTAGGTTCATGAGCACGTCACGTGACTCCCGCATGACAGATCTTAAAAAAAAAAATGCGTCACTAGATCTTGCGTTTTTCATTTTTTATTGTTTTCATTCCACTGCCATGAGGGGCATATTTTACACAATGGTTGCAGCTGGCTAGCGATTCGCTGCTAGTTACAGTTAATAACACAGCAACAAAAATGACCTAGTATGAATCTTTTCTCTTTCTTTATTTCTTTTTTTTAAGTAAGAGTATATTAAAATTAAAATAAAAAATCTAATTTAATGTCAATAAACGTAACGTGCAATTACATCATGGTTCGTTATGACCAACCACCAGCTGCCAAGTACATTTCTCAAAGCTACGATAAAAATAACTTTGCTTATATAAGGAAAAATCTTTGCTTATTTAAGGAGATTCTCAAACCAATGTGTCAAAGCTGACGTTAATATACTGAATGTAACAATACACATTATGGCTGCACACAGCTAACGGTTAGCAGCGAAGTACAGTTTGCTAAATGACACTGACATTGCTTGCTTATTGTATGCGTCAGTGACTTAGTCACAAAAATCTTTGCTTGCATAAGGGAAATGTTTATTTGACATCAAGATACTAAGTGTACATGTGCGCTTCATACTTGCCGGTAGCTAATTAGCTGCTAAGTACAATTTACAACACTGGAACAAAGATGGCTTAGCATGAAATACATCAGTCAGTGCCTTTTTCTTCCATGCAAACCAAGAAGAAAATATGGAGGGTGTGTTGAAGAAATAAGCAGAAAGCTGTGAGAACAGCCCCATGTTGAGCCCTCCAAGGGTTCTGTGAGCTTTCAGTCGAGTGGGAAAAATGTCTCCTGTCCACAGCAAACAGGTGTGGGTAGGAGGAAAGATTGAAACGTCTTGATTTTCACACTGCTAATTTCATTCAGATCAGCCCAAGCTTTTCGCCACTTCCCTCCGAACGTGCTAATTACGAACTCTCGCTGACGTTAGCGAGGTTTAGAGGCTAATTAACATAAAATCCTACATGTTGTATTTTTACCTTCCTAATCAACACCCTCACACAGACATGTTTTTTTAGATGTGTGAGGGAGAAAGAAACAGAAAGAATGATTTGACGCAATTAAAATGCAAACAGAGTGGGGGGCGACAAGTCTTGTGTATATTGTTCTGAAATATACCATGATTGTGGTTTCTTTCTTGCGTGCTTTCAGCAAAAAATGTCAGAGAACCAATCAAGCAACAAAATATAAACGGTAACCGATCTGAAATCATTTGAAACCCCCACTTACTGTTACCCAAGTATCAATTACAAGCCAAAACTGGGACCTTGATGTGATTGCTGATATAAGCTATTCTCAGTATTGTGGCCTGAATTCCCAGAGGCTAAAATGGGTGGGCTGGAGGAGGCTGCCATATTGGGTGCCACCTGGTAGTGCCAGGGGGTTCTGGGTTATGCTATGGCCTGGCAGAGAGATCCACAGATGGGTAGAGCTTCAGGGTTAGTCAGGATAGCATGGAGAAATGGTACAAAAGGAGGTCTGTGGTCTTGAGACATGCTTTGGGGTGGGATAAGACACCATATGCTTCTACTGACCTTTATTGATGTTAATGCATTAGTTGAGGGTTTGGTCGTACTTTTACTTGCTTACCTGCTTGTTTTTGGTGTAATTACATTATTATGAAATCAAGGCATGAAATTTGGACTCAGGGCCTTGGAATAGCGACTTCTGAAGTAGCAACGTGACTGTATTCAAGAAACATAGGTGGTAAAATGTTTGTGTTTGACAAAGAGGTAACAAAATTTTGAGTTAAAACACATACCTCTGTTTCTGTGAAATTCAGTCATTGCACCTTTGATCGGCTGTGCATATTCAAGAGAGAGTGATGTCACTGCATTAACAGCTAGTTGTTCCATTCCGGCACACTATGCAGGTTTTATGTACAAGTGTTGCAAGCAGGTTCCAGGGGCTCTGTTTTAAATCTGGAAGAGTGTCCTTGTTACACGCTACATGTACTTTCCATTATAATAACAATAAATTATGCATAATTACATTCAAGTAACCCTAACCCAAAACCTATTCCTAAACCTAACCATATAGTAAGTACATGTAGTTAATTAATATTACTTAGTAACTAAATGTATAATTACACTGTAACAGGGACACCTTAAAATAAATGTATAATAATAATAATTTATTATTTATTATATTATTATAAAATATTATTTTATTATAATAATTTATTTATTATCCCTTTTCCTGTCTGCACAACCAACCCCTCCCGCTCCCATCTTCTGCCTCCTGCATGCACGGATTATCCAGACCCCTATGACAGAGCCCATGACCACTAAGGGACACATAATACCCGATTCGGCTGTCCATCCACACAAACTTCCCATGATATTCCATTTTGACCTGCATCATAAAACAGCAGCACACTTTTTTTCTCCCTGCATGTTGAGAAGACATGCTATATAAAGCAAAATCTTCTCTATACATTAACGAGCAGGAAACCAGGTGAAAACATCTGCCAGCTCTCTGGAGGCGCCTGCCGTCGGTGTATTAAAGGTAGAACAAGAAAGAGAGGTGCGCGCCATCATGTGTAGGTGGTTAACACTGATGTCTGAATAGTTTGGCGGTCACAGGGGGCTGGAATAGAGAAATGACTGAAGCTACTGCCAAGCCAATTAGCACGTCTGCATTTAAATAGAATGTGTTAGAACCACCTCCACTAATGATGTCATCGCTCTAGGGTCTCCACGGATATTGGAACGAGGCCGACCCTGATAGAGCCAAATCTATGATCGTCACTATCTCACACACACTTACACATGCCATGTGCCATTACCCTGCGAACACGTACCATCTGTGTACCGAGAAAAGCAGTGTACTTTACGTACTTATTCATCCTAATTCACAAAACAAGCTCGCCTTTCACAAACATTTTGCTGGCCAACAGATATGATTTCAAAAAGACTTCTCATTTGAGACCTCTCTCTCTCGCTCTCTCTCTCTCTCTCTCTCACACACTTTAAGTCTCTTTAAAAAGTGTGTTGAATCATTCTGTAGTGGGCATATGGAGAGAGAGAGGAACCATTCTGAGATGAGTCTCTCCAGGGGCCCCAGATCTCTGATAGGCCCCCAAACACTGTCCTGGGACCAGGATGCAGAACAGATCTCTCTGATAATGCCCCAGATGCTCTTTTCAGATCAGTTTCACTGTGAAATGGTGCCAATGAAGAACCCTTAGAGCATTCACACACTTTCACAGACGCAGGAACAGAAAGTAAAACCTGAAATCTAAGAACACTGTAACACGCATACTGTAATATAAAGAAAGCATAATGTAGGCTTACAAGAAAAAAATAAGTTTTTTCATATATGAAACGCACATCATTAGCTGAGTTTGCTGAAGCAAGCATCGCTATTATTAGGTTATTAGGTAATTTAGTACCTTTCCTGTGTATATGCTGTATATCACATTACTGCAAGTGTGATATTGTGTTTATACAACAGTTCGATGGCACAAGTGTGTAAATTAAAAAAAGAAACAACAACAGAGTGTCTTTAAAAACCCTGTAAGAACCCTCACAGATTCAAATCTCAGTTTGCCAGTTTAACAAATGAGCCCAAGCCTTCACTGCTAATAAAAAGATAACATCACTTTAGAACTAGTAACAAAAGAACGTTGAGTTGCTTCTTCAAAAGCTTTTTGTAGGCTGTATTAATGGCTCACTGTATTATGTCAAGTCTTATGAGAGCGAGATTGACTGAGCGAGTGTGATGACCTGCATCTGATACAGCATTCATTCTTCAGCTCGATCTCATATTCACAATAAAATATTAGTTTGAATGTCCATTCAGGAAGCGATGTCTTTGTCGTAATATCCTTTCATCTGTTAAGGGTGATTCCTGATGACAGCGCTGCTCAGTGCATTTGTATATTGTATATTGCAATATTGTAATATTGCATCGCTGGAAAATAATTTTGAAAAGGAATTTTTACACAATTAAATTAATTTAAACCCCATCAGTACAATTATTATTATTATTACCCAGATTTCAGATTTACAGTAAATGTAATTATTTACACATAACTAAATTATAAAATTAAAAAATTTATATTTAGTAATTTAGTATTTTAAACTAAACGTTCATATATGTCAATATACATAATGCATTCATGCATTTATATAATTATATTATTAAACCAATAGTATTTATTTATTTACTTACTAATTTGTTAATATACAATTTGTCATACTTGA
Organism: Barbus barbus; assembly: GCF_936440315.1. Lineage (NCBI taxonomy): Eukaryota > Metazoa > Chordata > Actinopteri > Cypriniformes > Cyprinidae > Barbus > Barbus barbus. The sequence goes on along the minus strand of NC_136720.1, from coordinate 9,630,368 downwards.
AACCCCGAAATTTAGTGATATAATAACTTTTGTGATTTTTAATGAGAGAAAACAAAAATGGTTTGTTATGTGTTGTCTTTCTAACAACTATCTACATCCTTTAAAGCATTAAATATACATATGTTCCGCTTGCAGTTCTTTCTGGACTAATGTCAGTCCTGTCTTCCTGTGTCTTGTGTTTCCCCTCCTCTTGTGCCCATATTTGGTTAGTTCCTGTCCTCGTTTTGCTTATCAGTTTATTAGTCTCCAGCCGTGTGTTATTAATTATCTAGTTTACTCCTCTGTTTATTAGCCCTGTGTTCCCTGAGTCTGGTGTCAGCTGTTATACAGCATTCCTTGTGTTCCGTGTCTCCTGCTACTCCTATGTTCTAGCGATTGGATTAATAAAAGCTGTTCTATGAAAGATTCCCTTGTATCCTCGTTCCCGGTCTCCAGCGAACGTGACAACTAAGCATGCTCCCTTTGTTATTTAACATCTCAATTAAGATGGCTGAATACCCTGGTAAGTCCACTCTCTGCACCCATTGAGAGATGGTGCTGATGTTTCATTGCTTCAGGTCAAAGGTTAAAAGTGAATGACAAAACAACATTTATGAAAACTGAGAGTTGAGTTGTCACTATATCAAGAACACTAAATCAGAGCACAACATTTACACACTAACTCTTGGCTGAGCAATAGATGTATAAATAAGCTGTCACACACTCATTCAGTTACTCATGCGTTTATGTTTTTGTCTTTTTGTTGTGGTGAAAAGTTGCGGCAGGTGAACCGTTGCATCTCAGGGTTGCTATGGCAAGGTTGAGGCTTTCTCCACAGTTACCATGGCGAGGTGGACATGACTGGACGTTTTGACCCATCTCTGAGTTCACTGAGCACTAGGGGCCATAACAGACACTCCAAAATATCATATGCTCCACAGAGCATAACATTCATAATCCGTGTGCATGCTAAAACAGCGGTGAAAATTGATGGTGATGTGCATATTTTTTCAATGTTAAAATAATTTCTCCTAGCTCAGCATAATACGCAGAGACAACTATAAAACATCTGTGGGTTAATTTTACTTGAAAAGTGTTAATTATGTGGTCTATGGTACCAACCATTGGTGTACAAACTCCATGTTGTCACAATCCACACACAAGGTAAGCGAAGAGACTAGATGTAAACTTCAAAATAACAGTCTTTAATCAAAAAACATCCAAAACAGGGTAAACAAGGTAGAGCAGAGACACAGTAACGAGACATTGACGTTACTACTGGACCCTCGAGACAGGGAAACACAAAATACTAAATACTAAACGTAAATGAGACTAAACAAACACAGCTGGACACAAATGAACTCATAATGAAACAATAAGGACAGGAACAAGAACAAAACCAAATATGGGCATACATGAGGGAAACCTAAGTCCAGGGGAGCACAAGACAGAAAACCACAAGACAAGACAGGACACAGGTCTGACAGTACTCCCCCTTGTCACTGCATCCCTGTGCCTCCTAACATCCAACAGGGAGTGGGGGTGGGCACTCTGGAGGCCTGAGTGTACCTCAAACAAGGTACAAACAAAGTCCGAACGGCAAGGTAAGGGATTAATCCAGGAAACACGGGCAGGTATCAAACACGAGAAAACTAGCAAGGAAAGACTAACAACTGAGTGGGCTCCGCAGAGTAGCTATCGCTAGGATACGCTAAACAATACTCAGCAGAGAGGAAGAGGAAGTCCATGGTTTATGTAGGGTGTGTGATCTGTGCAATCAGCTGTGTGGGTCGTCTGTGCAATGGATGATGGGAATTGTAGTCTGAGGTGGCGTGCAACAGTTAGTGTAGTGCAAGAGTCCATGTGGTGGGCGAGTGACCTATGGTGGTGAGTTAACGGAAGTTCCTAGGCCAGATTCATGACACTTATTCTCCATGACCTTATTCTACATCCTAATCCTAGCCAATACCTAATCTTAACAACTACTTTACTAACTATTAATAAGCAGCAAATTAGGAATTTATTGAGGGAAAAGTCGTAGTTAATAGTGAATAAGTGTTCCCTATTCTAAAGTGTCCTATTCAAAAAAATTTAAATAGATTAAAAGGATTAACAATGCAGATTTATTTCCACAGCCTCCTTTGATCATATTTACCAAGGGTACCAACTATTCTTACCACGTGTGTAAGTCAGTAATTCAAATTACAGTAGGATTATATCATTATAAATCTATATTCTAATGCAGTTTGCAAAAAATAAAACTTCAAAAATCTTATTTTTCTTTACTGTAGAATACTACAAAAATGTCAACAATATGTTTCATTCAAACAAACATGGGCCTCTCAGTGTTATTTGGTTATTATTTATATTTTATATTATACATATTTTATATACTATATATTTAGTTTTAATTTTAATTTTAGTGGAAGTTTTAGTAATTTTCTTATTATTGCTATTTTTCTTTTCTTTTTTTTGTGTAATTTTTTTTTTTTTTTTGCAATTTTTGTACTTGATTTTTATTATATATATATTTTTTTTATCTTTTATTTATCTATAACTTTATTTTAGATTTATTCCAATTAAATAAAATTACTTTTTTTCCCATTTTAGTTAACAATAACAACACTGACAGGGTAACTACAACAAATCTATGCAATTAAAATATTTTCAATCAGTTCTTGCTGTCATTTCCCCATAGACTTTCATTCTAAGCACTTTAACACATTTTTTTCTGTGGTAGCCGACATGACACAGATGCCGCTGAGAGAGTAGAAGTTGTATTTATCCACCACATTCTGTGAAATATAGAGTTACATTATATCTCAGAGCTCCAAATGTAAATGTGGTTACAGAATCTGTTGGGTTATGGGTGACAAAAGTGCACAACAACACAAACGATTACACATGCAAGAAGGCTGATAAAGAAGAGTAAACAGGCTCCATTATGCCTGTTCTAGCAAGGGGAGTCTGAGTGGAATCTGACTCATTGGTCTGCGTGGGTGAATTAGACCCAGCTGAAACCTCCTGATACTTTCAACAGGAGAAAAAGAGGATCTGATATGGAAACCACATGCCCTCTTCTTTACTCCAGGGGGTTTTCACATAGACTTAAGAAATAATAACAGAAGACTGCAGGGCAAACGCCACTGAAAATGTCTTTTAGGACATGTTTAGAGGCCTACTTCTGACAAACCATTTCCTCTTATTACTAAAACTGTGAAAAAGTGTGGCAGCGAACACAGTTACTCCCCTGGAAAACTGGCCAGTGGAATCAAACACAGCAGAGCTAGAACCATTTATTCATTTTTCTGTAAATTCAATGAAAAAGGCCCAGGTCTTTCATTCGCCCACTGGTTTTACGCAACTTCTGGGAGTAAGGGCATAGAGCTTTTTTTTTGTTTTTTCTAGTCTGCCTAGAAAAATTGTGTCTACAAGACCTCAAAATGATACAATGAAGGCTTTCGAGGAAGAACTAATTATTGAATTTTCCAAGAATAAGCAATCATAAGTAATTTATAAATAAAGTGTGGTTCTAGCACACATAGACTTTGTTCATTTGCATAGATGTATGTTATTAACATATTAATGTCTAAAAGTAATAAGCATTTTACATATGTATTTTAGAGATATACAGTTTAAATGTTCTACAGAATGTTGATTTCATAAAAGCAGGTTGATTTGATATATACTTTTAACCAAGATTCAGCTTGTTTCAAATGATTTTAGTAAACATTGAAAAATGGAAATACCAATGAGAGTTAAGTATATTAGTTAATGAGCATTGTAAAATACTTATAAAGCATTTATTAATTTTATTTAAATCTAATTTCAGCATTTACTAATACATTGTCAAAATCAAAGTTGTATCTGTTAATATTGTTAATGGATCTGAGCTAATATAAACTAACCTTGGATAATTGTATTTTTATTAACTAACTTTAACTTTTATTTAAGATTAATAAATACTATACCAAATATTATAATAAGTAACATTAACTAATTTGAACTAATGGACCACATTGTAAGGTGTTAGTATTTAAGGTACCAATTTTCATTAATTAGAAGCTTAATATGCGTCTTATTAGCATATTGGATATTTATAAGTACTTATCAGGCACATATTAATGCCTTATTCTGCATGACCATATTTTAGATCCCTCAGCCTAAACATAACTACCTTACTAACTATTAAAGAGCAGCAAATTAGGAGTTTACTGTGGCAAAATCATTGTTAATAATTAGCTAATAGTAACAAGTCTAAGTCTTTGCACACTGAGTCCGAAATTCTCTTCCGTAGTTTTCGCAAATTAAAAATAAATACGACCTCACGTTGTGTCAATCATGTTTACACACTGCCTACGAAACTTCAGTGCGTCATAAAAAAATAATTAGGCCCAGGTTCGATTTTCTGCGTTTTCGCATCCATGGCAAGCATTTTGATAGGAAAGGTTGACGAATACGACAAAACACATACAAAACTTTCAGACTCAGTGTGCAAGGACCTGAAGAATTGGTCCCTAAACTAAAGTGTGAGCAGATTAAGCTAGAATTTTATTTTTTGCTTTGTTTTCTGAGTAATATTGGCAAAATACTTATAGGACCTGTTCATTTTTCACTGATAGAAATTTTAAACACAAAGCCTGTATACATTTTTTCCATGCGTATATGTTGGGAATGTAAATAAATGGTGACAGAATTGTCATTTCGAAGTCCATAAGAAGCAAGGGACGATCTGAAGTTTTTAATGTTTTAATTATCATGACTCACTTTATTTTATCTCATCTTCTCCATTCATCTGCAGAGGAAGACATGATTAGTCAAAATGCCTATTGCAATCAAAGCGGTATGACGTTTACACACTGAAGCAATGGCTTCAAGGCTACCACCGTGACTCAGATTCACATATTCACTACAAGACCATTGCGCTATTCACTATTCACATCCTGCATAGAAAAAGGCCAAGGTTGCATAATATTCCTGAAGAGATGTGCCTTTCTGATATACGTATGCCCACAGGAACAGTCTACTTCCTTAGTGTAGAATTCAGCGAAGAACAATTATAGAAGAATAGAAGAACATAGCAGCTTATGCACACATTCAGAGGAAAACGACAGCATGCGTAGGTTTGTGTAGCCAATAAGGAGACCGTGATCGGTACGACTAACAGTGTGTGTGTGTGTGTGTGAGAAAGAGAGAACGGAAATCAAGGTATTTAATGGTCTGCTTTCCTAGCCTCCCCTGGCTCAAACAAGTGCACCTTGCCACGCTTTACAGCACCCCAAAAGCACATTCCCTGAAAATTGATGTGGGCCTTTAACGGTGGGCTCTAATTTGTGTTAATGCCAGTGCCCCTGTCTGCGCAAAAGACACCCAGGCCAGTACTTTTATATCCTGAGACCCACAAAAAAGGTCATCATTTGTTATGTTCCCAAACAGACAGCGATCAATGGCACCTAATATTCTCGGCTTGTAACTTTGCTGTTGCAGCTGACAAGAAAATCAAAACCATATTTATGATTGCCATTTTTTCTCTGGCCGGACATTAAAGCGGCGGGGCTCCACACCAGTAGATGAAAGCTACGACCCAGCGGTTTCATTCGCCCCTGCGTTCTCCGTCATTTAAATTGGCAGCCTTTTTCCTCCTCACCCTACCACTTTAGAGCCCAGTTGTCTTTTAAAACACTTAAAGAGCTAAACAACAGCGGCAAGGCCATTTGGTTAAATCCGGGCCACCTGATTGGTGCTGAGCATGGGCAATCGTGGAGAATCAAAGCACCTGGGCTCTGCTGGGCTGGTTATAGATTATGAAATGGTGCATCTGGGAGATCATTAGATCTGCTCGGGGCCAAAGACACACAAAGGCATGAATATAATAAAAGATATAACTCAGCAAGACGCCTGTAGAATGGCCCGAGGAGAGAAAAAGGTCAATTATTTCATTCAAGCCACGTGAGCTTTTTTATGCGGCTGTCACGTGGTATTAAATACAACAGGTATTGCAAACATCAGTCAAACTATCAATGTTGATTTTGGCTGAAATATTAAAGGAGTAATTCACCCAAAAATACTTACTCGCCCCATTGCTGTTATTATTATTTTGTGGAGTACAAAAGACAACTTTTAGAAAAATCTTTAAACAGCTCTTTTGCATTAAACAAAAGATACATTTAACCACAGCCAAATAAATAAATAAAATTGCATATTTTAATTTAAATATGTAAAATACACAATGGGATTTGAAACCTGCGGATAAATTATTAAATAATTAATTAGTATGCATCTGTATCCACAGTATGGTAGTACTTGATGTGATGGGTTTATGCTAAATAAATGAATAAAATACATAAATAGTAAAATCTATCTATCTATCTATCTATCTTGGTTTACCTTAAGCTAACTACTCATCCATCCATCCATCCATCCATCCATCCATCCACCCATCCATCCACCCGTGGCAAATATGATCCCACTTATTAGTAGATTACAGATTGATTATTAGATGAAATGTAAACTTTAAATTAACCCTAGTATGGGAGTTGCACATGCAAATTATGTAACATAATATAGGCATAACAATCCGAACCTGACAAATTGACTACTAAAATGTTTGATATTAAGAAAACCATGTCAGATAGATACAATAACACATATAATTTGGTTTACCTTAAGATAACTACTGTCGCCCAGTACATTTAAGGATTTATTTAAAGATTTCAGTGTCTTGTTTTTTTTTTTCTTTTCGTCATGGTGCACTTCTTGCAGACTAGGATCATCTGTTACAGGATCAAGGCACATTGCATGCTGGCTATGATATGGTGTTTTTTGTTGCAGACTACTCACATACTTAAAACATAAAAGGGCAACGAGTAAGTCTTGCAGTCTGCGTTTGGCTTTGAGCACAATGCGTATGTGACCTTATCAAAAATGCAGTACAAACTAAGGTTTGTAGGCTTTCATATCGGAGTAATTTCCCCAGGAAACATGAGTTTTGTGTCTTGTAGTTCCTTGAATTCTACATTATTTATTCAGTTTAAACTCAGTGAAAGCTTCTGTTCTGTAGGCTTAGTAAAACAAATAATTTTTGAAAAGTTTTTTTTTTTTTTACATGACGAGACCGTACAGAGTGGTTTGTGGGTGTGATGATGTGCATGCAGAATTGGGGTTATAGTAAAATAAATGTTTACATGAGTGCATTTGAATGTACTGTATGTGAGCTCTAATGAAAAAGCAATATGCTAATACAATAAATTAATAATTTTACACTACATCACTTGCCACCACTCACCAATGGACCCTCTGCTGTGAATGGGTGCCTTCAGAATAAGAGCTCAAACAGCTGATAAAAACATCACTATAATCCACAAAAATCCAACAACATATTTGTTTAGAATTATTCTGTACTGTTTTCACATGTAAATGTTGCTTGACCTGTGCATATTTCTCTCCTGATTCAGACCATTTTTTTTTTTCACTGGAGAAAGCACTATTATGGATACAGGACTCATATTTTAGCCAGGTTTGAATATAAAAAAGGCTTAATTATGGATTTGTTTCTTATAAACACAGCTTTTTGTTTCACAAGATGTTAACTGATGGCCTGGAGTTACTTGTGGAATACTGTGATGCTTTTAATCAGTTATTTAGCCTCTCATTCTGATGGCACCCATTCACTGCAGAGAATCCATTGGTGATCAAGTGACACAATGATCAATTTCTCCAAATCTGTTTCAAGTATGAACCAACCTCATCAACATCGTGAATTGCAGAGTAAATTTCAGCAAATTTTTATTTTTGGGCGAATTATTTCTTTAAAACAAGATGCCTTTACTTGAGAAGCAATATAACATAATATATTAAGTAATGTTTTCGGGGGAAAAAAAGTATAAAAATTAAGTGAGTTTAAAACAAAAAAAGGAAAATAGAATGGTCCTGTTAGCCCCTGCTGGAATATGTCGCAAATACACCATCTATGCAAAAGACGCTCTCTTTTTTACAGATATCAAAGATCAAAACAAAATAACAACAAGAAACGATAACCTCAGTGACATTAAAAACACGTTACTAGAAAAGGAGAGAGAAAAAAGAGAGAAACAGAGAGAATGTGCATATTTTTCATTTCAATGTGAGATCATTACAGTCTAGAGCATCAATCCAACATGTGACTTTGATGCATGGCTGTGTCCACACCATCACAATTATCTCCTATTGTGCATCTGATGCAATACACATGAGCGCACACACAAACAGTTTGATGGATATATTGAAGCTGAGGCCTAAAGGCTAGTTTTGATAGGAAAGTGATCCATTGCTCCTTAGCACAGTGGCCCATTACTGTGCTTTTCTATGGACACCCATTAGCCTGGGCTGACAATCATAACTGCTGCCACCCTGATGAGCGACAATCACATACACAAACCCCCACCCGCCCCAAACACACATATACTGTAGAGTGAGATATTGGTCACTATCCACATTTGAAGGTAATTGCTTTGCAGCAAAATCTAGTAAGCTGTCTATTTCAGTCCTGTTCACAGCAACACACATAGTGTGTGCAAAAATGCAGTGAGATAAGCATTTTTATTTGAATGAACAGCTGTTAATGTGTCTAATAGGCAAGCAAGGCAATATTGAATGCTATTTTGCACATGAATAATGATCAATATAGATTAATGTAGTTAAAAAATTTTTTTTTTTGCTATTATTTTTTATGCTTATTAGAATATCATCTTGTTAGCTTAGCAAATGAAATGTTAATTTCAAACTGTGGCTGTGTCCCAATTCAGAGGCTGCATCCTTCGAAGCCTGCATTTGAAGACTGAATCATAGCAGTGCAACGAAGGCCTCTAAATGCATTCATTTTCCGGGCCATGCAAGATATAATATATGGATCCTTTGCAGCCCAGACTATCCCACGATACATTTCACACCAGTGATGCCTTTATTTAGTATTTTTTTTCCTTTTTTTCCCTTTTTTTTTGGGAGGGGGGGGGATTTCATAAAAAAAATGTATTAAATATTGACATATCTTTCAAAGTGATTTTATAAACTTTTTTTTAATGTACATAAATAGACCAAAGCAAACATATTTGTGAATGCTGTCTTGTTTTAACAGTTAGATGTAAATAATAATAATAAAAAATCAGTACAGACATTACTGCGGCTTATCAACAGCAGTTGTCACAGTTGCTAGTCCCATTTAACCGTGCTCGGTTTGAGTTTTGCAGCCTTCGAAGAAAATGGTAAATCACCTTGTACTAACAACAAAATAGCAACCAACTGGTAATAACAGCTTAAAGGGATAGTTCACCAAAAAGAGAAAATTATGTCATTCTTACTTACCCTCATGTTGTTCTAAACCCGTTAGACCTTCGTTCATCTTCAGAAAGTTAAGATATTTTTCATGAAGTCCAAGAGCTTTCTGACCCTGCATAGACAGCAATGCAACTGAAACGTTTAAGGCCCAGAAAGGTAGAAAGGACATTGTTAAAATGGTCCATGTAACATCAGTGGATCAACCATAATGTTATGAATCTACGAGCTCATGCTTAGATGTTCCAGCTTGGTTTCCCATGTGTGGTATGTGGAGTAGCTGCCAATGTAGAGTGTTCCAAACCATTCACATATGACGTTCCAAGGCATGGACGATGAATTAATTGGTAGATAGCGGGCAGTGAGTTAGCTCACTAAGAAAAGGAACAGAGTATAATGAAAGAATACATCAGCATGTACCTTTTGTATGTAAAAATATCACATGTCTGTGTTACACAACTCATTTTGTACCCATAAGATGCGATATGTAAGAAGCAAGATGTGAGAAAACGTCTCTCCGTGAACCGAATTTTCAACCTGGCTTAATTTTCGCACCCAAGGCCTGTGGTTTAATCAGCAAAATACCAGCATCCGTATCCTCCTCCGTCAGCTGAGACCAAAAGCTACGACTTCATTAAAGACTGCGGCTTCTGTTTACCACTGCAATATTGCATTAGACAGGGAAGACGGACAAAAAGATTCCACCTTGTTTACTGCTTCAAGATGCAGACTCTCTGCGTATATGAAAGCAAATCCTGCTCTGCCATCTTCAATATATTAGAAATTAGAAATAGATATTTCTGTCTCCCTCTCATGCAAAGACATAATTATTTCTCTCTCTGTTGTAATCTACACTCGGCAAGAACAGGAAGCAATCCTGATCCGAACGCCGATGGTTCCCGCATTGCTCCAAGGGGTCCCGGAAGGCTATTGTCTTTGAAATTGGATTACGATAACCTTTCGGCTGTTTTAATTCAGAAAGGTATTAACTGAGGAAATGACAAGCAGAATGGAATGTTTTGAAAGGAAACATTTCAGAGATACTGTTAATGTTCGTTTCATTAACCGTTTTTTCTAGTGTCTAGCGCCAATGGGAGCGACCTCTCAGAAACGCTTGTAATTTCTGCAGGTCTTTGATTTACCCTTTAAATGTCCATTAAAAGTCAGAGTTCAGCCTCTCTCTTTGAATATTCTCCATCTTTTTCGGTCTGTGAGAGGGCCTGATGACATAGACAGATCTGTAATGAGTAATGAGCTGGTTGCATGGAAAAAAAAAAAAATTGTGTGTAATTTTTATGTCTTTTAATCTGTTACCTGGCATTTTAATTTGAGTACAGACACCTGACACTGATTCATCAGCGAAATACTGAAACATATTTAGATGTTTTCAGTGGCCTCAAAAAGTGGTTTGACTGAGTTACATGTATCTAGTAACAAGGATCTCATAAAGACTTACCACCCGACAACCGCTCAGAAACCTTAGCAACCAACTTTCAACCTCCTAACAACCATTCAGTGCAGCACAGCTTCACTGTGGTGAGTTTTAGTGAAAATCTTTACTGTATTTATTTATTTTGTATTTTTTCTATTGCACATGAAGCTTGGTCCAGATATGTCCTTCTTTTTTTTGGCTCGATGTTATTCTATTTCTTTGTAGATGCATATTTATTTTGTTAAGTCACATCAGAGAGAAATATCACTGAGCACTGAGTACTTTTGGGTACACGCAAGACACACAAATCACTTAAAAGACCCTATTTTATCTCTCGCTCACTGTTTTTGCACTGTGTATCTGCTGGTGACTCTGTTTAAATGCATCACAGACAATGAAGAGAAAGAGAAAAATAGAAATAGAAACATACAGTCAAGGTACAAGAATGTTAAAATACCATTTGTAGAGCAGTCTACAGCTTTTTGTTCTGTATTTCTATATACGTCTAGATTTAGTCATTGATTCAATAATTGCTTTTTGAACCGGAAGAATGAAATGGCTCCAAAAATAAAAAAAAAATAACAACCTTTTTTCCCTTAATAGTAGACATAATGAGTGGTATTTTTGTTTTCACTAATGTGCAACCTGTATTTGTTAACATCTTTAAAATAAATGTTTTTTAGGGGTTCATGACCGTTTAACATTAAGCAGTCCTGGCCTCTGACAGTTAGATACATTGTTCAGATAAATTGTTTGAGTGAATCTGACAAAACCTGTCAAGAACACATCTGGGTCATATTTCACCCCAAAACAAGAATTAAGTTATACTTTTCTTAGAAGATTTTGTAGGACCATTGAGGTTTATTAAATGAAATATTTGTATTACAATTTTCAAGTAACTAACAAGATATAACCTAAATTGTCAACATTGCAATGAAATCAAACGTCTCAGATAATGTATGTAACCCTGGTTCCCTGAAGGGAATGAGACGCTGCGTCGAAACGCTCGGGGAACACCTTCAGCGTGACCATGCTCTGAATCACATGTGTAATCTGTCCAATAGAAGGTGATGTTATCGACCAGGAAGCATAAAAGCACGTGCGGTGGAATCGCCATTTGCTTCTAGGAATGAAGCAACCGCTCGCAGGGATGCCGGAAGTTTGGCCTCGAGACGCAGCGTCTCGTTCCCTTCAGGGAACCAGAGTTACATACGTAACCTGAGATGTTCCCTTCCAGGAACTCGAGCTGCATCGAAACGCTAGGGGAATGAGATGCCCACGCCACCAGACTTCCAAGTCCCTGCTCTGTGTGTATTTACATTTAGCTGACGCTTTTATCCAAAGCGACTTACAATTGCTATATATGTCGCACGCCTCTGGAGCAACTAGGGGTTAAGTGTCTTGCTCAGGGACACATTGGTGTCTCACAGTGGATTCGAACCCGGGTCTCTCACACCAAAGGCATGTGTCTTATCCACTGCGCCATCACCACCCCGTGGTGTATCCCTCAGGAGTACAACAGGGGTGAGAGAAAAAGGGCCACGAGTGGCTAAAGTGGATGGGCCTGCATTCCAAAGGCCAACTTCTGAGAAGTGAGTCTTGATCCCCGAGAAGGGGGAGAGCAGAAGACTCGAGGCTATGCAATAGCATCCTGATCCACCACATAGCATAAGCTCTCTAGCCGGAGGCCTCAGCCTCTGGAGAAAACATGTAACTAGGGGGTGTCTACCCACTGAAAAGCCACCGAGAAGGGCGTGGCACTGTACCCAGCACTGTACCAATCAGGCAGTTAACTGGGTCAAGGTGGCGGTCTCCGCACCATGAAGTCAAAAGTTTCCACTTCAGGGCGTACAGTTTCCTTGTAGATGGAGCTCTGGATTGGAGGATGGTCTCAGCAACCTCGGTTGAGAGACCAGAAGATTGACCTCAGAGGACACACCCACAGCTTCCACAGCTCCGGGCGGGGGTGAAAGATAGTGCCCCCTGCCTGTGAGAGGAGATCTCTCCTGACGGGAATCTTCCACGGAGAGCCGTCGAGGAGAGAAATCAGGTCCGAGAACCATACTCGGCCCGGCCAGAACGGTGCTACCAATAGTAGACTGACCTCATCCTTCCTGGCGCACTTTCGAGTCTGGCCTCTGGTGTACCTAGAGCTTCTAGCTCGGTGCCCTGAAGCGGAGGACCGGCAGGAGATGGCCGGACTAGGTACTCTAGAGACCCCCGCCGGGGTGGCGAACTTCTCAGCTCCACTACGTTTCCAGGCGGAAATAACTGAGAGAAGCGCTCGCTGGAGCCAGCTGTGCCCTGGAACTGGGGGAGACGGACACCGTATAATTAGATGTAAACAGGGTGTCCATGAGGGAAACTATCTTCTCCATGTCAGATAGGGTCAACCCATCCAGCGTTTCTACAGAGCTCAGATTTGAGCTCATATCCCTCATCTAGCTCTTTAAGCAGGTACGTCGGCTTGGTACACCTGTAACACCGCCATGGTGCAATTCCCACAAGCGCAGCCGCCGCTCAGCCTTTTTTTCTTTTTCTTCGGCAGAAGCGGGGCCGGCACCGTGAGGAACGCTAGTGAAAGCTCACTCCTCAAAGAGAGCCTTCCGAGAGCAAGCATACAAAGTGACAAACACTCACTCTCTCGAGAGCTGACTATGCGTGCTCTGCTCTCAAGCAGACCACACACAGACTGTGTGTATCCCCAGCAGTGATATAACGTTTGCAGGGAGGAACATACAGCCTGTAATGCGATCTGCTCTCACCCAAGTGCTTGCACACATTGTGGAGCTTATTTCAAGTGATTGGGAGGGACAAACAACACTAAATCAACACTAAATAAGACTCACAACATAGATCGACAGACACACACACACACACACAGAGTAGCGGTTGCTGAATGTCAAAAAGCAAACGCTGGTTCCAACACACATGCTTTTATGCTTACGTCACCCGCCCGTGACGTCTCGCCCTTCCATTGGACAGATCACACATGTGATTCAGAGCGCGGTCATGCTGAAGGCGTTCCCCCGAGCGTTTCGATGCAGCTCGAGTTCCTGGAAGGGAACCACAATTTCATTATTGTAATGCGAATAATAAATATACATTATTGTTATATTGCCTTTAATTGACACTTATCCAGCAGTAATAAATAGCAGTAACAACATGTAAAAGTTTGTGGTCAATATTTTATGTATGTATTTATTTATTTATTATTCAGCAAGTATGCATTAAATTGAGAAAAATTAGCAATATTACATGACTATAATAAGTGTGATATTACATTTATACAACAGTTTGATGGCACTAGCATGTAATTAAATAAGAAACATCCACTGAGTGTCTTAAAAAATGTGTGCATAACTACTTCCTTCTGCCACAGATTCACATCTCAAGTTGACACCTTAACAGCTGAGCCAAAACCGCCGTTACTAATTTGAAAATGTCATTTTAGTAGTAGTAACAAGTAAAGCTGGAAGTTAAAAGCTTACTGTATTATGTAGAGTATTGTGAGAGAGAGAGAGAGAGAGAGAGAGAGAGAGAGATGGACTGAGTGAGTGTGATTACCTGCATCTTATACTGCATTTATTCTTCAGCTCAATCACATAATCACAATAAAACGTTAGTTTGAATGTCCACTGATTAAAGCGATATTTTTGTCGAAATATCCTTTCATCTGTTAAAGGGATTCCCCATGATGACTCTAGTCAATAGATTTGCTGGTTACAAGGTTTTGCTGAAAGTAAAAATAATGTCTTTGTTTACAACCCTATTTTAGTCTCTTTCAATATAAAAGTATTTGCTACTGACTCGCTCAAAAAGATCTCTTGTCATCATCTAATAGCGTAAATTATATAAAAATATATATATATAAAGTTATGAACCTTTGCACTCAGTCAAAACTATTTGCTCTGGAACAAATAATTGATTAATGAGAGCAAAGACTGCCTGATAAATTTACCCAAGATTAATTATAGCTCATGTTTAACCACTATAGAGACATCAGAGCCAGCTGCAAATTTCTAGAAGATCTGGCTGAGGTAAGGCTGCTCTCGGCGAGTCCATGAGCACTGAATGGCCGTTGATGCCCTGGAGCTCACATCTCCGAAAACGTTGAAGCAAATTTAAAGTATTAACATTATTAACAAACTGCATATTTGAAGTTTGAACAAGTACATTCTCGGCAAAAAACACAAAAAAACTCTTAAAACTACATTCCATGACACAACAAGAGTACAATTTGTAAAATTGGACTGATATATATGATCGTCCACCATGACGCTTACTGTGAGAAATGCTGCAAGCGGACTGATATAAACGGTAAAACGGTTCCCATGGTGATATTGGTAGAATATCACAAGGCTGGAAAGATCTTTCAGTCAGTCAGATTAGAGGACCAGAAGTAACTGTTGTATATGCAAAAAATCATTACAATCCCAGCCATTCATTTGCAATAACCAAAAACCAACTGCACACATGCACAGACGTAAGCACAAAGAGCGGTGACAATCTCTCCACAAGCCAGAGCAGCTTCAATAAAACCTAACCATTAAGAAAACACAAAAAGACCCCGCCACCCCCGCTCTCTCACACACACACCCGTTTCATAATTTCACACCACCGTCAGAAGATTAAAACCAGCCTCCTTGTTTCATGAAGACAGATACATCAGAAAAGCAAACTGAGGGAGGAGAAACAGGGCCACTCTCTCTCTCTTTCTTTTCTTTCCCTTTTTTTTTTTTTTTTGAGCATTGATTCGGAAGTTGGCATCCAGTCCGTCAGTTCAGCTGCACTCGTCTTTTGATGTCTGTGTCAGTCATCTGTCTTTAAATTAATCACCGTGTGCTTTGAACAGATCAGTATAAAGCCGCTCTTTACCGACAGAGAGACTATAAGAGCCAGGGCTGGGTGCGACATGGTTTGTTGACTGAACGGATCCGTGCGGCACTTTATTGAACTTAAATGAAAAGAAAATACAAACGCCGGAGCAGAGGTGGGAGACAAAAGAAAGAGCCCAAGCGGTAAATACAGAGTTCTTCTGTGACTTTCGCTCATCAACACAGACTTTTTCAAAAGTTCAGAGGTGACGGTCAATCATGTGAGGTTACCCCACATGCGGGGCCAATCAGAGCGCAGCTGGGTTGTTTGTTTACATAACCTTCTTCCAGTTTCCATCAACCACCAGTCGTTGACAGGGCAGGGTGCGATGAGGGGATGAAAGAGAGAAGAGAGATCTGACATGGAGCAAAACGAGCATGTGAAAGATGCAGCCGCTTTGTAGAGTTTCAAACACAAATTGAATACATCAGACGCTAATCATGCTAACAATAAAAGCCACACAGTCACATAGCACCTCATTATCCTTTACAATTACGGAAACGTTACGGACAAATTTGAATAAAGGCGCATGTCTGCACACAAAATCATACTCCCTATATGCCTTCAACAGTCATTGAGAGAATCATATCTACTGCAGCTCTTCTACTCTGTTGGAAATGTATTTTTATTAATAATGGGGGATGACCGAAAGCAATAGCATTAAACATCCACAGACATATTTTTCTACCTTAAAAGAAAGTGTCAGGTTATTTATTGCCTAATGTATAGTATGCATCTGTGACATGCTTGTTTCCCACAAATAATAATTTTGATTTGTCCAATAATTTTGTAGTTTGTAAATACGAGCGGATGCAAATTTACAGCTGGCTTTTACAAAGAAAGTCTATTTAGGAAATGTAAAAATTGCCAATTTCTATTTAAGGCCTTACTGTATATTAAATCCTTTATAGGTTAAATACTTTTAAGGTTCAAATGGCTGATTCATTCAGGATTCACGTAAATGACTCTCTTTATGAACGGGCCATTGAATCATTGGTTCACGCGATTAGTTTAAAACGCAGATTCATTAAGAGACAAATTGTAATAATTTGATATAAACTTGTAAAATTTATATTGAGGTATGAATCAAAATAATTGTGTGTGGTAATCAACAGCATTCCACAGCTGAAGTCCATAGACATGATGTTGTAAATAACCCATAAAATTCAGGTCAGTCAACGACAATAACTAAGGAAATAGGCAACACAAGGAGAGAGAGTGAACCAAATGCCAAAGACTAGTGTGTCTCTTCTTCATCCCAGTAGCCTGGACATGGCATTCATCACATTAACAACCCTTCTCTCACCCGTTCTATCCATCTGTCTGATCCTGTTTCTTTATATCCCATATGCTGACTGTAATTCTTTTCTTTAAATGCCTCTTTAACAAGCAGCAAATCCTTCCTCTTCCATCAGCGTCTTTTAAAGCTCAGACTTGATTCTTCTCATTCTCTTATTGCCTGAAACGTTGTGTCAAGGCCAGTTTGTTGGTGTCAGTAGGGGGGTTGTGATTGTGCCTAAGATACTGCTTAGCTCTTACACACACACACACACACACACACACACACACACTCTTTAAAAATCAATATGTCTTTCAGTGCGCACATGTTGGGTGCTGAGTGAATATAAACAGCACTGTATTTCATAAGGAATCACTGGCAAAGGACAGATGAGTGGGAGCAGATGGGGCAGAGAGAAAGATAGAAAGACAAAGAGAGATTTTGGGCAGACGGTTCTCTAAATTATGGCTTGGTCAATGCCCGTCACAATAGTATTATCATAATACCAACATTTCAGTAGTCAAGATCAATATTTGTTTCTCAGTATTAATTCTGATACCAGATAAGAACTGCTGAATACACTTTTATGTTAAATACAATAAATTAACAAATAAAATGAGAAAAATAGTATGTTGCTTTCAAGTTCTTTTTATAAGTAAATATATAGTTATTTCCCATTTGATATTTTTGATTCTTTGCCTTTTTTCTTTTTTTTAGCTAATTTTAAATTAGCCTTTTTTTTAAATGATTATCAATTCCAACAATTATACACAGTCATGGTCAGAATTATTGGCACCCTTGGTAAATATGAAAATAAATCTGCATTATTAATCATTTTGATCTTTTTTTTTTTTTAATCATTAAACTAAAACAATTGAAAATTGGGGAAAATCTCATTATGAAATAAATGTTTTTTTTCTCAAATACACGTTGGAAACAGTTATTGGTACCCCTAGAAATTATTACGAGTAAAATATCTCTGAAGTATATTCCCATTCATATTCACAATTTTGAGCACTTCAGGGTGATTATGAATATGAAATTATCCAGCCATGGCTTCCTGTTTCACAGAAATATAAATAGGAGGGAAAACAAAGCCCACATTCCCTTAATCATCCATGTCAATGATAAACACCAAAGAATATATTTCTGATGTGCAGCAAACAATAATTGAGCTTCACAAATTAGCGAAGTGGCTTTATGAAAAGAGCTAGAGCAGTGCAAATTCCCATTTACACCATCAATGCAGTAATTATGAATTTCCAATCAACAGAAAATGTTACGAAACTGCCTGAAAGAGGACGTGTGTCTATATCTTCCTAATGCACAGTGAGGAGGAGAGTTTGAGTGGCTAAAAGACTCTTTGAGAATTGCAGAAAATAGTTGAGTTTTGGGGTCAGAAAACCTTTTAAAAAAAAATGTCAAACAGCACCTACATCACCACATGTTGTTTGGGAGGGTTTCAAGAAAAATTATCCTAGCTCATCCAAAAACAAACTCCAGCATATTCAGTTATCAGACACGACTGGAACTTCTATGGTCAGATTAAACTAAAAAAATAGCTTTTTAGCAGCAAACACTCAAGATGGGTTTGATGAACACAGGAATAAAAAAGTATCCTGTGTGTACAATGAAATATACTGCTGTATTTTTGATGTTGTGGGCCTATATTTCTGCTGGAGGTCCTGGACATCTTGTTTAGACACATGGCATCATGGATTCTATCAAATATCAACAGATAAAAAAATCAACAAGTGACTTACTCTGTAGGAAATCTTATAATGGGTCATGTTTGGATCTTCCAATCAGACAATAATCCAAACACAAACCTCAAAAACAACACAAAAATGGTTCACTGAGCACAAAACCAAGCTTCTGCTATGGCCATTCCAGTCCCCTGACCTGAACCCTGTAGAAAATGAGTGAGGTGAACTGAAGAGAAGAAGCACCGTCATGGAGCTGTGAATCTGAAGGATCTGGAGAGATTCTGGAAGAAGGAATGGTCTCTGATCTCTTGTCAGGTGTTCCCTGATCTCTTGTCAGGTGTTCTCTACCCTCATCAGGCATTATAGGAGAAAATTTAGAGCGGTTTCAAAAAGTATTGAATAAAAGGGTGCCGTTAATTGTGGCCAATGTGTATTAGAGAAAAACATTTATTTCATAATGATATTTCCCTCCATTTTAAATTCTTATTATCCAATGAAAGGTTAGATTTTTGTGATTTTTTTAAATAAAAGATCAAAAGGATTAACAATGCAGATTCATTTTCACAGCCTTCTTTGATCATATTTACCAAGGGTGCCAATAATTCTGACCACGAGTGTGTGTGTGTGTATACATACAGTATATATATATATATATACATATATATATATATACACTCACCGGACACTTTATTAGGTATACCTGTTCAATTGCTTGGTAACACAAATGGCTAATTAGCCAATCACATGGCAGAAACTCAGTGCATTTAGGCATCTAGATGTGGTGACAACTTGAAGTTCAAACCGAGCATCAGAATAGGGAAGAAAGGGGATTTAAGTGACTTTGAATGTGGAATGGTTGTTGGTGCCAGACGGGCTTGTCTGAGTATTTTAAAATCTGCTGATCTACTGGGATTTTCACTCACAACCATCTCTAGGGTTAACAGAGAATGGTCCTAAAAAGAGAAAATATCCAGTGAGCGGCAGTTGTGTGGACGAAAATGCCTTGTTGATGTCAGAGGTCAGAGGAGAATGGGCAGACTGGTTAGAGATGAAAGGCAACAGTAACTCAAATAACCACTCGTTACAACCAAGGTATGCAGAATACCATCTCTGAACGCACAAAACGTCAAACAGACGTTAAGCAGATGGGCTACAGCAGCAGAAGACCACACCGGGTGCCGCTCCTGTCAGCTAAGAACAGGAAAGGAGGCTACAGTTCGCACAGCCTCACCAAAATTGGACAATAGAAGATTGGAAAAACGTTGTCTGGTCTGATGAGTCTCGATTTCTGCTGAGGCATTCAGATGGTAGGGTCATAATTTGGCGTAAAGAACATGAAAGCATGGATCCATCCTGCCTTGTTTCAACGGTTCAGGCTGGTGGTGGTGGTGTAATGGTGTGGGTGATATTTTATTGGCACACTTTGGGCCCCTTAGTACCAATTGAGCATCGTTTAAACGCCACAGCCTACCTGAGTATTTTTGCTGACCATGTCCATCCCTTTATGACTACAGTGTACCTATCTTCTGATGGCTATTTCCAGCAGGATAATGCACCATGTCACAAAGCTCAAATCATATCAGACTGGTTTCTTGAACATGACAATGAGTTCACTTTACTCAAATGGCCTCCAGAGTCACCAGATCTCAATCCGATAGAACACATTTGGGATGTGGTGGAACGGGAGATTCGCATCATGGATGTGCAGCCGACAAATCTGCAGCAACTCCGAGATGCTATCATGTCAACATGGACCAAAATCTCTGAGGAATGTTTCCAACACCTTGTTGAATCTATGCCACAAAGAATTAAGGCAGTTCTGAAGGCAAAACTGGGTCCAACCCAGTACTAGCAAGGTGAACCTAATAAAGTGGCCAGTTAGTGTGTGTGTGTGTGTGTGTGTGTGTGTATTTTTCAGTTCCATATTTTGGTCTCTACTTTCCAAAGAAATAGAATATAAAGCATGATTTTTGTGAACTACTTTCTTGTTACTGATTTTGACCATCTCTGGTTATTATGTTCTTTCATTGTACAGTATGAAACTACTTCTTAAATAACTACTTCTGAAATTAATTCACAACAACATGATGGTGATTAAATGGTGCTAATTTTCATTTTTGGCAGAACTAATCCTTTAAGAGATAAAAAATAAAAATAAGTATTGATGAGATGGAATGATGGGCAAAAATGAAAGATGCAGTAGTGCATTGTTTTAAATGGTTGAGTGACATTCAGAGTCCCTGGGGGAGGAGTTTGTTTCTCTCTCTCCGCTGAGTAAAGAATCTCTGCCGGCCCTCAGGAAACAACCAGGGCTTTAATTAAACTCACATTACAGGTGAGTAATCTTATCTCAATAACCATTTGTAACTAGGAAAAACGTCCCATTGGGGACCCAGAGCTGAAGCAGATGCTGATAAACACACACAGAGAGAGAGAAAGAGAAGCATCAAAACAAAAATGCTTGCCTGAAGCAGACAAAAAAAATAAATAAAAAGGATTTTTATTCTGTAAAGATTTAAAACCTATTTCTGACCTATCCATGAAAAATGCAAAAGTTTCACAATTTCCTAAACCAGACATTCCGCTGTGGGACACTGTTCTTTTATAACAAAATCACCTGTGGAACCGGAGGCAACCGCTGTGTGTGAGATTACACTGCAAATAAGAGCATTCTTCCTGAGGATTTCGATCCCTCCCACATATGTACAGAAATACACACACATGTAAGCACACAAATACACAATTGTGAAAAGCATGCACTGCATTTAAACAGATTATATGAGCATGTGTATGAAAATATTGATGCTTTCTGGACTGCTGTGTGTGAGTGAGAAACTTTTAAAGCAGCTGAAGGCGGAACAGAGTGAGATGAGATCACTGAAGGCAGACGGAGAGGAGAGGAGAGGAGAGGAGAGGAGAGGAGAGGAGAGGAGAGGAGAGGAGAGGAGAGGAGACATCAGATGAGGAGAGGAGAGGAGAATATTAAATGAGAAAATAAGGAGACATCAGATGAGATGAGGAGAGGAGAGGAGAGGAGGGGATATTCTTGTTCTATGTATTATATAATTGTTTGTTCCTTATTCATGTAATGGATGATGTTTTGGCAATACTGTGCAAGTCATGCCAATAAAGCTCATTCGAATTTGAAGAGGAGAGGAGATACATGGACATGGACAGGAAGAGAAGAGAAGAGAAGAGAAGAGAAGAGAAGAGAAGAGAAGAGAAGAGAAGAGAAGAGAAGAGAAGAGAAGAGAAGAGAAGAGAAGAGAATATTAAATGAGAAAATAAGGAGATATCAGATGAGAGGAAATATACGTGGAAATTACATGAAAGTACAAAAGAGAAAAAAAAGGAGATGAG
Organism: Barbus barbus; assembly: GCF_936440315.1. NCBI lineage: Eukaryota > Metazoa > Chordata > Actinopteri > Cypriniformes > Cyprinidae > Barbus > Barbus barbus. Next base: position 9,608,425 of record NC_136720.1, on the reverse strand, counting down.
AGAAGTGTGGAGGAGAGAACAAGAGGACAGCTGCAAATGGAGTGGGACTCGTTTAATGAGGAGAGAGCACATAACTATCTTGACAGTCTCTAGACTCAAACCACTCCACAAATTGCTGAGCACAGACACACACAAATTAACACTCCATAGAGAGTAAATCTCCTATAGCCACATTTCATAAGTAGAAATACTGGAAGAGTTAATGCTGAAATGAAGACAGCTATCTCTTATTAGGCTAACGCTGATGTGAGTTTAGCACCAGACAGTCCTTTCATGATGGATGGATCAGACTTTAACACAAAAGTTAATGAACACGTGCACGCGCACACACATACACATACCATCTTAATGCCACATGTGCTGCATTCGGCTCCTAGCCATATAATTAAGCTCCAAACTGTCGACACCTCAAAACAATAGACTTCATTGTGCTTTCTTTTTAGCCAGTCACGTGACAGAATTTAGTCAGGCAGATCCTACGTGTGAAAACTTACACACACACACACACACACACACACACACACACACACACACACACACACACACACACACACACACACACAGCCATATGCAACAACTTGACAATATCACAATGACTGTAGCATTAGTACCCTCTATGAGTCAAAGCTGGAACTGCAGCATGTAAAGCTGAGAATGTGTTTATAAGTGCACGTCTGTCACCTTTGAGCTGTCAGACGAATATGCTCACAAAATGTGTTCTGTCTGAAATATGAACAATCATTGGTAATGTTACATGTATAGTGGACCACATTAACAATATGGAAATCAAAATGTAATTTAAAGAAATGTGATAAAGAAATGTGATAACCTGATATCATCACTATGGTATATAAGTACAATATCCCTTAAATTTTAGGCTACACTATATTTTAAGGTGTCTTTGTTACAGTGTAATTATACATTTAAGTGCTGAGTAATATTAATTAACTACATTTACTATACTTACTTTATGGTTAGGGTTAGGGTTAGGATTAGGGTTTGGCTTAGGGTTACTTGCATGTAATTATGCATAATTTATTGTTATTATAATGTTACGTACATTTAACATGAGTAACTGTCACAAATCTGGTCTGTGGACTTCCGTTTACTCACCACCAGAGGTCACTCCTCCATCACATTGACTTTTGCACCACACTACTGTTGCACTTCACCCACGAACTACAATTCCCATCATCCATTGCACTGACCAAATGAGCTGTCACCAATCTAACATTGCTCTGATCACACAGCTGATTGCACTGATTACACACGCTTTATAAGCCTTGAACTGATCCTCTCTGTCTTTGCCGAGTATTGTTCTGCGTATAACACTTCTAGTTTTAGCTGCCTTACCGAGCCTTCTGTGTGTATGTCTAGCTCTGAGTCTGGTTCTGCGTATAATACTCTGCTAGTGTTAGCTGCCCTACCGAGCCTTCTGTGTGTATGTCTAGCTCTGAGTCTGGTTCTGCGTATAATACTCTGCTAGTGTTAGCTGCCCTACCGAGCCTTCTGTGTGTATGTCTAGCTCTGAGTCTGGTTCTGTGTATAACACTCTCCTAGTGTTAGCTGCCTTACCGAGCCTTCTGTGTGTATGTCTAGCTCTGAGTCTGGTTCTGTGTATAACACTCTCCTAGTGTTAGCTGCCTTACAGAGCCTTCTGTGTGTATGTCTAGGTCTGAGTCTGGTTCTGCGTATAACACTCTCCTAGTGTTAGCTGCCCTACCGAGCCTTCTGTGTGTATGTCTAGCTCTGAGTCAGGTTCTGCGTATAACACTCTCCTAGTGTTAGCTGCGTTACCGAGCCTTCTGTGTGTATGTCTAGGTCTGAGTCAGGTTCTGCGTATAACACTCTCCTAGTGTTAGCTGCCCTACAGAGCCTTCTGTGTGTATGTCTAGCTCTGAGTCAGGTTCTGCGTATAACACTCTCCTAGTGTTAGCTGCCCTACAGAGCCTTCTGTGTGTATGTCTAGCTCTGAGTCAGGTTCTGCGTATAACACTCTCCTAGTGTTAGCTGCCTTACCGAGCCTTCTGTGTGTATGTCTAGGTCTGAGTCAGGTTCTGCGTATAACACTCTCCTAGTGTTAGCTGCCTTACCGAGCCTTCTGTGTGTATGTCTAGCTCTGAGTTTGGTTCTGCGTATAATACTCTCCTAGTGTTAGCTGCATTACCAAGCCATTCTGTGTTTTCTAAGTCTAAGTTTAGTTTGTTTTGTTTATAGTCTCGTTTCCTGTTTCCCGCCCTTGTATCGTGGATTTACCCTTGTCTCACCGTTTCGTAACCTGAGATTATTGCTCAGGTTACCGGACTACCCCTCTTTTCAAGCCCTCTGGATATTGTTCACCGACTGAGGACCCACGCATGCCCTTGGATAACTCTTGTGTCTTGCTCGTGCCATACCCGTTTGCTGGTGTTTTGACCCTGCCTGTTATTTTTCTATGTTTATTAATAAAAGCTTGCAAATGGATCCGCACGTCTCACATCTCGTTCACCCCATTACAGTAACAAGGGCACCTTAAAGTGTTACCAAATTGTATATATTATTATTATCATCATAATTATGGTTGTATAAAACTCATACTGCCCAGTACTTGCACCATAATACTTTTTGTAAGGGTCTGCATTTGTTACTTAATACTGAAATATCAATTTTATTCTATTTATCGTTCTTTCCCTCTAATCTATATTCTATATTCTTTTCTTGTCGCCAAATTCATTCTCCAGTTTTTATTCTATCTTCTCTTTCATCTCATCTCATTCCTATTCTCCATTTATCTTGCTTCTTCTATTCTTCTCTCTCATTTGTGCCTTTCTTTTGCTCATTCTTTCTTTCTTTCTTTAATTTTTCTCTCTCTATCAGGGAGGGATGTTGGATCGATATTGTGTTTAACATCACCTTTTAGCTGCACACAGCCTCCAGCTAACAAGTCCCGCATGGGTGATCTTTGACCTGTGCGATCGATGCTGGCCTGGGACCCTCACGGGAGTGCTGCTACGGATTGGGGGGATGCTGATAGGGCTACAGAACACTGCGGTCTGACTTCCGCCACAGTTGAGAAAGGTGAACTGGAGTCATCATGAATGGCAGCCTGGAAGAGACACAAAAAACTTTAGGAAGAGCGTTTCTTATGTGACAACAAAAGTGGATTATGAGCTTCTGAGGTGCAATATTTAAATTATTCTTATTATTGTCTGGGATAACACATTAGTAACAATGAAACTGTGTCTTTCACAATTATGTTTTTCCTTGTGGAACACAAAAGTAGTTATTTAGATTTAGATTTTAACTCTGAAAGCGTGCTGTGAAATGCAAAATGCTCTAAGCTCATTGGCTGGGTGTGCAACAACCAATCAGCTTGTGCCAAGTAGTTTAACGCTGTGAATATCATTAGTTTGCATTAACGACCCATCAGTTTGCGCCATCTAGAGTTTCTTGACAGAACTTGGCATGTATATTAACATATATCCATATATCACCTAATGAAATGGATATTACAAGTTGTAAAACATGCACCAATATACAGTACCATTCTGTAATTACCAGAAATATTGGCACAGTATCAGTATGCAAGTATGAATGTATGCATGTATTCATTCATTCATACATTCTCTTTTATGCTTTTTGGACTTTGGACAGCCTTGGTCACTATCCACTTTGATTTTATGGAAATAAAACAGCATGAACATTCTTTAAAATGTTCCATGGTTTACATCTAATGTGTTTACATTTTCTACAAAAAGTATATGTATATGCGTTTTTAATAGTTTTACTTGACCATAACAACAGTTTTTTTTTTAGTGAGAGAGTAATGAACACTATTTGTGAGAACCACAGTTCATCACTCCCTCTTACTTTCTTTTCTTCCAGTTTCTCTCAGCGGTTTGCACATCTATATTTAAAACATCAACATCTTTTTGAAGAAATGTGTGCGTTTCCACATGATAAACCAATAAAATATAGATGCGTATCTCAAACATCACACTAATCTGCATCAACATCAGAACACATCTGGTTATTAAAGTTTCCCTCTCTCATACTGTAGCTTCAGCTAATACAGAGGTCTTTTTAAATATCATTGCCTTTATTAAAATTACCGAGACTGTTTACCTTGCATAAGCATACATGCAATAACATTCCAACATGTTCAATTTAAAACCAAATGGCAACACTGGGAAATATATTAACATAAATGAATTACAACAATGACAGCTGGCAAATATACAGTAGCCTGTATATGTGAGTGTATTGCTGAACTAATATAGCAGTTTACTAAAGTAGGCACCAACCAAAGTGATTGTACTTCAAACGCCTATTTCCATTTGTGGTCTCTTGGGATTGACCCCGCCTACACAGGGCCTATTGACTGACAGCTATGGCAGCCATTAAGCAGCCAGAGGTCCAATAGGCCTCACAATAACTGCAGTTACAGGTCCTACAATAGAAACCGTGTATGTGGGCCACACACTCGAAAACCTTCAGTCTTGGGAAAGTCAATTGGGAAACCCACATCAACGGCCATTACAGCTCTCACTGAACACAATAAAGCAAAGTACGCTGTATTGCAGCTTTAGTCTCTAACCTTTTCTCACTGAAATTAAAAGTTTGGGATTTTTTTTTTTTTTTTTCTGAACACCAAATGAGAAGTTAGCAGAGGTTTGAGCCAGGTCCGGTGATTTTTGGAGCTGTAATTGTTTGAAAGTAGAGGGCTCTCATAGCAGGAAGCTAATGGTAGCTAATGGTGCCTCGTACCTACAATTTGTCCATTTGAAAAGCCTAGTGAAACCCTCATTTACACACTACCCACAAAACTCTCCACAAAAACACTTTTCACGTGTGGTACACAAAATCAGGTGACGACAATAACTCACAAGTTTGTGCCTATGTATGTTTTTCTGTGATGGCAAAAATTGGGGTTTCATAGTTCTCTGGTATACAACTTTGAGTGAGTGACAAATCAGTTGTACCTTTCTTACGTTTAACATCTATGATAACATTTGTGATTGTTGAATGAACAAGTTTTCATGTGTTTTATGTATTTTCAGTAAATTATAACACTTAAGCTCAGCAGAAAATATTTTCATTCACCCAGTTTATCTGGCAATAAGCTTGTAAGACATAATGGGACATTTCCCATCATTCTCTGTGGCAGCACAAGAATGAAAAAAAGGAAAAAGAAAAAAGCATCAATTGCACACCTAATGCACACCCTTTTCTCATTTTGTTGCATTAGTAAAAAAAAAATGCTTCCTATCTTTGTCAGCAAGTGAAAAAAGACAAAATAATTGTGAAATTGCTCAACACATTCATTTTATTCCTTCCAAAATCACTTAAAATAGACATCACATTGTAAAAAAAGCAACAGTAACAAAACTGCCACAAAGGTGAAAATCAAAAGGAACTCTGCTTCATGGTAGTGAAGTTTTTTTAACCGTTTGGTCACAGGCACAGTTCATATACCAGGTCTTCAGATCTCTTTAGCTCCATATATTGCTCAAGTTAACTCAGGAGTTGCACTGTGTGTCATGTAGCTGGATGCTTCTGGTTACTTCCTGTTTTGTTTTTTGAATAAAAAAAAGGGTGTTTGGTTCACCCAAAAATGAAAATTCTGTCATTAATTACTCACCCTCGTGTCGTTCCAAACCCATACGACCTTTGTTTATATTCGGAACACAAATCAAGATATTTTTGATGAAATCGGAGAGTTCTCTGACCCTGCATAGACAACACATGCGTGCACTTTCTCCTGAACGTAAACAACTCTTAAGTTTATTACATTTAGGGGAAAATGTACTCTCGTGGACAGTATCTAATTGGTCAAGACGTCCAGATGGGACGGTCTGAAAGCCGAGTTTAAAAACTCAGGACAGTCAAACTCTCTCTTCTTTTTAAAAATGCACTCTTAGCTCTCTTGGTCCTCTCTCTTCTCCTCTTCTTCTCTTTTGCCACCGCGTTTTGACGCTGCTCTTTGAGCGTGCTCTGGCCCACGTGCCAGCTGCTACCATAATGAGAAGAAAACCAACCTAGTCTCATTACATCCTTTTATTCTTTTACTTTAATTTCTTTTCTTTTCCGTTGTGAGTTTCGTGTACTCAGTTAAGTTTTGCCGCCTCGCCTTGTCTCCGAGTTCAACTGGAGTCTGTGACCGCCTCAAAACTTCTACCAGCCACAACTCCATTGGCTTCCCAAGACCTCACTTCACAACTACTGAACTCTCAAACAATCAGACACTTCGGGGAACCCCCTTTCTGCAAGGACGATGACAAAAGGGATTCCCTTAGCACAGGCATAGCAAGCAAGTAACACCTCCAGGTTCTAATTGAATTGGTGTATTTTGCCTCATTGAGAAACTCAAAGCGAGGGTTAAATAAGTGATTGATGGTTGTCCGGGTCTATGCAATTGAACATATTGCTGTAAACTTAGGATTTCACATTTCCATTCTCTTAAACACATCCTTTCCTTACTTTCTCTCTTTCTGCAACGTGTGAATGTGTGAATGCTTGTGTTCATGTGTTAGATTAGTTTATGTCTTAGGTTTATATAAATACAATCTGATTTATATTGAAAAGAGAAGTATCTTGTGTTTTGTGCTCACAAGTTAATGCCTTAAACTGCCGATCGTGTTACTGTGCTATTTAATAGTGTTTTCACTATATTTTGGATTTTAATATCCAGTGTAGAGTTGATGTTATATGGCTTGGTCAATTAATCGCTGCCGCCTCAGTGATCAGCCGTGAAAGAGTGAGTCTGTTCAAATTCCTTATAAAATCATAAATGATTCCCTTTGAGCTAAATTAAACTATTTGCTTTAAATATTAATATTACGTTTTTTTTATTACGTTACACAGGTCAATTACTGTTCATATCTTAGCCAATTATTTTATTTAGATAATGTAAATATAGAGAATGACAAGGGGCAAGGAATTATTGCAGAGCGACAGAAGCAGCAGAATTGGGGTACTTTACAGACCACATCACCAGTAACCACAAATATTTAATAAGATATTCATTGTTCTTCACATTTATTGTAGTATAATGTTTGGCACCTCATAAAAAAAATATTACAGCAAAAATGTATCTCATCGCACAGAAAATAAAAGCGAAAAAGTCAACAATCACACAGCAGTCTCTCATCAGCACTCAACATTAATTTCTTCCGCTTTTGCGTTTTCCAGGGATTTCTGTGTCAGCATTAATATGATCATTCTGAAGGTTTTCATAATCCCTGTCCTGATTACACTTCATGAACACACTGTGTGGGTATTTAATAAAATGAAAAATGGGTGAGTGGAACCTTGCTCATGAATATTCATATGTGTTAAATCTTATTTATTCACTCTGCCTGTGCAACATCGCAATAAAAGTGAACTAAATACAAATACAATGAATACAGAAGCAAAAAAGACTATAATACATATATCACAAAATGACACTCAATGTGTAATGCAAATGTGTAGATTTAATTGACACTATAAGGTGTTTTAAGCACATATATCACTCTATCCTGTTATAACCACACCTCTTAATAATATTTTTTATCATACCTGCACACACACAAACACACAAGGAATACATATCTCCAAGGTAAGACAGAAGACGGAAATTGCACTAATGAGGTTTCATGTTTCACCTTCACAAAAACAAAAGAACTAAGAGTGGATATCCATCCACTTCATTTATTTATTCATCCGTTTCTTTATTTATTTATGCAGTCAGTCCACTTATCTCACTCATTGCTGAGATTTTCCCTTGTAGATCATCCAGCAACCAGATGGTTGCAAGTTTAATTAATAACTTCAAAAGCAGTCACTAAACAAGACGACTTGCCGTTCTCTCTCTCTCTTCTGCACACAAAACTATACTATAGGCTTCCAAAAACTTCAAAAGCATGCCATTTTATAAATGGCATGCTATCAATAGAAAACTGCACATACAATGTTTATTATTATTATTTAAATGCATGGTATTTATTTATTTTTTTCCCACCTTTGTGCCCTCTATTATATTTTTAAATAGTCCTGTGTGGTCTGATAATTTCATTTTTAAACTCATATCTAAAAATAAATTTGCAGTAATCTAGAATATCTGATCTGTATTACATTCTATCCTCTCTTTTCTTTCCTGACAAAAACTATAAGCATGTTTAGATCTGGTCTTCATTGCCTGCTGCCTGCTGGCAACACAACTAAATTAAATCTATGAAACCTCATGAGTAACACTGCCTGTGTTCTATTACATCACTTCCTCTAAGTGATTAGGTTAATATGGATGCATTATTTTAATTAGTAAAGACAAACAGAGGTGTGTGATATTAAAAGCTGTTGAAATTAGACACTTCTAAATAGCTACGCAAACCAGCAGGATAAGTTATGCTAACTGCACTAGATCATCTTACAAGCTCCCCAAGGTAGATAGACGCAGTGGTTATCTGTTTAAAGAGCTTAACGGAATGCAATAATTTTACATCCGCCACTTCAACACACACATGAAAACATAATTAACCTCTCTCTGCCATGCCACTCAATACACCACTTAATGCCATCAGAAAAAAATTGCAAGATGGCACTGTACTCACTCCCTGCAAACCACTGTTGACACACGCAGTGCTGTCTGATCCCAAGTAAACACAACGGTGTGTTAAAGTGTGTGTGTGTGTATACATAAATGTCTATTGTCCATGTTAGCCACTGGGAATCAAAGCTGTCTGAAAGAGAACAAATGTCCTTCATGAACAAAACTAGAGGCTAGAGGACTACTAAAACAACAGAACAGACACTTTATTCCGAATTGTCCTTGAAGTCCTTGGAAATAGCAACATTCAAAATTTATATAACTGAAAAATGTAAATAGATTGAAGAAGTGAATAGTACAAAAACCACCAACAATAATGTGCAGGTGGTATTCCTATGAATGGTTTTTGCTATGTGATTGCTGAAGTGTTTTTTGCATGTCGCCATACAGTTACTAGGGTGTTTTGCATGGGTGCTAGATGGTTTATTGCCGCTAGTTTTAGATATTTTGGTCCAAGTCAAAATAGCCCACCTCCAAGGATTTTATCATCCATCCAGGGGGGAAAAATCAGTCAAGTAAGCAATCAATCAATCAATCAATATAAAAAGTGTAATTTGAGTTGCTTTACTAAACTATCTCTGTTACCCACTTAATTCGTATCTGCAAAGTGAATCTGACAGTGCCGAGAACACACCCCTGAGGTACACCATGCATATCTCAATCATTCCTACTATGTAGTGTGTGTTAATGCTTTCAAAAAAGTTATATGACAGTAGGATGCAACAACAAATCTGTGTATTTACATAGTACTTCATGTAACATTGCCCCCCAAAAAAGGTATAGCACCATGGTATTTTCGTAAATGAAATGGCTACTACCCATATAATAATAAAATAAACTATATAATAAAAAAATAATTATATTAATAAAGTTTTTCTACCTCAAAATTTAACTTTTAATTTGATGTGTTACTTGCAGTTTTCTTTAGCCTTCCTTTGTTAGATTGTTATGAAATTTAATTGCAATTTCTAATTAAACATTTCTTTCTTTCTAGGAAAAAATAAATTGCTAGGTCTTAGAATAGAGCATACATTGGCAAAGTGTGTAGAAGTGTTTATAGATGTTTGGATAAATGAGGTTCCTTCCTTCCTCCCTTCCTTCGATACTGGTACTGCCATGGTACCATGTCCAAAGTGCCATGGTAGTATTTTTTGTTAGCAAAAGCATGATAAATAGCACAAAGCAGTAATTTGCATAACTCTGCTACTTTTAAGTTTATATCATGTGGTTTTCTCAATAGTGGCTGTTGATAACAGATTTTAAAACACCACTGCCTCAGGAAAGCAGACTGACAGTTTTCAGAATTATTATACTGCTAATGAGGTTTAGTTTTTAGATGTGACTATTATGCTGTGAACTGAATACACTTTAAGTGTGAATACAGCTCCCCTGTACTAATGAAAGTGTGGCTCAAGACAAAGAACCCTCAGAGCACGAATACAGATACTGCTCAAAGTGACAGATTAGACCTATGAGCTGTAAATGGCAGGCAGACTCCTAATATCATAGGCGCAGTGAGTGACGTGTGGATGGTGTAGTCTGTAATTAGAGTGTGCGCTGTGTGTTTGGCTAAAGATGAGTAATTACTCATCACTTGGAGTGGTTGGCCTCTGATAAAGGACTCATTCTTTCTGGCTTATCAAGGGGTCAAAAAGAAAATGGGTGTGGGGGGAGAAGGGAACAGAAAGAGAGGGTGGGGAAAGATAAAATGGGATTGACAGATAGCTACTTCGGGTAAATGCTAATGCACCTGGTGACATTTAGAAGTGGCGCTAAACGTTCCCCCCACCAGAACCCCAACAAACACACACGAAACACTTCATCTACGTGGCACATTAGAGATTACTTTTTGCTTAGAAGTGTTGGAAAAGCTACTCTAAATCTGTAGCTTTAACCAAAATTTAATTAGTTTAACTAGAGTCAGCCCAGTTAAAAAAAACAGCATATGCTGGTTAGGTAGGTTTTGAAGTATGGATGCTGGTTTGAGCTGGTTTAAGCTGGTCCTTAACTGGTCATAAACTGGTTTAAACTGGTCCTGAGCAGGAGCTAGTTGTTTGGGGACCAGCATAGGACCAGCACATGACCAGCTAAGGACCAGTTTAAACCAGCTCATGACCAGCTCAAACCAGCATCAATGCTTCAAAACCTAACCAGCATATGCTGATTTTTTTTTTTTTTTTTTTTTTTTTCAACAGGGAGGCTAATAACATGTAGCTATTAGCATTAAAGTAAAATAACCAAAATTGCAAGGTATAGTAGGACTTGTGCACTGAAAACATTATGTTGAACAGAAGCATTAAGAACACTCCAAATTAACACTTATTAGGCTATCACAAGGCAGTGTTGGGCATTAGCATCAGTGCAATTAGCAAAGCTGTTAGTTTAACAGGTGTTAGCGTGCTACAGTAGTTCTTGAATTATGTAGTATTCTATTAGCGATTAGGCTATTTTACAGATTAAATAGTGTTGACAAACGTGAGAACAAAAATCACTGAATAAATTGTCTATTTATGTGCTCCAGGGAAGCATTTACAACTTGGGAAGTTGTTATTATGATTACAGGTATGTTCGAAGCAAGATGTACATTTTCTACAAACAAATACGTAAAATTGTCAACTCTATTTCTACAAAATTATAAATAAAAATTCACATCAGGTGTGTTTTTACATAGTTTAAAAAAAAAAAATCAAATTGCTATAAACTGAATCATAATTGTACAATACTATCATATTTTGAACTACTTAGCTAGTTTTCTTGCCAATGAAAAAATAATAAACTCCTACATTTCAACAACTGTAGGCTGCATCCATTGCATCCGCCATGCTTTCTTAATGACTCGAGTTAGAAATTATGGTTTTAAAGAAAATCATAATCAAATTATGACGTCTTGGTGCATTTCATGTGTATGCTCACAAATTCAATCTTTCTGACATGACTTTAGCGCACCATTACCCTCTGTACTGCAGGTAAAGACATTCAACCAAAAGATTATGAAAAAAGTATATGAAATTATTATATATAAACATATACATATATATATATATACATATACATACATATACATATATATATACATATACATACATATATATATATATATACATATACATACATATATATATATATACATATACATATACATACATATATATATACATACATATATATATACATACATATATATATACATACATATATATATATATATATATATATATATATATATTATACAGTGGGTACGGAAAGTATTCAGACCCCCTTAAATTTTTCACTCTTTGTTATATTGCAGCCATTTGCTAAAATCATTTAAGTTCATTTTTTTCCTCATTAATGTACACACAGCACCCCATATTGACAGAAAAACACAGAATTGTTGACATTTTTGCAGATTTATTAAAAAAGAAAAACTGAAATATCACATGGTCCTAAGTATTCAGACCCTTTGCTGTGACACTCATATATTTAACTCATAATGGTGCTGTCCATTTCTTCGGCTCATCCTTGAGATGGTTCTACACCTTCATTTGAGTCCAGCTGTGTTTGATTATACTGACTGGACTTGATTAGGAAAGCTACACACCTGTCTATATAAGACCTTACAGCTCACAGTGCATGTCAGAGCAAATGAGAATCATGAGGTCAAAGGAACTGCCTGAAGAGCTCAGAGACAGAATTGTGGCAAGGCACAGATCTGGCCAAGGTTACAAAAAACAATTCTGCTGTACTTAAGGTTCCTAAGAGCACAGTGGCCTCCATAATCCTTAAATGGATGACGTTTGGGATGACCAGAACCCTTCTTAGAGCTGGCCGTCTGGCCAAACTGAGCTATCGGGGGAGAAGAGCCTTGGTGAGAGAGGTAAAGAAGAACCCAAAGATCACTTTGGCTGACCTCCAGAGATGCAGTCGGGAGATGGGAGAAAGTTGTAGAAAGTCAACCATCAATGCAGCCCTCCACCAGTCGGGGCTTTATGGCAGAGTGGCCCGACGGAAGACTCTCCTCAGTGCAAGACACATGAAAGCCCGCATGGAGTTTGCTAAAAAACACCTGAAGATTCTCTGGTTTGATGAGACCAAGATAGAACTTTTTGGCCTTAATTCTAAGCGCTATGTGTGGAGAAAACCAGGCACTGCTCATCACCTGTCCAATACAGTCCCAACAGTGAAGCATGGTGGTGGCAGCATCATGCTGTGGGGGTGTTTTTCAGCTGCAGGGACAGGACGACTGGTTGCAATCGAGGGAAAGATGAATGAGGCCAAGTACAGGGATATCCTGGACGAAAACCTTCTCCAGAGTGCTCAGGACCTCAGACTGGGCCGAAGGTTTACCTTCCAACAAGACAATGGCCCTAAGCACACAGCAAAAATAACGAAGGAGTGGCTTCACAACAACTCCCTGACTGTTCTTGAATGGCCCAGCCAGAGCCCTGACTTAAACCCAATTGAGCATCTCTGGAGAGACCTAAAAATGGCTGTCCACCAACGTTTACCATCCAACCTGACAGAACTGGAGAGGATCTGCAAGGAGGAATGGCAGACGATCCCCAAATCCAGGTGTGAAAAACTTGTTGCATCTTTCCCAAAAAGCCTCATGGCTGTATTAGATCAAAAGGGTGCTTCTACTAAATACTGAGCAAAGGGTCTGAATACTTAGGACCATGTGATATTTCAGTTTTTCTTTTTTAATAAATCTGCAAAAATGTCAACAATTCTGTGTTTTTCTGTCAATATGGGGTGCTGTGTGTACATTAATGAGGGAAAAAAAATTAACAAATGATTTTAGCAAATGGCTGCAATATAACAAAGAGTGAAAAATGTAAGGGGGTCTGAATACTTTCCATACCCACTGTATATATATATATATATATATCATGTCATGCTACTAAAAAATTTACTTAGGTTTGAACACCCCCTTTTCTGCTTTTCGTCACCAACTGAGCTAACGTACTTAAGTCGTGTTAAGATTCAGGTCAGATTGAAACTCTAGTGAAATAACATGGTAACTGGGAATTTCAGGAGGGTTGCGTGAAACTGGGGTCAACTATTGGAAGATTGCTGTACAAAAAAAGAGAGAAAATTGGTCATTCCTGTATCACACAGCATTCACTAATATGGCTTTGTGATAACTGAAATTAATACGATTCCTATTTTCAAAAACAGAGTTCAATGTTTTAGCAAATATATTAAGATACAAGAACAATAAAGCATACTACATAGTAGGAATATTCGAGATATGCATGGTGTGCCCAGGGATTTGTTCTTGGCCCTGTCAAATGCACTTTGCAGACTCTAATTCAGTGGCATCAGTAAGAAAATTTCCTGCATTACAGACAGTGAGAGACACCTGATTGTGACAAATCAAACTTCCTCTTTTGATCATGTCTGACTGACTCGTGGCTTAATTGGGTTATTTTTTACCTCACCCGTTGGAGGAGGAAGCTCCTGGTCACTAATATCATTCTTAATGGACTTTAATTAGTGAGGCATAGGGAAAAAGAGAAAGAGAGAAATTAGAGGGTGAATACGGAGATTGTGTTTATTACAGTCCAGCAGTTTCTAATTGCTACTCTTTGCATTTACCATCACTGACAGAGAGCAGGAGAATTGATGTGCACTTTTTCTGAAGCATCAGAATATTATTAATTCTTTATAATCTCGAACAGACGTAATCTGTTGATTACGTGTTAATTGGGAACAGATTCCATGTTGGCCCTTGTAGGTCATCATGTTTTTTTTTTTAGTCTTTGGTGACTCTTCTGTTCTCCTTTCTTGCACATCTCTCTCTATAAGCGAATCTTTTGGACACTGAGTGATGGGCAGCATCTATTCCCCTGTCTCGCGGTGACTGCCCCTGTAATTGACGAGGGAGAAACGTGCCCCACAGAGGACATAGGCCTGCCCTACAGACAACAGATTTACAAACCATTTAACAGCTATTCCACTACCCTTCAATGGTCAATCTGGCCACAGGAGGTGACTTGATCTACACATGCAACAGTGGACGTATGTCAATGGTAGTTTAAGGCCTACAGTTATCGATTTGATTCTTGCACGAGTGTGCATTTGACAGAGGCAGTACAATATTCAATCGTGTCATGTTGTTGAGGATAACAGCAGTACGCAGCTCACTGAAAAGAAAACCCAGTTATTCAGTTTAAATACACCATGATATCAAATGGGAGTTTTGTGGCTAGTAAATCACGTCTGTTAGCTTTAAAGCTAAACAATCTACTAGCGTATTTAGAAAATAATCTGAGAAAATAATTTTTAACAAACACACATTTACATATGACCCAGCAGAAGATAAAACGGTTTGAAAAACAGATGGAATGAATGGATCATTTATTTTTCCAACCAGTAATTGCATCATTAACTATTGCACACATGGTATTAACATGACAAACCGGATGTCATTCATTTCCAATGAAGTGTAGTGTGGTAGCTGTGTTCCAGTTCCAATGCATATACATAAAGATACGATTTGAGCATGAATTGACATATTTGAATTTTTTCAGGCTAGATCATATGCGTCTTCCAGATTAGATTCTAGGGCTGTCACTGTGGCGAGAAGCGATTTGTTTGATGTGTTCTTTATGTCACTGGCAATTCTGTATTCACATGAGCAGTTCATATGAAGGGTGAAAGTAAACGAAAGTGAAACCAAAAGTGGTCTCAGTCTGATGATTGTCCCGGTTCAAAAGATTAGAACATTTCGAAACGATGCATGGAGTCAGAAGTACTGGTATGGAGCAAATTTTGTGCCAATATTTATCAAACAAATCCAGTGTTTTGCAGATAAACACAATCTGCTTTGCAAAGAAAAACTCGACTTTCAAACACACGCAAAGTGATTTTCAAATACAAAACTCTTTGAGAGAAAATGCAGAGGTATGGACAAATATATGTATTGTGTGTTGCAACTGAGAGACTTTCCTTTTTTATGAGGAAACTTGGCTTGATTTTCTCACACGTGTTTTCTCACACGTGTGCGGGCAGATTTTCTCACATGTGCAATTGAGCAACTTTCTTTTCCAAAAACAGCAGATGGAGGTGTTGGTCAATTTACGCTAGTCTCCCAAGACCTGAAACACCTCTTTACCTTTTTAGACCAATATGAGTGGGGAACAGGTGAGTTTCTGTCTTACTAGATCTATAATTAACCATTTAGATGTTTTCACAAAGCGACCCTACTACAATGTCAGTGAAAATCACAACAAGTGCTGTAAAGTTGTTAACATGGATTGATTAGTTCAAAAATCAGAGGTGACATGGCTAAACATTTAACTAGGCTGTCTTTCCCTATAAAAACTGATCCATTCTCCGTACCTCTTATCCTCTGTTGGATCGCGAGATATAGAATATACATATATATTGATACAATTGTTCAACATTCAAAACAATGCAGGGGTAAAATAATATATTGTGACACAATGTAATGTATAATGTATACATTTGTAATGCAAATGTATAATAGATAGCAACAATATTGTGTACCAAAAATGAAAGCTTAGACAATTTAATTTAGTATCAGATATAGTAATATCACCCAAGAGGTCATTAATTATTAATAAAAAAAAATGAAAACAAATCACATTATTTAGTGCAATATCTAAAACTTTTTTTTTTTAAATGATGTAACTGTGCAATCATTTGTCTAAAATAATTACGTATTTTTTAGCTAAGCAAAATTATGAATATTTATTTTCTGGTGTCACTCTTGTCCTGTCAATTGGGGAGAAGGATCAAGTGATAGGATCACGCTGATATAATACTAAATTCAGCATTTTAATAAACAGTGGTTTAATAAACAGCGTGCTACACGGGTGAAGACACACTCTGGACAGCGAGGACTCTTCTAGGAGTGACTCAGATGACGAACGTTTGCATTTTAAAGAGCCACTAATATAATTCCTGACGGTAGCCTTTTATTCTTAAATTCATGAGTTAAAATGTTGCTCGGCCATATATAAAAAGCTACAACATTTTAGTAGAATTTTTCCAAACAGGCTATTGTCAGAATAAAATCTGCTGGTATATTGGTTGAAATATGAAATATCTCCTTACAGGCCACTTTTAGTTTTAAATGTTGTACAAGGCATGTATATTACTATACTATATATAAACATAAATATGATAATAAAATATGATATCCCTTATGAAAATTAAAGTTGGTTTTACTATTGTAAAAGTGTGGTAACCATGTTTTTTTGCAGGTTACCATTTCAATATAGGCAGCTTTACTACAAATACCATGGTATTTATTTAGTAAAACCATGGCTAATTTTCATAAGGGATATTAATGTTTAGATTATATTTTGGTACATTTACATAGCTGAATCACAATAAAGCTCACCAGAACTTAAACTAGTTTGATTATAGTAGCCTATTTGTATAATTAGTTTAGCCTACTCCTTTCAGTACGTTGTCTATGTGTAGTTTTATACTTGTTTAAACTTTTACCGCAGAGGCAGCCTACAGCATTTCTCTCCACTGTAGGCTATGTTTCAACATATATAGCAGAAAGACAATAAATCTTACTTGACCTAACGTAAAAATAAAATTCAAAATGCTTTCATTTTTGGTACACAATATTGTCACTATCCACTTATACATTTGCATTTTAGTATTACAATATATTGTTTTACCCCATGCATTGTTTTGAATATTGAACAATTGTATCAATATATATGTATATATATGTATATTCTATATCTCGCGATCCAACAGAGGATAAGAGGTACGGAGAATGGATCAGTTTTTATAGGGAAAGACAGCCTAGTTAAATGTTTAGCCATGTCACCTCTGATTTTTGAACTAATCAATCCATGTTAACAACTTTACAGCACTTGTTGTGATTTTCACTGACATTGTAGTAGGGTCGCTTTGTGAAAACATCTAAATGGTTAATTATAGATCTAGTAAGACAGAAACTCACCTGTTCCCCACTCATATTGGTCTAAAAAGGTAAAGAGGTGTTTCAGGTCTTGGGAGACTAGCGTAAATTGACCAACACCTCCATCTGCTGTTTTTGGAAAAGAAAGTTGCTCAATTGCACATGTGAGAAAATCTGCCTGCACACGTGTGAGAAAATCAGCCTGCATGCATTTGTGAGAAAATCAAGCCAAGTTTCCTCATAAAAAGGCAAATGAGTCTCACAGTTGCAACACACAATACATATATTTGTCCATACCTCTGCATTTTCTCTCAAAGAGTTTTGTATTTGAATATCACTTTGCGTTTGTTTGAAAGTCGAGTTTTTCTTTGCAAAGCAGATTGTGTTTATTTGCAAAACACTGGATTTGTTTGATAAATATTGGCACAAAATTCGCTCCATATACTGGTCTCAACTTTAGTGAGAGGATGACAAAATTTGCATCTCCAGAGCAAATTAACTTTTCGAGGCTGGAGGAATGGTCAGATTGGAAGCAACGGTTCGTGAGGTACTGGATTGCTAGTAAGCTAAACGTAGATAGCACGGATGTCCAAATACGTGCTCTGATCTACTCTATAGGCCCGGAGGCAGAACATATATTTAAGTCTTTCATCTTTGGGGAGTATGAAGCTGTAACTTACGATGCAGCCGTCGCAAAGTTTGATGACTATTTCATGCCAAAAAGCAACGTCATATTCAAACATGCCCACTTTCACTCACGTGTTCAGGAGGCCAATGAAACAGTGGAAAGCTATGTAAGACACCTTTATGAGCTAACTGAGCATTGCGATTTCAGATGTGAGGATGACGAAATTCGTGATAGTCAAGTGATTGGAATAGCTGATAAGAGTCGCTCTCAGAAAAAGCAAATGCACAGTGATTTAACTCTGAAAGCGGCAGTGGATATGGCAATACAATATGAACTTGTTAAAGTACAAAATAGCACAAGCCCTACTAAAGCCTCAGCAGCAACGGGAAGCTTTGATGTTGTAAAAGAAAAGCATTATTTCCACAGAAGCTAACAAATCGGTGGAGATAAATAATAAAAAAAAATGCGGTAGATGTGGCCAGATGCATTCATAGTCAGAGAAATGCCCAGCTATAGGTAAGGAATGCAATAAATGCCACAAATTTGGCCATTTTGCTTCAGTACGCTTCACTAAGAGTGTCAGAGAAGTAACAGAGGAAGTGGAGAGCTTGTTCCTCAGATCAGTGACTGAGAAAAACACATGTAGCAATACCTTCGATATGGTGGTAGCAGACAATAAACCACCATGGCGAACGACACTTATTATCGAAGGAACACCAGTGTCATTCAAAATGGACTCAGGAGCAGACACATCTATCATGACGGAGACAACATATAATGGCTTACATCGAAAGCCTAAACTTAAGCCAGTAATGACACCGCTGCAGAGTCCTGGAGTGGAATTGCTGGCAAGTGGACAATTTATAGCTAGAACCCAACTGAAATGAGGCAAGAAAACGTCTTAGGTTACGTATGCAACCCCAGTTCCTCGAAGGAACGAGACGCTGCGTCAGGAGACGCTTTGGGGAACGCCTACAGCGTAACTGGCTCTGAATGGGTTTACTGGTCCCATATCCAGTAATAGACGTCATACCATTCCATAATCCTCTTGTGTTGCTACAGGACATATTTCCTTCAACCTTTTCCTTATACTTTAATTTGCCCTGTCTGATAATGACTTTCAACTCTCTTTGAGCGTTTTTAATTCTTTCTTTATCACCACTGTAAAAAGCAGCTTTCTTCTTATTTATAGCAGCCTTAACTTCTCTGGTGACCCATGGTTTGTTATTAGGAAAGATTTTGATTAGTTTACAAGGAATTATAGACTCAACAATAATTAATTTAATAAGTCATTTTGTCAGAAATACTGCCCAGATCACTGTCTCCATCAAAGAACACAGTCCAATCTGTACAATTAAAGCACCCCCTTAATGTTTCACAGGCATCCTCTGACCAGATGCGCACAGTCTTTGACGTTATCAGCTGTTTCCGTATCACCGGAGTATATTTAGATATCAAGGTTATCAGGTTATGGTCCGATTTACCCAGCGGAGGAAGCAATTTAGCAACATAGCCATCCTTAACATTCGTATAAAACAAGTCAAAAGTTTTCGTCTGTAAAACCCCGGAGTTCTGGAGAGAGTGCGCCGGGACGGAATCCGGCTGCTATTAGTAGCCCAGTTCTGGCCGGGCCGAGTATGGTTCTCGGACCTGATTTCTCTCCTCGACGGCTCTCCATAGAAGATTCCAGTCAGGGGGGATCTCCTCTCACAGGCAGGAGCCACCGTGTGCATCCCCACCCGGAGTTGTGGAAGCTGTGGGTGTGGCCCCTGAGGGCTCCTCCCTTTCGGGAGCCTGACCAGCAAAAGCTAAATCGTATGTGTCCAGTGTGAGCACTGGACGCATACGTCCACAGAGCTGCCATGTTGAGAAGAGCGGACCAGTTGCTTGTTTGCTACGGTCCCCCTAATAGAGGTCTTCCTGCTTCCAAGCAGACCCTCAGTCGGTGGATTGTGGATGCCATTCAGATGGCTTATGAGTCTTCTGACCTCCCCTCGCCAATGGGAGTCAGAGCTCATTCCACGAGGAGTGTGGCGCCCTCCAGGCCTTTCTCGCAGGTGTCCCTATCCAGGACATCTGCAACGCTGCGGGATGGTCTACGCCCCTGACCTTGTCAGGTTTTATGGCCTAGACATACGAGCCACTCCAGGTTTTTCCATTCTCTCGCCCTAGCTGTGCTCCGTATGGATACACACAGGGCAGGGACTTGGAATTCTGGTGCCGTGGGTATCTCGTTCCCCAAAGCGTCTCCTGACGCAGCGTTTCGTTCCTTCGAGGAACTGGGGTTACATACGTAACCTAAGACGTTTGTATTAATTTTGCTATATTGATTTATTTGTATTAATTTATTTTTATGATGTGTATGACTACTAACTTTTTTGTGGTCACCCTTGCTTGAAAGGAGTTACATATATATTCCTTTTTATGTAAGCCTATAGTTTTATTCTCTTTTCTCCATTCACAGAAGCGCTGCAGGTGAGTAAGATCTGTTGAATCCATCTTACACTATCCTCGGAAACTCTTAATGCCGGTGCATTGCCATTGCGACTTGCCTATGAAGGGTTCACAGCTGAGCGCGGCATCACATTTGCATAGTCCGTACAACTTAAATTACTGATTGGTTCACAGCAAATTTCAAATATTAAATGGAATGATACAACGTGATTAACCAGTTAATGGCCATTTCGTTTAACTATAAAATTTGATTTCGGTTCTGGTTCTGTTCTGCGCACCATTCCAGTTGCTCCAAAAAAAAGTGACGTGCCATTCCCGCTTCCGCACCCGCAAGCACCTCATGTTTACGGCTGAATGCATATGATCATTATTGATGGACAACTATGCCCGTGAAAAGACATCAGCAGTCCGGCGCCAAGAAAAAAAAAAAGATGAAAAGGAATGGTTCTTGTAGCCATGGTAACCTCAAATTGACCATGGTTCCCTATCTGTCGGTCACTACGAGTTATGTCGTGACGATTTACTTGGAAGCCCCAAACATCTCTGACTTAAAAACGCCAATGAAAATTGGCTAGTGGATTTTGCATACATGAGCCACTCCCCGTACATATGGGTGTAAACGGGGCGACAGGTGCATCCACTTATCAGATTTTTTCTTCGGAGCCAAGTGGATGAAGACAGTGCGGTTCTCCACAAAGCCTCATCTTTGTTTTGTTCCTGGTTGGCGTCACGGTGCAGGCAGCGGAGTCCCTTTTCACCAGCCATTCCCCTGGGCACTTCAACTGAAAGAGCAATTCTAAAAGAGCAAATTACGGACGATCGCGTCTTTTTCAAGATGCCGTTTCTTCCGTGTCCTCTTGGTTGCGGTCGTTTTCTGTCCGCGGATGACGGACACGATCGTTGTCTTCAGTGTCTGGGTCTCCAGTATGCTGAAGCTGCGTTCGTGGATGACTCATGCGCCTGTTGTGGGCGTATGAGCATGTCATCGCTGCGATCTCGCCTTTCCTTTCTGAAAGGATTGGCACCCTCTGCAGCCACCCGTTCCGGTCTCTCTGGCTCAAGCAGAGGACCGCTGGCTTGCGCTCTGGGAGATCTGAGGGTTACAGTAAGAGCCTCTCCGCCGGGGACGTCCCCACGGACCTCTTACTCCTCATGCAGTGAATGTCCCGTCCGGCTCCCGGGTGATTTTGCTGGTTCGTCCCACGGGGCGCCCAGCATTTAATTTGGTGCGCCGCCCGAGAATAGGATGTCGATCGCAGCATCAGGGGACGGGTTTACGTCCTCTGAGGATGAAGGTGCAGCGGGGCTGTCCCCCTCGGGTGTGGTCGCCACCGCTGCACCGGACCCAGAGTTGACGGCCAAGCTTGCCCGGGCAGCCGTGAGCATCGGGCTGGAGGTCAACAGACCGCCCAGTCCCGAGCCCTCACGGCTGGATGATTGGTTTCTCGGAGCGGGGCGCGGTTCACAACCGCGTTCTACTCCGTTGCCTTTCTTCCCGGAGGTGCATGAGGAGATGACGAAGTCGTGGATGGCCCCTTTCACAGCCAGAAGCCGCTCGTCTGTCTCCTCCGTCCTCACTACCCTCAATGGCGGGGCTGCCAGGGTGTACATGGGCATTCCCCAGGTGGAGAGAGCTAGGTGTCCGTATGGCCTGATTCCCTTCAGGTAATCCCACACGTGTATTTGTCCACGGTACGGTTTCCCTCACAGTAAACGCGTGTCTTCCCTTTGACAGAGCTCTCTGTCAGGTCCTGTTGGCAGACCTCCTCCCTACTCCTAGGTAGGGTCTGCCCCAGGGTCCAGTCGTATGTAGTACAGCCCCAGGCCTGGGTCAGTCCATATGAGTGTCTCCACATGTTACATCCCTTCAGGCAGGATGTGGCCTCCATAGTGCCCTTCTCCGGAAGGCTCGCTTCCCCGTCGTTACTACCAAGCTGTAACAACAAATAGGAAAAACTTGAAGCTATCTTTCATAGAAGGTCAAAATCCCTTCCGACTTCTTGGGAAAAGGAACAGCGGCAATGTACTCAGTGGTCCCTGCGGGCACCAAGGTTAGCGAATTTGCGCTGGGGCGATGGGAAGGTTGCGACCTTTGCATGTCATTTGTCTGTCACGTGCTAGCTTGTCAACATCTGCATGCCACAAGGTCGTGACGGGGTTCAGGTTGTGGACGCTTTCCATAGGACCCCTATGTCGTCACGACATAACTCGTAGTGACTGACAAATAGGGAACGTCTCGGTTATGTACGTAACCCTCGTTCCATGATGGAGGGAAAGGAGACGTTATGTCCTCATGCCACAATCTTGAACCATCGCTGGTTGCCTAGGACTCGTTCTTGGCTCCTCAGCGGGAAAACCTGATGAGTGGATGCACCCGTCACCCTTTTATACTCGTATGTACGGGGAGTGGCTCAGGTATGCAAAATCCACTAGCCAATTTTCATTGGCGTTTTCTCTTAAGTCAGAGATGTTTGGGGCTTCCAAGTAAATCCCCTATGTCGTCACAACATAACGTCTCCGTTCCCTCCATCATGGGAACGAGGGTTACATGCGTAACCGAGACGTTTTGTTACTTCAAATAATAATTTACAAAGAAGTATTAGGATAATATTTTTTGTGGTTATAAAAACAAACCTATGCCAACAACAGCCTTTAAAATGCATTATATTAAAAACAATGAGGCCCCTGCTAAAAAAAAACAATAGAACCATCACAAATAAATCACAAATACCATTATAAACATTACAAACCATCAACTTTTAACCATTAAAACCATTAATAAAATGGTTTTCTGTAGTGTCTTTTGGGACATATTCCATTAGGATTTATTGGTTTTAACAAGCCAGTAGAATGTGACCAATTACAGACACACAAGGTCCATTACAGTTTCCATTAAAATCAATACAAGTCACATTATAACCAGTAAAACCATTGCAAATTTTGTGATTGTGTAAGATATCAGAAACCGAATCAGACGAATTTAAGATGCATCAGAACATTGAAACCTGAGGAGCTGGAATGCAGAGAGGCCTTAAGGAAACAACATCATAAATCTAGTCTGAAGCAAGCAAACTAATCAGCAAGCCTCTTTCACAGAATAGCTTACAACCTTGAGACAAAAGAACACTTATTGATAATTCCAATTCAGGAAGGAGACTGTTCAATTTGTTGCAAATAATCAAGACTGATTGTCAAAGAGATGGCCATCACATGTTCCACGATTGAATTAACGAGCTTCCTTAGACTGACTTCTCCCCCACATAGAAGACAGTCCAAACCAAAATTCCTGTGTCTAAAGAACATGCCTTCGTTCACCATAGAGCTATACAAAGACTTTCTTTTTCATATGCACATAAAATCATCCTAAAAGGGCATTTCTATGCAGAACCCCATATTATGCTTGTAACCCACATATTATAGACTATCCATGTTTGAATCACTCATTGTGTATGTCTTGCTTTTAATAAGTATTGAATAGCTTAAGCCTTAAAGGGTACTATTCATGTTTAGTATGTATAAGTTTGAAAATTCATGCTTTAAATGTTTCTTCCAATCAATTCTTTGTCAAATGCATCATAGTCTTGTTATATAAATCATGTTCAAAAGGTATACTTTGCAAGAGCCTGTAAAGTTCAGACCTCTGACTGATCAAATAACAACGATTTATTAGTGGGGTGGAGAAACAAAACAATACCCCGAGCAAGGACAGTATCTAATTGGTCAAGACGTCCAGATGGTCTGAAAGCTGAGTTTAAAAACTCAGGACACCATCAAACTCTCTCTTACTCTCGTACGCCCTTTGTGCTTCTCTTTTGCCACCGCGTTTTGACGCTGCTCTTTGAGCGTGCTCTGGCCCATGTGCCAGCTGCTACCATAATGAGAAGGAAAACACCTTAGTCTCGTTACATCCTTTTATTCTTTTACTTTAGTTTCTTTTCTTTCCGTGGAGTTTCGTGTTCTAATGTAAGTTTGCTGCAAAGTCCAGCTCCGACTGCACTTGCTTCAAACTTCGACCAGACCAACTCCGCATCCTCAGCCAAGACTACTGAACTCTCAACATATCAGACACTTCGGGGAACACCCTGTCAGCAAAGAAGACACAAAGGAAACCCCTTAGCACAGGCAAAGCAAGCAACACCTCCAGGTTCTAACTAAATCAGGTGCATTTAATATAAAATGTAGCCTCATTGAGAAACTCAAAGCGAGGGTTAAATAAGTGATCGATGGTTGTTAAGGTCTATGCAATTAAACATATTGCTGTAAACTTGGGATTTCACATTTCCATTCTCTTAAACACATCCTTTCCTCACTTTCTCTCTTTCTGCAACGTGTGAATGCTTGTGTTCATGTGTAAGATTAGTTTATGTCTTAGGTTTATATAAATAAAATCTTGTTTATATTGAAAAGAGAAGTACCTTGTGTTTTGTGCTCACAAGTTAATGTCTTAATCTGCCGATTTTGTTACTGTGCTATTTAATAGTGTTTTCACTATATTTTGGATTTTAATATCCAGTGCAGAGTTTGTTATACGGCTCGTTCAGTGAATCGCCGTAACAGTGATTCTGTTCAAATCTCTATAAAATCATAAATGATTCCCTTTGAGCTAAATTAAACTATTTCTTTAAATTACCTATTAATATTACTTTTATTATGTTACAATGGTGTCTATTGTTTTTTTCAACATTACATGTTAATACAAATGCCTGCAAAGGGAGCCAAAGGCCTGGTAATTGCTGCTGTTACACTTACAGGATCATCATATCCTTGTTTAATAGGCTATTGACCAAACATTTTAATTCAAATATCCACTTAATCTTTAATTTTTGGACACCTTTTTGGTATAGATGACACAGCCTCTATAATTTCTTCAACAAAAACATGTGGACAGCACAACCTTTATAGTTTTATCGTAGTGAAACTGCTTAATTTTCTTTTGCGTGATTTCTGAATGCTTGAGATTAAATCAATCAGACAACTGTATTACTGCCATAAGTAACTGTCTAAAGCTACAATTGTAAGTTGTAAATAATACAATTTAATTACAATTTATTTATTTATTTACTTTTATATTTTGTTAAACTTATATTTTGACCCCTATAGTAGGTGTTTTTTTTTTTTTTTTTCTTACATAATATTTGAGGGAGGGGGCACAACAATACAATCCTGCTTAGGGCACCCATTTGGCCAGCAGTGGCCCTGACTGTACGCGCACTGCTGAATTTTTGTAACCACGCGTACTTTGTACACGCAGGTCGCACATGCGCATTAAACTCTCTTGCAGCAATTAGTTTATTGGCAAAGCCAGGAGAGGTATTGCAATTTGGCGCAAAGCACATGCGTCGAACGTCTGTGTACGCATACAAGTCAAATGAAGTATACTTTGCAAGGCCGTGCGTACGACTGTATGAAGTATACTTTGGCCTTAAAGTGTCATCATTTTTTTTTTACTAAAATAAACCGTATTGAACAGTATTTCTGTAAAATGGGCAGGTATGCATAATCACATTTGAAATAATTATATAGTTAATGAATAATTGTTTACATTGGTAATCCCTAGAAAACCTGTTTTGATTTTTTTGTTTTCTTTCAGCCATATCTATGACCATTTTGTGAGGAAATATACACTCATTTTCCATTCATTTTCCATTGCAATTGCTGCTTCATAACCAATTTGAAAGTTTAGTGCGACTGTCACTAGGAAAATGAAATATGACAATTGTGATTATCAAAGATAGTGGAAAGGTGTATTTAGATCTGAACCTTTTAGTTATATACTCCAGCGCCAGCTTTTTTCCAATAGGAAATACTTCTACACAGGAATAAAAAGAGAGCTTGTCAAGCAATTTCATGGGGTCTTTAATTTGAGATTACTCAAATGCAAATCGAATAACTATCCGAGCAAGACACAACACTAGATATAAACAATATGAGTAAAATCAAGTTGGCAAATAAGTAAAAGCAATTATTTTCTTTAAATCACATTAGTACAGTCCACTAATCATGTTTTACAGTAGCTAAACTGAATGCTCATGGCCAATGAATTAGCATACTGCAAAAAAGTACATTTCATTGAGTGGCACCTGTTGTGAACACACACACACACACACACAAACAAAAGACAGAAAAGAGGGAGATGCAAATGAGAAGACAAGGCTGAAACTAATCAGACTAACAGCATAATTCTATTATGCTGAATAAGTTGACTGACTTATTCAAGTGATTGTTGTCCAAAGTGGATTCAGTTATACCAAATAATGCACTACCTCTCTCACTGCCTGTTTTTAATTTCCTTCCTTTTCACCATTAGTAAAACAGATATTTGTTTTTTGAAGCTACATAATCAAATTCATATCAAGCCTTCAGCACTCTTAACTTCTCTGACTCAATAAATGCAACTCCACACACACAAAAAAAATCATAGAGATTTGATTCGACTAATAACAAACTGCCTGTTAATGTTGCTCCTTTAAACTTAATTCAGATTTGAATTATTAAATTTGGATGTATAAAACTTTCTACCTAAAACTTTGTACATATTCCTAACCAAGGCATATTGTAATCAAGTATGTATATTTTGTGCCACTAGCATAAATATACGGAATTTAAAAAAATAATAAGCACCATAAAACGATTTGAAAGGCTACAGGTTCTTGTTGTTCCTTATGTAATGTCTCTGTCTCACTGTTTTTTTTCTGGTCTCTCTATCTCTCACTTTGCCAGTAAGGGGAGGATGGCTTGAGCTGATAACACTATGGGTCACTTGCAGTGTTATAGCCGCCATCAATCTTTGGCTCGGTGTCTCGCCAGTCACTGCTGGTGTGTGTGTGGCCATACTTTTGTCTGGAAATTGTGTGAATTCGGGGTGTGTGTGTACAGCAAGGCTATTTTGTTCAAGTAGACAAAGGCAGTGCCTTTTACAAAAATTTAATAACTGAGAGTTATGACTTTCTAAAAGAACAAAACAAATATTATGAAATATTTAAACGCTATATTAAACACTCTTTAAAAATAAAAAAAAAATTGAGAAGGGAGACAGTAGCCAAGCTGCCATCTGCTTTTTCCTCTGTTCTGTTAATAGCAAAGTGAAAAAAAAAGTGTGCATAATAATGTCACCTTAAAAAAAAAAAAACTCTTAGTTTTGGTGTATAGCAAAGTAAATCGGCCAAGTGCCAGTTTTTCCTCCCAGCATTAACATAGCATTGCATCTGGAAAATACCTTGTTATTATGGTTATTATTTATTTAGACTGGATAAAGATCAAATTGCACCTACTATCACAAAAGAAGTTACCATTTACATAAAAGTTTACATTATCTGAAGCATTTTGTCATTTACTTATTTTTTTAAACACTGACATATAATTAAAAACGATTGCGCATTGTTTCATTTATTCTTTTCCAATATTTATAATATTTTATTTATTTATTTTTATTTTATTTTCCTTTATCAGGAATAATATTTTTAATAATACTACAACTTCTACTAATAATAATAATAATAATAATAATAATAATCATCATCATAATCATCATCATCATCATTTTTTATTTAAATAAAATAAATGTTATTTTCCTTAAAAAAGATAAATAATAATAATAATAATAAGTTATTATTAATAATTTAATTACAATTATTTTATCTTCATTAAAAGATAATAATAATAATAATAATAATGGAAAATAAATAATAGACAAATGTTATTATTCTGAACCTGTTTTATAAATGTCAATATTTTTGCTCTGTTTGGTGACACTATAGGCACACATTGACATTCAATTTAAATATTATGGTATAGTTGCAATGTAAATATCATATGGCACTCCATCAGGTAACACAATAATGGTTCTCATCCCTTAGACATGAATTTAATAAATGTGTGTGTGTGTGTGTGTGTGTCTGAATATGAAAACAACATTACACCCCTTCACAATACACAAAGTGCATTCATCTGTGCAGTTATGAAGTCACTGAGCCCTCTCAAAAGCCCAGTGGCCTGTTGGTGAGTCCGCGTGTGTGCATGCATGTGTTAAACAACAGTGACAATCCAACTCTGAGAGGCATGTTATGCGACTGGACTTTCCTAAGCCTTTAGCACTCCGTGTCTGTCTACTTCCATCTGCTCAGCTGACATCCTACAAATACTTCCTCCTCCCCAGTAGGGCATGTCTAGGCCAGTATCCCGCTCCAGGATTAATTCAGGATAGCCAGGCCACGCAGAGCACAGAGGCCGGCCACTAAACACTGACCCCGCTCTCCCGTGACTGACAGGTCGACACATTGTGCTGCATAGCTCAGAGCTCAGTTTAATAGACGCTTTGCTTGTGTGGGTGAGGGTTTTGTTCATAATTTCTATTGTGGAGCGTGCTTATGTTGTCCCATGGAGACATCTTTAAAGCTATTATTTTTTGACAATATATTTTAGACAGTAATGTATTCAGGCTAAAGAGGGTCGAAGTAATTTCATTAAAGACTTCAAGCAGTTGTCAACAAATATGATTGCCAAAATCAACAGGTGCCAAAGCATGGATCAGGTGTTGTTTTTATTATTTCAAAATTCACTGGTTGGTGTTAAGAAGGCCCTGTGAAAATAGGCCATTTTAGTCACATGAAATACCTCACACTGCACGATTTTCAGCTGTCCCACGTGAAAGATTGGCATTGTGAAATAATCGTGGCGAATCAGAAATCGTCGCGATTGTTTCACGATGCCAGTCTTTCGTCTGGGACAGCTGAAAATTGTGCTGCGTGTCTCGGGCTCAAAACATTCAGACTAATTACAACAGCGTGTTTAAAAATGTATGCAAAAAAATATGTCAAAACCAATTAAGTGAAGTGACATTCAGCCAAGCATGGTGACCCATACTCGGAATTTGTGCTCTGCATTTAACCCATCCAACGGGCACACACACAGCAGTGAACACACACACACACACACACACACACACACACACCGTGAACACACACCCGGAGCAGTGGGCAGCCATTTTATGCTGCAGCGCCCGGGGAGCAGTTGGGGGTTCGGTGCCTTGCTCAAGGGCACCTCAGTCGTGGTATTGAGGGTGGAGAGAGCGCTGGACATTCACTCCCCCCACCTACAATTCCTGCCGGCCGGAGACTCGAACCCGCAACCTTTGGATTACAAGTCCGACTCTCTAACCATTAGGCCACGACTTCCCCACTTTTTCTCACGACTTTCCCACACAATTACCGAAGAAACCATTTTGTTTCTTACCAATATTTGGGTACTTTATTATTTATACATTTTTATATTTACAATTTCAATAACACATTTATGTACACATCCATACATACATATAATTTATTAATTAATTAATGGTAACTGGGCACATGAACAATGTCACTATCAAAACAAACACAAACAAACAAACAGTCAATCAATCAATCAATAGTATGCATTCCTTTTCCTTTTTGCAAGATATAATTCATTATTTTCTTTCTGTATGAAATCTGAGTCAGACATGTTTTTTGCAGGCAGTTTATAATTTGACAGTAATTGTTTTGAAAACAGTATTTGCTTTGAAATGTATCGGTGTCAGCAGTAGATGTGTTAGAAAAAAGATATAGTACTGGTGGTTTAGAAATTATTTTGGAATTTATTAATCTAGAGTAGAAATTAGACAGACAGACAGATTTAGACATATAGACAGACCACTTTAAAACAATGAACAAACAAACAAATAAATAAATAACCCATTTAATAAAAATTCAGATGTTGAACAACTAGTGGACCATTCTTACCCACCTCTATATGATCTATTCAAGTGTCTTCAGTTCTAAAAATAAACCTTTATACAAGTCTCACAATGCTGCAATTTGATTGATTATAACCCAGGATCAGAGGGACATGTACCTATTAATCAGCTTTGACTAACCCACTTAAATAAAAGACCTCTTTATTGTTATGGAGTTAGCATATATTTTTAGCTCTCATATTTGATTCAACGCACACAACTGTTTTAAGCCATTGTTTTAAGCCATTTAAGCGACATAATCAAAATGCCATCATCGAAACAGTTTCCGGCTAACAAAATTTGCACATTAAAAGCAAATTATTTTAATGAAAAATCCTCATGCCAAACCAATTAGTAATGAATTATAATCTTATGATAAACGACCCTCTGTTGACAGCTGGGGGGAATTGTGCAATCAAACATTAATTATTCATTTGATAATTAAGTTCATAGGTGTTTGGAGTGGAGGATTGGATGAGCAGAGAGAGCGGGCCAGCGGTGGCAGACCTCTTTAAGTGCTGACCTGTTTTGTTCAAAACACTGCCTGCTGGGATATGTCTCGCTGGTTATTTTTAGGCAGTTGGTCCCTGCGCTGACATGTTTAACATTGCTGATCATTTCTGGGGTTTTAAAGTGAGGTATTTTGCCATATTCTCTTTTGTGTATTATTTAGATGTTATATGATGTATATATTATCTTAAAATCAAAAGTTGCTCTTTTAGAATTTTAGAGAAACTTGGGACTTGTCAATAGTATAATTCATTCAGTGTAAAAACATTTTACATCAAGTATTAACTATTTCTTACATACTATACAGCAGAGCCACATAATCTTATTTAAATTATAGTACATTATATTACAAATTTGTAAGTAATAATTGGGGGCGGGGGTGATTTCCATTAATAATAAAACTAAAATAAATATAAAATGTGAAAAACAAAAATCAATTGTGGAAATAGTTTGTCATTTTAATCTACTGTTTATTAATTTATTGGCTGGGTCATTGTGTTTGGTCATTGGACCTTTAGCATAACTAAAATCATTTGGTGAAGTGATATGGAACGTCTCGCTTATGTATGTAACCTTTGTTCCCTGATGGAGGGAACTGAGATGTAATGTCGTGACGACATTAGGGGATTCACTTGGGAGCCCCAATCATCTTTGACTTTAAGAGAAAACGCCAATGAATATTGGCTAATGGATTTTACATACCTGAGCCACTCCCCGTGCATACGGGTATAAATAGGC
Source organism: Barbus barbus (assembly GCF_936440315.1). Classification (NCBI taxonomy): domain Eukaryota; kingdom Metazoa; phylum Chordata; class Actinopteri; order Cypriniformes; family Cyprinidae; genus Barbus; species Barbus barbus. The sequence goes on along the minus strand of NC_136720.1, from coordinate 9,576,888 downwards.
GAAAGGTGCATCCACTCATCAGGTTTTCCGCTGAGGAGCCAAGAACGTGTCCCTGGCACCCAGCAATGGTTCAAGATTGTGGCATGAGGACATAACGTCTCCATTCCCTCCATCAGGGAACGAGGGTTACATATGTAACCGAGACGTTCCCTATCTGTCGGTCACTACAAGTTATGTCGTAACAACATTAGGGATCCATGGAAAGCGCCACAACCTGAACCCCATCACAACCTTATGGCATTGTAAATGTTGACAAGCGCGTGACAGACAAATGCCATGCAAGGTCATAACCTTCCCATCGCAACAGCCCAAATTCGCTGACCTTGGTACCCGCAGGGACCACAGGTGAGTACATCACTGCTGGAGATAGCCAAGCCGCTGTTCCTTTCACCACAAAATTTAGAAGGGATCATCCTGTCCGAAGGGAGGTGACATGTGGAGATACTGATATGGACTGACCCAGGCCTAGGGCAGTACTACATACGGAATGGGACTCTGAGGCAGGTCCTACCTAGGAGTAGGGAGGAGAGCTGTCTGCAGAGCCACTTACCTGTTACCCAACACACGGTAAGAAACTGTCTCAACGCTGAGACTGTAAAATCTTGCGAAGGTGTTCGGTGTCGCCCAGCCCGCAGCTCTACAGATGTCTGCCAGAGAGGCGCCGTGCACCAATGCATTGGAGGAGGCAACACTCCGAGTGGAGTGAGCCCTCACCCCCAGGGAGCACAGCTCGCCTTAAGATTGGTACGCCAAGGCGATGGCATCCAATATCCAGTGGGCCAACCTCTGCTTGGAGACAGCTTTGCCTTTCTGCTGAACTCCGTGGCAGACAAAGAGCTGCTCAGAGCTTCTAAGCTCCAGGTGCAGTCCACGTATATGCGCAGCACTCTTACAGGATACAGCAACGCCAAGGCTGGGCATGCCTCCTCCGAGGGCAGTGCTTGCAGGTTCACCACCTGATCGCGGAAGGGCATGGTGGGAACCTCGGTTACGTATCCAGGCCGGGGTCTCAGAACAACGGGAGTAGTCCGGCCCGAGCACAAGGCACTCTTCGTTCACCAAATCAAATTTACACTATTACGCTATAGTGTACAAAATTACACTATTATGAATCTAGCAGCTCAAAGGGACCCCTCTGAATTTCTGCCAGGATGCCAGAGAGATCCCAGGAGGGCACCAGGGGTGGCCTAGGAGGATTTAGCTGTTAGAACCTGTGCTGAAGTGAAGTGACATACTGCCAAGTATGGTGACCCATACTCGGAATTCTTGCTCTGCATTTAACCCATCCAATGTGCACACACACAGCAGTGAACACACACACACCGTGAACACACACCCGGAGCAGCAGGCAGCCATTTATGCTGTGGCGCCCGGGGAGCAGTTGGGGGTTCGGTGCCTTGCTCAAGGGCACCTCAGTCGTGGTATTGAGGGTGGAGAGAGCGCTGGACATTCACTCCCCCCACCTACAATCCCTGCCGGCCCGAGACTCGAACCCGCAACCTTTGGATTACGAGTCCGACACTCTAACCATTAGGCCACGACTTCCCCTTGTGAAGCAATCCGAGCGGCGAGACTGCGGCTGCCATATGCCCCAGGAGCCTCTGAAAGTGTTTCAGTGGTACCACCATCCTGCCTCTGAAGGAACTCAGGCAGGTTAGCATGGACTGGGCACGCTCGTTGGTGAGACGTGCCACCACACTCACCGAGTCTAACTCCATACTGAGAAAAGAGTTTCTCTGCACGGGGGAGAGCTTGCTCTTTTCCCAGTTGACCAGAAGCCCCAACTGGCTGAGGTGCTGGAGCACCAGTCCCTGTGATCACACAACTGTTCTCATGCATGGGACATGCTTGAGACCGTTGAGAATCCTGATGCCCACTTCCCGTAACGGGGCAAGGGAGCCCTCCGTGACTTTTGCAAAGACACGAGGGGACAGGGAGAGCCCATAGGGGAGGACCCTGTCCTGCCATGTCCGACCCTCAAACACAAACCGACGGTCTGTGTCGAGGGCGAATCGAGACATGAAAGTAAGAATCCTTCAGGTCGACCGCTCCAAACCAATCCTGGGGTTGGATGCATATGATGATGCGCTTCTGCGTCAACATCTTGAACTGAAGTTGACAGGGCCCGATTCAAGACTCGCAGATCCAGGATTGGCCGGAGGCCACCACCTTTCTTGGGTACAATGAAGTAAGGGCTGTAAAACTTCTTCTCGGCTGGACAGGTGTGTCTTGGACTGCCACCGAAGTCTCGAGAACTCCGCTGAACTTGGGAGGTCACCTGGTGAACTGAATCTTATAGCCTAGTCGGATTGTGCGAATGAGCCAGCGGCACGGGTCGGGCAGCGCAAGTCACGCCCCAAACTTCGTACAAGTTGCACCAAAGGGACAGTCGACATACCCGTGGTGGTGCAGCGGAGGGGAATGGAGCTGGATAGCACAGAAGGCATCGCGTTCTGACTGACCTCAGAAGAACTCCCCGCGTCCCCGGAGGGACTGGCCAGAGATGTGTGGAGAGGCATTGAAACCTCTCACTGTAACCCTTAGATCGCCCAGAGCACTAGCCGACGGTTCTCTGATCGTGGCAGAGAAGCCAGCACGGGTAGTGACAGAGGGAGCCCCTCCCATCCCCGTGAGGAGAGTGAGGCGCGATCGCAGCGCTGCCATGGTTACACACTCAAAACGAACGCATAAACCATCCACAAACGCAGCTTCAGCATGCTGGATGCCCAGACGCTGAAGACAAGTTATAGTATAGGAAACGGCCGCAACCAAGAGGACACGGCTGGAACAGCGTCTTTAAAAAGAAGCGAACCGACCGTGATTTGCTCTTTGAGGAAATCGATATTGAAAGAAAAAAAATCTATATCCTTTTATACTTATTTACTATACATTTTCAACAATGGCACGCTGAACAGCAATCTTACAGCATGATTAAACCCTTTTTGTCGTGATTCTTTGCAATCCATACTCAAAGCATGGCTCATAGTGAAGCAGCCAGACAGAAACTCACCCCCTATTAAGAGTAAGAGAGCTATAAATAAAATCAGCATGTCCCAGAACTGTCAGAGAGGGGTGAAAGGGCAGAACATCCAACAAACATATCACGCTATGCTATTGATCCTGTGCTGATCACACACACACACACACACATACACACACACACACACACACACACACACACACACACACACACACACAGTTATACTGTAGACAACCAAAAATGGTGCTAATGGTGCTTTGGAGATCTGGGACAAAACAGGAAAAGGGGTAATGAAAAGCCATGATACATTTTTTTTTTGCCCCTCTGATTTGTAAGCATTATTTCTAATTGTGGATTTACACTGCTGTGAAGTTTACAGTTTATAAAGACATTGTAATTGGTGCTTATCATTCTCACCACAAGTCTACATTGTTGTGGATGATTGCTAGGGTGTTGCTATGTGTTTACTAAGGGTTAAAGTTTTCGCTAGCATGGTTAACAGCCAATCAGCAATGTGACAATTTTATTGTTATTTTTCAGCTCATGTTTGGCTGAGGACAACATGGTTGCAGAATGAAGAGTCCCTGAGCTGCCATGAATAAAACGGCATATTTCACATTGCTTTCTTCCGGATAGCACAGATTTAACTGCCAGTTGATGGCTGGGAATGCTAACATATCCTTGAGTATTGTAGACTTTGGCCCTGTCCCAAATGGCACCCTAAACCCTAACAATCTTCCTCAGAGTCCGCACTTTCGTTATGTAATGCCGCTTTGACTGCCGGGTAGAAGTCAGTAGTGTAGCTCGCAGGCTTGCGGGCTCAGCAGAAGTTAGGGTTAGGGTAAGGCTGTAAAGGGGGCGTTCGCGAGCACCCTTCTGAACGCTAAAATTATGAATATTACACCCAATGGTCTCGTGAACTTAACGGACACACGCACGCAGCGGCCATTGTAAGTCCTCATGTCCAAAAGTACACATGAAGTGTGCCATTCAGGACAGGGACTTTCTTGATCCAGAGTGTCTTTTAGCACATGCTATGTGGTTGCTTATTCACCCCATATCAAAAGAATCTCCCCAAAGTCTGTGATATTCTGGTCTGATATGCCTAATACCAAAATGTGATCAATAGTAATAGTATTGCTAAATAACAACTTAACCAACTACCCTTAAAGGGTTAGTTCACCCAAAAATGAAAATCCAGGTAGCCAAAGCGGTTTGGCCCGAAAACTCGGCCCGGCTGCGGTTGCCAGACTTGGCATGGACATGGGATGAATTACGCCCCAGAATCAGCCCAAATACACTGGCCCGAGTCCGGCTGCCAAAACTGCCAGCATTGGGCCACAATCACGCCGACAAGAATTGAAACACTTAGCCGGTACTGGCCCGAGTCTGGGTACTGAAACTGAGCCGACGAATGGGCCACAATCACGCCGACGAGAAATGAAACAACTTCTAAAATATGTGTATTAAAGACTCTTTCCAGTTTCTACATAAAACCAGAGCTTTGAATAATTTGTTTTTCCACAAAATGACATTGTTACCTTAAAATCCTTAATATGGCATCTACTTGTGCATGTCAACTAAATAGGTCACCTTTACAAAGATTAAGGTTTGACCCTTACCCCATTTCTTTTCATGGCATCCCCACCAACTTCCCCATGATTTACCCCATAACATCCATATGTGCCCCCCCCCCCCCAAGTATAAAAATGACACAATGAAAATATGAGTGGTATTAGATTTTATAAAAAAAAAAAAAATTCCAGGAGCTTCCTCAAGTAAGCGTACCCTAAAAGAGGAACAGATTGGCAGAAAGAGGGACAAAAAGGGAACAGACAACGTATGGTTATTCAGACAATCTCAGACTGATAACATGAATGGTAACTCTGGTAAATGTTAACTTTTGGAACATACCTTTAGAAGAATTTGTTAGCATTCGGGCCCGCTTTTTTCTTCCCCAATCTCTATCCTAAGTGAGCAGCAGCCATCTTTTGATGAACTTTTTCAATCTCTCCATTTGATGCACTGCCAGTACTTGCATTTCTTTGCACTGATTGAAGAAAAAAAGAGAGAGATCAGTCGCAATACTATAGACCAGTGGTGTCAAACTCATTTCCTGGAGGGCCGCAGCTCTGCAAGTTTAGCTCCAACCAGCTCCAACTCACACCTACTTGGAAGTTTCTAGTAATCCAGAAGATCTTGATTAGCTGGATCAGGTATGTTTGATTATGGTTGGAGCTAAACGCTAGCACTATGTCAGCAAACTCACAATTATAGCTTCATTATAAATAAACATTACTTAGATATTATATGTGTAGAACGGTTTATTAAAATAATTTTATATGTTAGATTATCAAATGTTTACTCACCAGGGTAGCCATTTCTTCTGGTCTTCTGGCAATTAGCAGCACAAAAAGCCCATCAGGTTTTGTCATTAGATGTCAAATTTAGTGCGCATGTCTTGAAACTCATATAGCAAAAATAAAGTTAAAGTTCCCTTAACCACTTTAAGCTTGTTTCATTATATGAATTAAATCATTAATTTCCAAATGTAGTTATAGAAAAAAAGAGAATGTTGGATACAAGGAAAAAATATTAATAGGAATTAAAATAAAAAATACATTAAAAATAACATAACGGGCAGGTAAAAGATATTATGTTTAAATTTAAGTGTCACTGCTACATACTATTTACCACATTGTAAGCGGAGACCCACCCCCAGCACTCAACCTAAACTGGTCTGGGTATGCATGCCCATATCTCAGCCAAAATCAGACCAGCCCTTATGATCCGTAATCGGGCCGAATGTGGCTAAATGTGCCGTGTCTTAGTGTAAAACGGGCCAGATCCGCACATCCAAAGCCTAGCCAAATCTGGCTCACTTTCAGTGATGCCAGAACACAGCCGAGTGAGCCGACACTCAGCCGTAATTGGCCCGATTGCACTGGCTACCTGGGAATTCTGTCATTAATTACTCAAACTCATTTTGTTCCAAACCCGTAAGACCTCATCTTCAGAACACAAATTAAGATATTTTTGATGCATCCCGTGAGCTCTTTGACCCTCCCGTAGACAGCAAGGATCCTTACACGATCAAGGTCCAGAAACGTATCAAGGACATCGGTAAAATAATCCATGTGACATCAGTGGTTCAACTGTAACTTTACGAAGCTAAGAGAATACTTTTTGTGTGCAAAAAGCCCCCCAAAAAACAACTTTATTCAACAATTTATCTCCTCTGCGTCACCCTGGCGCCATTTTGAAGAGTATCCACTGAACGTAAACAGCGTATGCTGTTCTGTCTCAGCTGTGCCAAGCTGGGAGACATGGAAGAAACAAATTGTTGAATAAAGTTGTTTTTTTATTTTGCACACAAAAAGTATCCTCTTACCTTTGTAAAATTGCGGTTGAACCCCTGATGTCACATGGATTATTTTTCCGATCTCCTTGCTATGTTTCTGGACCTTGATCGTTAGGATCTTTGCTATCCATGGGAGAGTCGGAGCTATGGGAAGGTCAGAGAGCTCTCAGGTTCCATCAAAAATATCTTAATTTGTGTTCCAAAGATGAACGGATATCTTACAGTTTTGGAACAACATGAGGGTGATTAATTAATGACAGAATTTTAATTTTTGGGTAAACTATCCCTTTAAGTTCTGTGTGTGTACCTGGTATTTATCACTTTATGGGGACCACATTATAAATTACAATTCTGACTTTATAGCTAGCAATTCTGACTTTATAACTCGCAAGTGTGAGTTTATATCTCACAATTATGTGAAAAAAGTCAGAATTGTGAGATAAAAAGTCGCGATAACTTTTAACAATTTGTACAGTATAAAAACCATGTCTGTGGAATGTAATGGAAACCTGTGTGTGTGTGTGTGTGTGCTCACATGTCTAGCCTAGAATGTGAGAATATCAGACTTTGGCCTTTCAAAACCAGAAAGGGCTTGCAGTGCTAGTATTTTCTTGACTGACTGTTATCCTTTGCTAAGCATCCGTCTGGTGGTTGACTCTCTCTCTCTTTCTGTTTCTCTCATGGCAGAAGGGGGATCATCCAACATTATGAGGTCACAGCTCGAAAGATTTCTCTGCAGAAAGACTAGATACTTATTTCTGAGAGACTAAGGGCTATAAGTAGACTTGTTTGCATGAACATTTCCACTAGTGCTTGCTTTGTGTGTGTGTGTGTGTGTGTGTGTGTGTGTGTGTGCTAGGTGGTCCATACTGAGCTGCAATGAGAACTCTAATGTGGACATGAATGTTGACCTTTCAGGGGACACCAGGAAGCAGTGCCTTTTCCATGTAACCTGTCAAATCCATTAACATCTGCATATAGCATAACAGTAGAGCACCTGAAATGCTCATGCTAGCTGCTACAACTACAATAGAATAAACTTGTAAGCATGTAGAAGACTGAAAATAAATATATGAGAAAAGACCAAAACTATAACTTCTTGAACAGGGACTGTGTGTAGTGGTGCAGTGTATTTCCTGTTGAAACAGGAATCTGCACCAAAACAACAAGGTTTTAGTTTACGTCACAAACATTATTTGCTAATTGCTATCGATATATATATATATATATATATATATATATACATACACACACACACACACACAGACACAGTATTTATACAATTTATGTGTATTGGCTGTCCTGTGGTGCTTTCCTGCATCGATGAAGTCCACTAAACTGTAGGATGCCTCATTTGTCATTATATGGTTCAGAATCGTGTCTGTATTGTTGTTCTGATGCACAATTTCACACCTGTGCAGTAGACTAAATCTAACAGTCTATGTGATGGGGAAAATGGCTGGAAGGGCTGAGGGCGGCATTTGAGATAGGACTATATTGTCCCTGTAAGGCGGACATAGTCCCTTACAGGGACTATATTGTCCCTGTAAGGCGCCGCCCGATGGCGGCGCGATCGATCGCAGCGGCTGCTCCGGGTCCCAAAGACGGTGCTTTTATGTCGTTTAATGTTGTCTGTTCGTCTCCAAATAGTGTCAGTTTACCGCTAACTCTTAAGGAAATCACCCCAGAATTCATCTATGATCGCCAAAGTCTTTTGGATATCAGCAACGCTTACGTACACCAACTCTCGCCGGCGGCTACTGAGAAGCTACGAGGCCTTTGTTTACTGCTGGAGCCGGACCTCGAGACCGCGGCCTCGCCTACTGACGCTACCCGCACAAGGCAGCGTTGCAAGCGGTGTGAGAGAGGACGGAAGCGCGGTAAGCGCGGAGGTATACGAGCTAGGCTAAGAGCTAACCCCTCAAGACCGGCTCTTCCAACACTCATGCTCTCAAACGTCCGCTCTCTGGAAAACAAACTGGACTTAATTCAACTCGGTCGATCTACACAGCATGAGGCAAGGGACTGTTGCGTGTTTGTTTTCACCGAAACATGGCTAAACGACAACATCCCGGACTCCGCCATTCAACTGCACGGGCTATCCCACTTCCGAGCGGACAGAGATTCATCACTGTCTGGTAAGACACGCGGAGGTGGCTTGTGTGTTTATATCAACAAAGACTGGTGTAACAATGCTGCGATACTATCAAAACACTGTTCATCGCTGGTGGAGTTTATGGTTGTGAAGTGTCGACCGTTCTATCTGCCGCGGGAGTTCACGGCCATTGTTATCGTTGCGGTTTACATCCCCCCGTGTGCAAACGCTAAGGACGCGCTTCGTGAACTGTATAGCGCCATCAGTGAACAACAAACAAAAAACCCCGACGCCTTTTTCATCATAGCCGGTGACTTCAACCACGCAAACTTAAAGACAGTTTTGCCAAAGTTCTACCAACATGTGAACTTTGCAACAAGGGAAAACAACACACTGGACTTTGTTTACACAACAGTAAAGAACGCTTACAAGGCTGAACCCCGCCCCCACCTCGGGTACTCCGACCACATCACTGTTATGCTAATCCCAGCATATAGACCACTTCTCAAACTCACCAAACCAGTTGAAAAGCAGATCACAGTATGGCCAGACAATGCCACCTCAGCACTGCAGGACTGCTTCCAGGACACAGACTGGAATATGTTTAAAGAGGCAGCCACCTACAACAACCACACAGACCTGAATGAGTACACTGAAACTGTGACTGCTTACATCAAAAAGTGCACTGATGATGTGACAGTCACAAAGACCATCACCACACGTGCAAACCAGAAGCCATGGATGACAGCAGAGGTTCGTGGGCTGCTAAAGACCAGAGATGAAGCATTCAGATCAGGAGATAAAGCAGCCCTCAAAACAGCAAGAGCCAATCTGTCCTGTGGCATCAAAAAAGCAAAACGGTCATATGCCCAAAAAATCAACAACCACTTCACAGACAGCAGAGACACACGGAGCCTGTGGCAAGCCATTCAGACCATCACAGACTACAAGCCCCCGCCACAGGCCTGTGATGAGGACAGATCCCTCCCCGATGCACTCAACCACTTTTATTCACGGTTTGAAATGCAGAATGACACACCTGCACAAAAACTGCCCACAGCTCTCAACGACCGGGCGCTCTGTCTGTCTCCAGCCGACGTAAGGAAGACCCTATCTAGGATTAACCCACGCAAGGCTGCGGGTCCTGACAACATACCTGGCCGTGTTCTGAGAGACTGTGCTGCACAGCTGACAGATGTCCTAACAGATATCTTCAACACCTCGCTGAGCCAGGCAGTCGTCCCCACGTGTTTCAAATCCACAACAATCATACCGGTACCAAAGAAATCACCTGTGTCCTGTCTCAATGACTACCGTCCCATAGCACTGACTCCAATCATGATGAAGTGCTTTGAGAGGCTAGTCATGCATAACATCAAAACCAGCCTCCCCAACACACTCGACCCGCTCCAGTTTGCATACCATCCAAACCGCTCTACGGACGATGCAATTTCCTCCACCCTCCACCTGGCTCTTACCCACCTAGAAAATAAAGACTCCTATGTTAGAATGCTGTTCATTGACTTCAGCTCGGCATTCAACACAATAATCCCACAACAGCTCATAAATAAGCTAAACCTGCTGGGCCTTAACAATTCCCTCTGTAACTGGATCCTGGACTTTCTAACTGGAAGACCTCAGTCAGTCCGTGTTGGCAACAACACCTCGAGCACTACAACACTGAGCACAGGTGCTCCACAAGGCTGTGTGCTCAGCCCGCTGCTCTTCACACTGCTGACCCACGACTGCACTGCCAAGTTCAGCTCCAACCACATCATCAAATTTGCTGATGACACAACAGTGGTAGGTCTCATCAGCAACAACGATGAAACGCACTACAGAGAGGAAGTGGCACAGCTGGCTGAATGGTGTGGCACAAACAATCTGTCCCTCAATGTGGAGAAGACAAAGGAGGTTGTGATGGACTTCAGGAGAAACTCCGTTGACCACCCCCCACTGACCATCGACAGCTCGACTGTGGAGAGAGTCAGCAGCACTAAATTCCTGGGGGTGCACATCACAGAGGATCTCACCTGGACCACCAACACCATGTCACTCTCCAAAAAGGCACAACAGCGCCTACACTTTCTCCGCCGGCTGAAAAGAGCAAGTCTCCCTCCACCCATCCTCACCACATTCTACAGAGGCACCATTGAGAGTGTGCTGACCAGCTGCATCACTGTCTGGTACGGGAACTGCAGTGCTGCTGATCGCAAGACCCTCCAGCGGACAGTGAACACAGCTGCAAAGATCATCGGTGCCCCTCTCCCCTCCATCCTGGACATCTTCCTTACACGATGCTCCAGCAAAACCAACAGCATCGTGAAGGACTCCACCCATCCCTCCCACAGTCTCTTCCAGCTCCTACCATCAGGAAGACGGTACCGGAGCATCAGAGCCCGCTCCGCCAGACTGCTCAACAGCTTTTTCCCCCAGGCTGTGAGAGCCCTGAACTCAAACCACCCCGCCCCCCTCTGAAACCCCATGCAAACCTCTACCTCCTGAACATGGACCACCCCCCACCCCAAACCTTACCACACCAAAGAAAAACTGTATGGAACTTTAATTATTTTTTTTTATTTATTTTATTCTTATTTTTCCTTACACTATGGACACTCTCCTCTATGTGCACTATGGACACTTTACACTATGGACACTCACACTCTACACTATGTGCACTATGGACACTTACACTTTACACTATGTGCACTATGGACACTTACACACACTGCTGCGTGTGCACAATCTCACAAAAAACTCAGCAATATATGTATGTTTACATGCTCATGCACTACAAATCATCCTGCACTGTTCCCCAACCAGCTGCTGACTCAAATGTCTCTCTTTGCACATGTACAGTATTTGTGAAGCATTCGTATAGTTTGTATTTTTTATCTTCTATTTTTTAGTTTGTATAGGGTAATATTTATGTGAAGCATTCGTATAGTTGTATTTTTTATCCTTTTTAGTTTGTATAAGGTAAATACTTATATATAGTATACTTATAGTTAAATCTGTTAGTAGTGGATAGGTTTATAGTGTTTTTTTTTTTACTTCATTGTTGTAATGTCTGTATTTATGTAGCACCGTGGTCCTGCGAGACACGACATTTCGTTCCACTGCATGTCCCCACATGTAGCGGAATGACAATAAAGCTCAACTTGAACTTGAACTAATAAGTTCATGGCACCTATGGTGATATACACTAGGGTGAAAGCCCACCAACCTTGGTTGTGTGGTGATAAAGGAAAGCTAAAGATATAATTAGATATAGGGACAGGAGGTATAAAGGTTGCTAGAAGAAAAGGATAGAACTAAAGGAATGTTCATATACTGTATGTACACAAGTTTTGTGTAAATTGGTGGAATGAAAATTGATCTGCCAGTTTGAAGTTGCAGAAGGTTAATAGAAGTACACTAAGAAGCATTTTTAACCACCTGACCTGAAGTGATGGAATCCCAGAAATGTATGTATTTAACAAATACTTCCATGATCTATAAAGAACATACCGTTATGAATGGAAGTGAAGGATTTACAGAAAATATCAAGAGGATGTGAAAGTGGAGTACAGCAGATTTGTTCTTGATGTTTTTGAGTTCGAAGCTGTATAGACCACCTCTCGAGACAAAATTGCTTCTAACCTGCTGGTTACCTTCAACATTACAATGGGATCATTAACACGGCTCTCGGATTAGCAGCTGAGGGTGAAGTCTTATTCTCCTTTTGTAATTTGGTGATTTAAGCCTCAGCCTGAGCCATTTTGTAGACTTGTAGGACAGGAATTAGTGACTCCCTTAAGTAAATCAACAAAGTAGAAATGAAAAGGATTTATGATGTTCCCATGTTACAAGTGCTCTTGGTTAAAATATATTGTAGTCTTCTGTATTTATATCAGCATTGGGATATATGGTCTAGGAATGATGAACATGTACAGTGGGTATGGTCAAAAATAAGTTTGAAGACAGGAAATGGTACAAGAACATCTGCACACCTACTCTGATCTTGAGTGCAACGTTTCTTTAAAGGCAAGGAAAAATTGGTAAGCCTAAGTATCAACAATTATATGAAGTAAATGGTTAGAGGGTCAATGGATCATAGATGATCTACGTTCAACAATAGCTATGTATCCATCCACCCATTTTTATGCGCATTTTGAAATATGGCATTAAAAAAGTGCTGGATGGAAATACCAAGATGCACAATCGAGTAGGATAACCTTTTTATCCCCAAAATTTGCATAAACTACAATGGAAACACATTTACCATATAATTTCCACCTTGCGCATCAAAAAAGTCATGTGACTTTGCATGATGGGACGGGATAACTTGACTAACCAGCGGACTGATCTCGTTGCACAGCATCTAAAATGTTGTTTTGGTTGTTCTGAAATGCCTGAGCAAAGTCTGTCATTAAAGTGTTTCTGTATATATCTTACACAACTGCGTTGCCAAACAGCAGAAATCCACCCCCAAAAGCAACGGCCACATTTATTGTGTTTCGTCTTCTCGCTCTGAGGTGCAAGTAATTACATATGAAAATTATTGTATTAAGTGGCTTCTCCTACTTTTCTTAGTGATATATATCTCCAGTTTATCAGGAAATGACGATTTTGTGCTCTTTGACATGTTAGATGGAAACGGTGCTTTATTCGGAAATGTTTTATGCAATATTCCAGTTTTACAAAATTTCTAAATTTGAATCTTTGGATGGAAACATAGCTAATGAGAAGTATCCTTGAATTTGGAATGGACCTTCTTGGCTTTACCTCCAAATCCATTAGCATTCCCACACACCTCAGTGACAGTTGCTCATGCCACATGCAGTTCCGGAAGTATACGTGACCCAGCTGCTGCCATCTTTGCTAATCGTCACTCCGTTCCTGAAACATCTGTCATGTGACTAATCACACTGGAGCCGCAAGAAAATGACATTCTTACAATTCATTGCCTGAAGGCACCTCAGGAACATGTACAACCCCAAGCCCTTCGTTACCAACTATCCTGGCGGTACATAAGGTATGATGTCAAAAGCAGCAGACAAGAAAATATAAATGCATTTCATGCTTGTATGAGCCTTGCACATCCACCAGCAAGAACTGCAGTAACTGCAGAAACTAACCAGCTAAAACTTGACCTCTTGATATTTAGAATCATATGAGCGACAAAGACAAGTTGTCCTTTACTCAAGTTACAAAAACCACACCACCGCAAGTGATGTCAACTGCTGCTTTACCGGTTAAGGCACTGCAACAGGGTTAACAAGATTGTTCAAAGGCTCTACGTGTTGCTATGTCGATATTACTATAAGCAGCTGACTAAGGGAGCACTGGTAGCTGTTGCTAGGCGTCTGGGAACTTTAACAGTCTCAGTATGCCTCCAGTACAAGAACATTATGATCTCACGACAGCAAGATGGTACAGTAGAGCCGCAGATGAAAAATTTGCATCGATAAAGAGTGTTCACAGCAAAATAAGAACAGGAATTATTCTGGGAAAGATGCAAAATAGTATTAGGCTGAGACTTTGAAGTCAACATGAAAAAGTGTTGACAACTTATGTATTGTGATGTATGAAATATGCACCGATCATCTGTTCACAATAAGCCAGGGACTTGTATAAAGAAAGTAAATAGGGACAATTTTGAGTTCCTGTCATCTTTAAATAGTCTGATTTTATACTTGGTTTCGTAATATCACAGAAAAAAATATATGCATAAATTGTCCCTTGGGGGGACAACAGCTTTTCACTGGGATACACAGAATCATCAACGGGATTTTATACTTTATTTACCCCTAAAAGGTTCATAGTATTTTAAGGGTACATATTATTACTCTAAGGTATGAATATGCACCTTTTAGAGGAAGATAAGGTACAAAGGTGCCCATTACAACAGGTGCTACCTCAGTGAATTTCTGTTGTACTCCCAAAGGGACCATTTCTTTACTTTTTTTGACAGTGGCATGGTAAAAGCCCTCATATGACCAGGAACTCATCCAATTTTATAGTGTAATGGACACAGCATGTCCAGATAAACATTTAGGAAGAAAAGTATATCCTTACCTCAAGTTTTCCAGTTCCTGCAGGAGACCTGTCAGGTCTTAAATGTTTCTATACTGTCATAAACCATGAAAGCTTACCTTTGTCTCATTACTGAGAATCCATATACCCCTGGTGTAATGGGAACATTCCATGACATTGTCTTGACCCTTAAGTACAAATATACCAACACATTCACACACACACACACACAATCTTCGTCCCCATTAAAGGTGCAGCTGCTTATTGACAGCAGGGTGCAATCAGGCCTCGCAGAGATATATCTGTAGCCAGGCGCCCATTACAGCTCAAACGCGGCTCACCTGTGGAGCGGTCGGCAAGGTACGAACCGCAATCGCATTAGGGCCAGTGAAACCAATCAAGTCTAGCTGCCTCATGCTCACTCTTCCAGCCATTGCCACAGTAATTGCCGGCCAGCCAATTGGAGCATATTAGAGAGTTTGGACTTTTAATTGCCTGATGGTGGGAGTCAGATCAATGGCTCACTTATTAAAGACATTCTTACTGTGTGTGTATCTGTACACACACTTACATGCCACAGGGAGCAGGCCTAAGGAAGGTCTCAAAGGAGCAGATAGCTTTGAAGAGCATGTGCTTGTTAATGCTCCTCAGACTTTCCTAGTTTCCACCTCCCATGTCCCCTTTCTCTCACTTGGTCTTTTCCTCCCTCTCAACCGTCCTCCCTGACCTCAACTCTTGCCAAGGTGTTGAACAATCAACCGCAGGCTGTTGAACTGTTGCACTGAGCTGGAGAGATTTTAGCGTGGCCGCAGGAGAACGGGGTAGTGAATCAAAGACAAAATCAATATCACTTTAGGAGTGGATTTTCAGACAGCCACCGGTCGCCATGGTCAAATTTTTTTTTTTTTTTCTTATTTTTGGATGAAAATGTCCTCATTAGGACACTGTTACCTCTTTGCTCATTAAAAAACAGAATTGGGTATAAGGAAATGAGCACTTATCAAATCTACATGATCCACCAGTTCAGATGAGCTGGTAAGAGGTTCAATGAATTCAGACTGATTTGAATTTTAAATTTAATGTGAGTTCAAACCATCAGAGGCACGCTTATGAAAAGAAACCATATCATTATGCTGTAGGGACATTTCTTATGATATACTGACATCTAGTGGTTGGAATGTCACAATGCATTGGCAAGTGTGATGTTACCATGTTTAAATGATAAAACTGTCAATAGAATTGGCTAAAGAGGTTTGTTTGCTACATTTTCTCATTTGTGAATTTATCAGGCATTCCTTGTGAATGATAACAGTCACAGCAGATAGTCTGGAGGTTCGAAGATTGTTTCTCTACTGTTGAACAGTGAGTGTAGATGCTGAACATTGGAATGCTTGAACCAGCATCATATTCAGACAAAAAGCTATCTTTTTTAAACATTTTAAAACATGTTCAGGAAGCTGTTGAGATTTGGGCAGAGATATTAAGCTGGTCAAACACTACACCCATTTTCCTGGTTGGCGTTTATATTCTTAAAGGGTTACTCCACCTCAAAATGAAAATTTTGTAATTAATCACTTACCCCCATGTCGTTCCAAACCCGTAAAAGCTTTGTTCATCTTCGGAACAGAGTTTAAGATATTTTGGATGAAAACCGGGAGGCTTGTGACTGTCCCATTGACTGCCAAGTAAATAACACGGTCAAGGCCCAGAAAAGTATGAAAGACATCGTAAAATAGTCCATCTGCCATCAGTGGTTCAATATGAATTTAATGAAGAGACGTGAACACCATCTCTGTGCAAAGAAAACAAAAATAATGACTTTATTCAACAATTTGTCTCCTCCACGTCACCATAACGGCTGACACAGAACAGCATATGCTGTTTGCATCCAGCGGATACTCTCCAAAATGGTGCAACGGTGACGCGGAGGAGATGAACTGTTGAATAAAGTTATTTTTGTTTTCTTTGTGCAGAAATAGTGTTCTCGTCGCTTCATAAAATTCAGATTGAACCACTGATGGTAGATGGACTATTTTACGATGTCTTTCATACTTTTCTAGGCCTTGACCGTGTTATTTGCTTGGCAGTCAATGGGACAGTCACAAGCCTCCCGGTTTTTATCCAAAATATCTTAAACTGTGTTCCGAAGACGAACGAAGATTTTATGGGTTTGGAACGGCATGGGGGTAAGTGATTAAAGACAAAATTTTCATTTTGGGGTGGAGTAACCCTTTAAGCCCAGATTCATCCTTCTTTCCAAGCTGTGAGGCAAAGTTATAAGGTGTATTCATAGAGTCATCTAATTGAAACTACAAATCTACATATGAGATGGGGGAGGCAGGTTTTCAACATCTTATAGTGTTGAGTGCTTTATTTCTGTTGCACTGGATTAGTACCTGTAGCTGTTAAGGTGCATTCACACTAGATATCAAGTATCTGACCTTTTGGTCAACTCTCATCGAAACAAATGACTTCTTGGTGCGTTGCCATTTAAAAGGTTATTTTAGATGATGACATTAAGTCACTGAGGTTCTGAACTCCCAAACAAGGGGTGTGACAGGTAAGCATGAGAGGTACTGAAATAGGTCATCTCATTATACTTTAGTGTCTTGGTACTCAATCCGGAGTTCAAAAACCTTGTACAGCCCTTAAATAATGCTGACATTCAAATTCTCACTCTTAACCATTCAGCAAAAAGTTTTTGTTTAAGGCTTTGGAATTAAATTTTATTGTACAGTTAGGTGGGGATATTCAATTCACGTATTTGTATAGAAAATCCACAGAAAATGAAAGTTTCTACATTAAATGAACATTTTTTGCCCTGATTTACAGTCTGTAACACTTGACACTAGATGCCAAAAGTCAGAGCCAGTCTGCAGATTCGAGTTGTCATATTTCATAGAAAATCGCATAGTGTATGATGGTTACAGACTTGTTTTTAGCTTCAGACTATGATTCCATCCCGTCGGAGGAAATCAAACATGCTTGATATTTTGAGCCCATTTTAGAACAACAAGGCACATATTTCTGTGTAAGTTTGCTGTGATCAAAATGACTTTAAAGTCTGTAGCGTATGTTCCTCAGTCGTTTAGTGTATGATGGCCAGTTTTTCCTCTATGACTATTACAAATCAGTAAGTTTAGATTTTAAAAGTTTTGTATTGTATTCCAGCCTTATGTCAAACTACTATTCCTTAGGATTAGGGGTGGGAAACTTTAGGAAACTTACAATTCGATCTGAATATAAGTATCGTGATCCAATCCATGGTTGACTGATTATTTTCATTTTCATTTTTGTATTATTCTACTGAGCAATAGAGATGTGAATCTCCGCTGGCCTCATGATTCAATAGGACATTAATTCATATAATTTTGTTGTTGTACTGTTGTGTATGTGTGGAACTGGCGACAAGTAGAATATGCCTGTCTCTAATGCTTGCATAAGTGTCATTGTGCAGCTGAGGCTAACATAAACTAAAAAAAAAATGCAAGAATTCATTCCCCCCACCACCACCCATTAGGGTGAAATCCTGATTTCATGTAGATTTTATCTACTTTATTAATACATATTTCTGGTCTTGCTATGTATGATACACCAGTGCATGTTACATAAAAAATAAAAATAAAAGTTTGTCCTCACATTCTTTGAACAAAAAAGCGGAAGAGGGTTTATAAAATGTCTCTCTTACAAACAAAATAAATTTGTCAACTTGGCTCTTTTGCCTTTCAGTAAACCATTTAACTCTAGTTACTTCGCTCCATGGGGGCTGCCCTTGATTTAATGTGCTGTCATGCAATTAATGTTCTGTTTGGTGTGAAAGGCACCTACTTCAATGCTCGATTCCCAAATTGCGAAAAAAGTCTTTGTACTTTTCTTTCAAAATACTGTTTAATCCATGACATGGATTAATTTGCTTAACAGAGGATTAATGTTGTTTATGATCTAACGCCAGAGGAGGCCCAGAACCAGAACCTTTAGTGGTTAACAGCTAAATTACGTGAGGCAACAGTGACTCAAGTCTGAACTTTGTAACACTTCCCGACAAGTGTACAGACAAATACTAAACCGACAACGTATTATGTGAAGATTTGATAATTCTGCAGTTTCTAGCTCATCAATATTTTCTTCAACAGCTAATGCTAACTCTGATGCTGACCATTCAGAAGTCAACATGCCTACAGATTGCTGTCCACAGTGAGATTTCCCCTCGGTAGAAATCAACAAGGTGAGGGGGCACAGGGACCAAAGTGGCTGGGCCAGGCAACCTCGGACGCAGCCTGTGACGCAGACACTTTAAATTGCCTTTTAAGCATTTTTTATTTTTTTCTCGGACCTTTTGTTTTAAAAGACAACAGTATAGCTGCCACGAGTGTTCACTCTTCAAATTAATAATTTATGATGGTTGGAACAGGCTGTGAGTTTAAGAGTTTAAGCCATCATTTCTCAACCTAAACAAGCAAAGGTTAAACTGCACATACTGTATAGAGTGTTCGGTTTCTAAATGTTTGGAATTTCAATGGATGTATGCTCTTGGCAGCCACTAACTGACTGAAAAAACACTTTGTGTTTGGCACAGACAGTGTTTAGTATCATTGTGTATTCTCATCTCATAAATTAATCTGCATTTTTGTTCATAGTTTAAGGATGAGGGCATGTCACAACAATGTTGGCATGCTTCTTCCAAATGACAGATTAATTTTGGCCAAAAAAAACAAAGTTTGATTTAAAAGAAAGCCTTTTCATTGTTACAGTGTAATTATACATTTAAGTACTGACTAATATTAATCAACTACATGTACTTACATGATTGGGTTTAGGAGTAGGGTTTGGCTTAGGGTTATTTGCATGCAATTATGCATACTTAATTGTTATAATATTAGTATAACATGTGTAACAAGGACACCTTAAAATAAAGTGTTACTTGAGCAACAAAAGATATTTTCTCTTTCTCTTTCTATTTATTGTCATAAATCTTTTCATGATTAGTTGATTTGTTATTTACATGAAACACGTTTTCTTATTCCTTCTGTCCACAATCTTATCAGAACAACTGCTACTAACTATAATGTGGTTTATTAGAACAATAATGAATGTTAATACTCAACCAGTGTAGGTCATTAAAATGATTAGATGTTGGCTGTGCTTTTCAGAAGCAAAGCTGCATATTGGTCAACACAAAAGCAGCTGCAAAGGTGAATCACAGTCACATTAGTCTGATTGCCAATGTTTGATGCCAGACACAATTAGCACTTCATGCAAGCCTTTGTTTACAAAGTAACAGGTTTCCAGGGAAAGTAAACAACCAAATTGCAGGTGCACCAGAAACCAAAATCTAAACGGATGTTTTGAATTGTTTAAAGGAGAACTAAAAATGACAAAGCAGTTCATTATATTTGTGTTCTAGACCAAAAGTTTTTATTCACTGATAACTGTTGCTTTCATGTCAACTTCTCTTGTCTGTTTTATACACAAGGCTATAATATGGTTTGAGACACTTGGATCACTTTTAATGTATAATGTGTGTGTGTGTGTGTGTGTGTGTGTATGTGTATGCGTATATATATATTTATTACTGTGTGTGTGTATATATATATATATATATATATATATATATATATATATATATATATATATATATATATATATATATATGTATGTATATATACATATATATATTTAGCATTTTATATTGCTGTGAAAAGGGTTAGTGTTAAGTGTAGATTCTCAAAAACAACTATATAATACTATAATAAAATTTGAAATTATTAGAAACAATAATGGTTTGTATATATATAAAACATATAAAAAAATACATGTAAATGTGTAACATAATATTTGAGTGGAGCATGCCTCCACTTCTCAGAAGGCAGGTGTTATGATCTAAGAGTGTCATCATTCACCTTATTTCTGTACAAGCTGACATTTGCCTTCAATGACGTGGTGGCCACTTGAGACAGGGCTGTCATATTTTGGTATAATATTTAAAATAAAAATTAATATATAGGAAATACTATTTGGTGGAATGGGAAAACAAAAATGAAGAATTGCAATAAAACAAATTGCAATGTATTTTAATTCATGGGACAACAGACAAACAATGCACATCATAATTCAATCAGTATAGCTATTGTAATATTGGCAATCAACATATTTAAAAAAAAAAAAAAACATGCACATTTGTGTCCCTTTCATACACACACACAGAGAGAGAACTGGGTGCCTTGTGAGATTTAAATTGCATTGTGGACTGTCATATCTCTGTACTCAAACACTGGCGTGATGTGATACTCTTGAGTGCCTTTCTAACATTCAGTCTTTAAATCAGAGTAGAGATTTCATTGTATCCTTTAAATGTATTATCTTACTGGTTTACACAACATTAGTCTTTTACTGACATCTAGCGGCTTGGATGCAGCATCACTCTTTTTTTTTCTTTTCTTTTTTAAAAGAAAATAGCTAATAATGGAAATAATGTCAGATAATAGAGGGGACATATCAAGATAAACGGAGTCATATACATGTGTGACCCTGGACCACAAAACCAGTCTTAAGTCGCTGGGGTATATTTGTAGCAATAGCCAAAAAACATTGTATGGGTCAAATTATAGATTTTTCTTTTATGCCAAAAATCATTAGGATATTAAGTCAAGATCATGCTCCATGAAGATATTTTGTAAATTTCCTACTGTAATTATATCAAAACTTAATTTTTGATTAGTAATATGCATTGGACAACTTTAAAGGCGATATTCTCAGTATTTCAATTTTTATTTTTTTTTTCACCCTCAGATTCCAGATTTTCAAATAGTTGCATCTCGGCCAAATGTTGTTCTATTCTAACAAACCATACATCATTGGGAAGCTTATTTATCCAGCTTTCAGATTATGCATAAATCTCAATTTAAAAAAAGATTACCCTTCTGACTGGTTTTGTGGTCCATGGTCACATATATGTTTGGTAATGAGAATAGCATTTCTACTTAAACATGATTTTTAAAAATGTAAATGTTAAATTATTGTCAATTCATAAGACAATGTGGTTTTTACATTTTTTTTTAATGCCATCATGCTCTAAATGAGTTTTAAAAGAGAATGAGAGCAAAAAACAAAACAAAAAAACACCTCAACTGTCACTGCACCTCAATTTTCCCGCGCAGTGTCTGGCGACTGGTGTCATCGGATGAGTTTATGGCGCGCTAAATCATTATGAAACGCCGATATTCGACGAATTCCAGGCGGAGGTGGAATGCAGGAGATGGAAACTATTCGAAGGGTCGATTTGAGAACTCAATCACCTCCCGAACAAGGCAGTTATGAAACTACTTCTGAAGGCCACTTCCAGTACACAATTTTTGCTGTTAAGGATGATCACATGACCAGCACATCCATTCAAGAAAGCTGAGGTAATTTAAGATAACCTTTAAGATAGCCTTAACCTTTGTAAACACCAGAAGCTATATCAAAAGAAACTAGTCATTACTAAAATAAATATTTAAAACTGATTTAGGATAAATAAATGTGATAGCCTATTATTGTATGCAATAGTTTTATTCAGGGGCGTAGTTTGTGGGGGAGGTACCCCCCCAATAACCAAAACACCCTATACTCTGTGCGCGTGCACCAGCGCGCTCGAGAAGCGTGAGAAGATTTGCGCGAGCCATTGCTATCGTATTCTATTGAGAAACTGCCACTTTAAAATGCTATGGAGAAAGTCGAACATTATCTAAGAAAAAGGCACAAACTAAAAATACTGACGAAAAGAGGAGAACACATAATATTGCACCAGCACTAACATAATATTAAAATATTTTTAAACTACTCAGGATGACCACCTTTACTATAATTTATCCCCTTTTTATAATTTTGTCTAACTTAATAATAATAATAATAATTCGTTACATTTATATAGCGCTTTTCAAGGCACTCAAAGCGCATAAACTTGTAGAATTTATAATAGATAATCTGTTAAGGGAATAGATTTTCCTTATAGATTTATATTACAACTGTGGCTTGTTGTAGCTATTGTTTCTAAAGGCTGTTGTTTCTCATAACAAATGCAATATAGATTAATATAAAAGTCATTATTGGCCTGGTAATGATGAATAGGTTAGCCTTATTATAACAAACGCTACAGTTAAGAACTATGGTGCTTTTCATAAGAGCAAGCACAAGTCAGAATCGAGAGGCAATGGGTTCTAATGATGAGTGATGGAGAAACCTTCAGATATTCCAGTGATGATTTCCAGCACAGATTACATCATTAAGAGCCTGATTAACTGTTAATGAGTAAGAAATAAACAATATCAATAAAATAAAACGTTAAGTTAGATTGACTTCCCATGGCGTGCTGAATTAGAGCATTCTGTCAAACTATAGCCTAAGTGTCTAAAATATATTATATCCTATGCAAACAAGTATTTGTTAACTAGCTTATTACTTTATTGCAGTTACGCAATCAACCAACTTTGCATGTGAGGTGGATAGCACAAAAGACCATTTTACAAAAATAAACATTTAAGCAAACAAACAAATAAACCTTAAGAGGGAGCATGACCCGGGGTCCACTTCAACCCCCCCAATGTTCAAACCAAAACTACGCCCTTGGTTTAATTTACCACTGTAATAATAACAGTCAGAACAAATATATAGCTAATGTTGCCGCTAAACTGTAAAGGTAACATTCCGATCCAAAACCATGTGGCAGTTTCATATGAAGAGTTAATTTGCAAAGACTAATAAATGCCACTTTAAAAAAAAAAAAAAAAAAGATGATTGCGCGCGCATTATTCTCCACATATAGCGCAATCTGAATCCTAAACACATTTTGTCAAAAAAGCCTGTATTGTCCACCTTCAAGGCATCGCGAGTTCACGTTTTACTGCAGAAGCCGACAAGCGCTCTTGTTGTTTTTGAACAGAAGCTGATAAGTCCATTCTAGCGAATCAGCGCGCTGTATTCAGGTCAGGTGACAAGGCTACTTCACTTTTGCTAGCTGAGAGGAGTTTCATCAAAGCTGACCGAGGATGAATAATTTCGACGCACATGAACCTGTGATATCTTCTTCAGGGCGAAAAAGGAAAATAAAAGCTGAAACGTTTTCACGGAACTTGCAAAAGCAGCGCGTTACAATGTTGAGGGAAAAGCTCCGTGCATTGCGGCATGTAATCACATCCATAATATATGATCAACAACAACAACTACATTTGTTAGGCATCTACATTGTCATTTGAAGAGACTACAAAGATTAAACGAGTGTTTCTGTTTGGTTTTTTTTAACTCTAAAACATGAAATGTGGGGTTATCTGCTTAAAAAAACGACTGTTGGAGTTATCTGCTTTTGCTATAAAACTAACTTTTAACATGTAAAAAAAAAAAACGCTTTCAATGAACTTTAATTTTGTAAATTGCCTGTATTTGTTTAGTTATTTTTACTTCATCAAAACAACCCAACTGCAGTTTGATTGATATTACTTGGAAAGCGCAATAAAAAAAAAATGGAGTGCGCTATTTACACATTTTACAAGATCAGATGTTTGTCAGTGGTGCTGAGGATCTGCAAACCATTCGTCATCGTCCCGCCAAAAAACAACCAACAGTCACTGATGTTTAATGCTGTTGAATGTTTTGTTTGCACTTGATCAGAACTACCTCCTATCTACTAAATAGCAAGATGTTAAAACTTGTCTTTAAAGAAAACTTATCAAAAAGGGTCACATAATTTTATGTTATGTTAAGTTACATATTCACTTTTTACAATGGCAAGGCCTGCCATCATAATAGCATGTTAGTGCATGCCTTTGTCAAATACATTATTAATGAAAAATAATTAAATCCAATTAAAAACAAATAAATAATCCCATATGTGTCAGCTCTCTTCCCCGGAGAGCCTTGAAAATTGTTGGAAAAAAATGATGAGAACGTGTACTTTATCTAAATTCCTCTGGATGGCAGTGTTGTTCAATCCAACAAACAGTTCATAACAGGTAACAACCTTCTGAGAAAATGATCAGGATGCCATGTTTCAAGAAGGTTCACAACAAGATCTTTATTGTTATTATTATTTTTATTATTGCTACAAACGTCTGTCTAGTGGGAACTATTAATTTCATTACAAAAGTTTTATACTTTTTTGTACAATGTAAAATAATGTAATATATATATATATATATATATATATAAACAGCTATTTTTTATTTATTTATTTGCTTATGGTCAGAGTGTTAACCCTCCTCTATATAATTAATAAATTAATTACAAAGAAAAAATTCTTATCAGTACATTTCCACTGGGAATTGTAAATTGAAGTATGTGGGTTGAGGAGGGACATCACCCATTACGATTTGTGTCAAATAAGTGAAAGCTGCCTCCGTGGCCCATGATGCATTGCAGGTGGTAAGTAAGCAGCTCAGGAAGCTGTGTACAGATAAAAGCTGGGTGGGGGATCCGCCCCGATCCCTGCGATTAGATAATCCAATTCATTACATCAATTAGATCATCTCAGACAGAAGGGGGAAAGTGAATTTTGGATGATCAGTGTTAAATAGGGAAAAGTAAATGAAGGTGGTTCTCAGCTTGTAGGTCGCAACCTACAAATGGGTCAGAGGACTGTTCTGATAGAGTCAGGTACAGTATTGAAAAAAAGATAAATGCAAAAAGTCAAATATGACCCATATTACAATCATCAATGTAAAAATATTTTTTTTCTATATTTTCTGTTTTGCTTAGATTTCCAGTATAATATCCTTAACATAATATAAAATAAACAAACAACAACAAAGTAATAATAATTACAAAAAAATATATATTCTGTATTTATTTATCGTTAAAATACCTTAAAGAAAAATAAATTAATTACACAATTAGATATTTATATTAAAAATAAATTATAATCTAAAAGTATTTCAGATAAATATTTTGATGCTACACAAGGGATATATATTTGGGATTACACTGTGTATTCTCATATATTATACAGTATACATGCATAATATATGCTTTCTGGAAGTTTGACATAAAAAAAAAACATTTAAGAAAATGATTTGCCACTTGATGTCCAGAGTAAATCTGAATCTTGAAACAAAATGAGTTGAGAACTGCTAGAGGCCATGTACACATACACACACACACACACACACACACAGTGTATTATTATGTTTTTTTATTATTTATACATTTTATTATAAGGTACGCTTAAGACTTTGTAAATATTCCACAATATAAAAAAAGTGTCACACCACTGAACATCGATGAGAATCAATCATAACATATTTGAAACGCCAACAACTTTGCAAAGTTGTTCTTTGAAGTGTATTTGAAGTAGCATAGCATAAAGAGGGGGGGGGGGGGCACATTAAACAGAGAAACTCAGCCTTAATTATCAAACAAATGCATATGTACTGTCCTCCTAGACTCAAACTGTCCAATTGTTAATCCATGAAATACCAAAATATCATGTGGCCTTTTATCACAGGGTCAATGTGGTGACCACCCAAAAAAAAAAAAAAAAAAAAAAAACTTTCAATGTGCTAAAAATCATTCAGAACAATTTAGGAATACCATAGCAACACCCTGAAAACCACCCAGAACACCACCCAAATTTTCTCCTAAAATTTACTCATCAACTATCCAACTATTGTCAATCTGGATCCATTTTCTAAACCCTGGAGCTATAAAATGTACTTTATGTAAAATGGATAGGTATTAAAAGATGGCAAGAATAAATACAGAAGCATTGTGCACTGTATCTCAGAGATGTTCTCTCGTCCAAGGACTTTTTTTTTTGTCAAGATAATCTGAAGAGCAGAATCCTCTTTTAAAAGTACTTCACAAAAATCCAGACAAATGCATTCATTTATTCTTAAAAGCCCAGAAGAGAGGCTCAAGTGTGTTCCTATTTAAAGTGAGAACAGCGATGCACAGTGAATACACTAAGGGTTTTTCTTAGATCGCTTGAGCTGTGGCAATAAAGACATGCGTAAAGAATTCGAGAGGCCGGTTGGGACCTTGGGGGTCAATCAAAACAATAGGGTTTCTACAAAACAAAGTGAGTCAGTTTAAGTGAAAGTGTTTGCGGTATGTGTGGAATTGGCTTGCATTGTTACCAATTGATCAGATGTCTGAGTTCGCTTGTACTTTGACTGATTGGAATGTGCCAATCGTGTTGTGAATCTCTGATCTAGTTCTGATGGCTAAATGAGGCGTGACATTGCAGGCGTCACTGCATTTTTGGCCGCTGAGTGTGTGTACTTGTTCTGCAGTGGATGCGGTAGAGAGTCGCCATCGTCAATCTGATCTAAAGGGAGAAAGTCGGATTGATGGAGGGGAGGAAAGCAGTGCCACGGCAACCTACCCGTCGGCCCGGCGACAGACAGTCCCATGACATCACAGCGGCAAGCGGCACAGGGATGAGAGGAAGAAATGGCACAGATAGAAGAGATAAAACGGACTGATAAAAGAACGAGTGAGGGGGGGAGAGAAAGATGATAAGTAAAGAGAGAGTTGTGGAGAGGGGTAATTCATTGATGCACTGAAACAGGAGACAGCGGCTGGGGATGGGCGGAATGCTAAATTTTTTCTTCTGGTATTATCACGAAACATTCATTCACTTCCTTGAGTTCACTGACTGACCACAACCCATGTTCCAAATCACTACAGCAAAAGCTGTGATGTAACCCCACGAATGGCGGAAGGGCATTCTCAGCAGGCCGGAGAGAAAAGGCTGTGTTGGTGGTAATAAAACGGTGAATTGGCTGCAGATGGCCAGCGGGCGGCTGCGGTCCTGAGTGTAGCGCACTCAGTAAAGCGTTATCGGGATCTGACATGCAGGAGATCACAGAGCATCTGAGGTGTCCATATCAGGAGCCTCTACAACTCACGCCGCGCTCCGCAACGGCCTGCGCCATCAATCACTTGCTGCTAATACCATAAACAGAGCTAACCAAGCTAACATAGTCGCTCTGCTAATGCTAAACAGTGTTACAGAGCAAACATGTCATTAGAGTTTTGTCAGCGCACAACAATTTGGTAATACTGTATCTTTTTATTCAACAATATTACCTACAATAGCTTCAATGTGATTTTATCATTAATTTGAAGTCTGATTGCTATGGAGGTCCATTCTTGCCACTTACAAAAAAAGAAAAAAAAGAAAAAAAAAAAGAGTCATACTTTGGTAAATACAAAAAGTCAAAATTATGAGACTAAACCAAGTCAAAATTATTAGATAAAATCATTATGAGATAAAAAGTCAAAATTATGAGAGAAGGCATAACTATAAGATAAAGCCATAATTATGCTCTAAAAAGTTGACTTTAAAATGTTCAAATTTGCCAACTTTCATCATATTGTAATGTCGACTTGACCATTTATGTCAGTTACAACTTGTTAGAATTTTGACATTTTATCTCATAATTTTTGGTGTAGTATGTCATAGTTAACTTTTTATGTCAGAATTAATCATTAACACTTTACAGTTAGGCTCTATATGTTAACATTAGTTAACTAAATTGGTTAACAAACCAACAATGAACAATACTTCTAAAGCATTTATTGATCTTAGTTAATGTTGATTAAAAAGTTGTATCTATTAGTGTTAATTCGTGGACCTAAGCTAACATGAACTAACAATGAAGAGTTGTATTTTTAATAACAAACATAAAAAGACTAATAAATACTGTAACAAATGTATTGTTAGTTAATGTTAGTTAATGCATTACCTTATTGCAAAGTGTTGCCGAATTATCATTTTTAAGTCAGTGCGCCCTATCATACATCCGGCACAATGTGGTGCAAGTGTTTTTGCTAGTTCCAGCCTGACGCAGTTCTCATTTTCCCGTCCTGCGCCGCATTGTTTAGTAGCAAATGCATTTGCGCCCATTTGTGCGCCCATGGGCGTGCTGGTCTAAAAAAGAGGTGTGTTCAGGAGCATTGTTGGCGTTTTACTATTTTGAGAAACTGAAAATAGACTGTGCCATAGACCAACTCAAACCTGGTCTAAAGTCAATGGCGCAATATTTTTATTTTTTTGTTATTTATAGAGCGCGGTAGTAGAAATTTAGCCTCTGGGCAGGTCCACAACGCGTGTTTACTTTGTTTATTACACCGAGGGACGTGCAGCAGCACACAAACATGCCAAATATTAAAAATTAAAGGATTACAGTGTAAAATAATATTATTGTGTAGGCTACATAAATCTAAAAATATCATGCATGTCATAATGGATAGTCATTGCGTGTATCAGAATTAGCCTACCTATTTGCTCGCGCATGAGCAGATCTGTTTGCTCTCTGGAGATGTATTCAGTCTGTGCGCCTTAAAATTTCACCATTTAAATAGCGAATCCGCCATGGCACAATCGCGACTCGCTCTTAAAGGGAATGGGAGATGAGACTCTGATTGGTTTTATTGCAGGTTATGCCCAAAAACACATATTACTCATTAAGAGAATAGGAACAACCCTTTTAGACCACGCGCCGGGAGCACCGACCGCCTTTCCCGTCGTTATACTAGCAAAAGTGGATTTGGAAACTCCCTAAGTGCACCTGCACCGTGCGCTTTAGACCATGTGTAAATAGGGCCCATAATCTTTCATGTAATGCGGCTTTACTATGATGTCATAATTTTGACTTTTATCTCATAATCTTTATGATCTATCCAAGCATTATTATTTTTTAACATAGTACCTGCATTCAAAAATTTAACAGTAATGAAATTGTGCTAAAATACCATCGTTACCACTGATATTTGGCGTGTGCTATGAAAAAGAAACAGAACATATTTTGTATAAATGGTTCATAAATCCATTTTATGTAAACTGGCACATTCAATTGAATCATACAGTATCTTGGAAGCAGAGTATCAGACTTCATAATCATAAACAACCACCGATAACACCCTCAAAAACTCCAAGAACAGTGCTAAAACTACTCAGATTTGATATAGGCAGTGTTGGGGAAAGTTACTTTTAAAAGTAATGCATTACAATATTGCGTTACTCCCTAAAAAAGTAACTAATTAGGTTACTTAGCTACTTTTTATGGAAAGTAATGCGTTACGTTACTTTTGCGTTACTTTTTAAATATGATCAGGGCTTGATTGTTTTTAATACCAGAAGTTCTAATTATAGCAAATGTAAAAGCACTTTCACACCAAAAAGTGTAATGAATAAACCTCAGGCTGAAGGAAGAGTAAATTCACGTCTGTAAAGTAGAACTCAGGAGAAGAAGGTTCAACACTCGTCAGCAATAAAAAACAATGAAGCACAATTGTTAGTTTATCTAAGGTCATTTTTGCGTATTAGTATGGTTGAACTGGATCATCAAAGCTCAGCAGCAAAGACATTGGATAATAAAATGGGATTAGATACATTTGTGTTGTTTAACATATTTAATTATTGCAGGTTTGCGTCATATTCTGAGTTTGCAGTTTTAATTCATTTTGATGAATACTAAATCTGATTTTTGCAAGTGGGATGAATTAATGCACGTTCACATTTAGTCTAGAACTACAGTAACATGTTCACACAGCGCACTGTCAGTCAATAAATGGGAAAAAAGTAACTCAGATATTTTCTTGTAAATTAAAAATTAATGCGTTACTTTACTAGTTACTTGAAAAAAGTAATATTATTACGTAACTCTCGTTACTTGTAATGCGTTATCCCCAACACTGAATATAGGCCAAATTCATTCATTCATTCATTCATTCATTCATTCATTCATTCATTCATTCATTTTTTGCAGACCCTGCAGTCCATGGATGCCTGGTCTAGTTTACATCACTGCATCAAAGAAACTATGAGAGCATAATGCCCAGGTAGGGCCTCTTTTTTAAAATATTGTCAGCACTGTCCAAACCCTGATATTCCTACATGTTCACATCTACACCACACAAATTGTGTTTTGTCACTGGGGCTTTTAAACTGATCTTTGTAAAGTTGCTTTGAGATTGATCTGTCTTATCAATAGTGCAACAGAACTAAAATTGAATTGGCCTGAATGGCATATCTACCACAGGAACATGTAGCATTAGCATGCAGAAGATGAAAATATTAAAAACAAAAAGAAAAAACGTGAGCAGAATTATGCGAGGAGCGTTCATTTATTATTGATGCATGATGAATAGCCGGGTCTCCGGTGTACCATATTGAGTTTCAGTCCCTCTCTCCTGTCTTTAAATATTCCTCAAGACTGAGAGCTTCAAAGTTAACTTCAATTACAGGCGTGATTAGATCTACACAAGCTTCCATTAGCGGATATTTAAGCTTCAGGCCCAGAAAGCCCTCAACGCGGACTGGGTCAAACACGAGAATATGCCATATTGATTTACTTACCACTACCGCTTTTTTTTTTTTTTTTTTTTGTCTATTCTAGATTTATTCTATCAGGGTTTCCCTCAGTGAGAAATATAAACTGACTGCTTGTTTTCTGATTGTTCGAGATTTCTGATTGTGAGAACTGCATGTTTTCATATGTATTTACTAGTTCGTGGCACAATCTCACGTTGTCCTACAAAGTCAAAGTATTGCTGTCAAACGATCTAACGTGCTGATGTTATGTTCTCTGTTGATGTCAAGACTTTATCCAGTTTATCATGATCTGTTAATGATAATATTAATGAAATACCTGATTAAGTGATACAACAAGTATATGAGTTTCTTTAATTGCCACTTCCATAATATGTATTTGTGTATTTCTAGGTGAAACAGGATGTTCAATCAATCAAATCAATAGGGTCAATTATTTCATTTGACTTGAATTTTAAAGGCATTCGGGTGAAATGTCTTAAACACAACAGTGTCCTCCTCAGTATACTTCCTTTTTCAAAGTGCAACAATTCAGTAGAGTCTGTATACAGATTAGTATGTAGATGGAAGCCAGCTGTTTGGTTATGTACAGATGAAAACACATTTGCTACGCTTGTTTCATGTTGCGCTCACAGCTATAGCACCACAGAGGTGGTTGTATTTCCAATGTATCACTTATAAAACAGGAAAATAGCTAAAGTAGCAAGTAGCTACAAACTTTCTACTTGCTATTGCTAGTTGGCACAAGGTTTTGGCTGGTAAGCATAAGCCAGTTAGGCCTAGATGGTAGATACTGTAACTACACCATTCTCCAGGCACAAAAAAATAAAAAAAATAGTTTCTGGCAATTCAAATGAAAAATATCATGACATTAGTGGAGATAAATGAAAGCAAATCTTTGTATGTCAAGATGACTAGATACCAAAAAAGAACCAGCAAATATGTATTGAAAACTTCTATAAACTGTTAATTATAAGCGGTACACTCATATGAAGCATTCTGAAGTTTGATTCAATTTAGTGAATCAGGTTTGCATTGTTCATTTACATGAACTGGTTCAGAAAATGATTCACTGATTCATTTTGTATCACTTTGTTTGCATTAATATACTACTGCTATTATTACTACCACTGCTAATAATAATAATAATAATAATAATAAATTACTATTATTATTACTACTACTACTGCTACTGCAAATGTTAATTTATAATAATAATTCAGAATAACGTCATATGTTGTTAAGTTCTGCTGTTCGTCATTTTCTAGTCAGTAACAGAAATGATAGAGAATTATATCATTCTATAGATGAAATATGGGAAAATGTGAAATATGTGTATTTACTGTGAATATGTTCAAATGGCATCACCCTAATTGAGTTTTTTTGTTGTTTTTGTTGTTGTTTTTTTGCCCCCCCCAAAAAAAAACAAAATTAAAAATAAAAATAAATAAAAAAATAAACAGCATTATCTATCTATGAAGTAATGCTCACGTCATTTATATACACTAAGTTGAAAAATGATGAACTGCAACAATTCACTTCTGTAAACTTCCCTCTATATTACTACATTAACTTAGATCTTCTAAGTTAACTTGCATCTTCTAAAAGTTAATTAGGAATACATATAGAGCTATAAACTAACAAGGCATAACAAGGGCCACAAAACCCCCGTTTTGGTTCCACATGTTCTATCAAAGAGCACAAAATAAGATGCACAACAAAATACAGGCATGCGAATCCAAAAGAAGACAACAGGAAGGAAGCAGAGATGGCGAGAAAGGAAGACAGAGAGCGAGAGAAGGGGAGATGGAGGAAGAGAGAGGGGGAACGAGATTAAAAAGGGAGGGAGAGGTGCAGAGGGCCGCTGAAGCGGGGAGCGGAGGGGAAGATATATGAGCATCCTGAATGATTGTGACAAGCATAGACCATATCAGCCACTGTTTGTTTGCACACCACCCCTCTCTCGCTCTATCCCCCCACATCGCATTAAAGCAGCCTGTCTCACTCTCTCTGTCTCTCTCTCTCTTTCTCTACCCATCTCATCACCTGACACACAGCCAGATGTTATAGACTGATAAGGGCCACGGGCCCTTTCCCTTTCACAAGCAATACCTACACACATTTATAGAGCATAAATGTACTCGCGACACACGCACACACTCATGATCAACTGATTTGAGACCAGAATTAGATGCATTATGATGCTTTCGAACACTTATAAAATAAGAAGAAAGATGTGACCAGATATAACTAACTAAAAGTATAGGCACTATCTTAAAATTTTTCAGAAGCCTAGCAGTAGCTCAGCTGTTTTCATAACATTGTATCTGTCCTGTTACAAGTTACTTTTACCAACAAATACAAATATCTAGCGGCATAAAATGTTACATTTTTGTCAGATTGTATTGTGTAGAGAGTTTTACAGATAAACAAAATGAGACAAAGAAAGAAAGAAAGAAAGAAAGAAAGAAAGAAAGAAAGAAAGAAAGAAAGAAAGAAAGAAAGAAAGAAAGAAAGAAAGATAGGCGGGACCAGATGTAAAAAATGTAGAAAAATGTAGCACAGGAAGTCAAATTAATTAATAAATAATAAATCCAAACTCAGTTTACTGAATTACTGTAGTTCAACTACAAGTCTTTTGATATTAGTTAGATACTTATTTTGTTGGTATTTGTAGCTCCATTTCGAAAGGCTAGCCTGACTGTAGCTGAACTTAATTATGGTTCACCTAACCTGTAGTTTGACAAGCTGTGGATTGAAAGTAGCTTCTCCAAGACTGGATGTGACAGCGATTAATTGCAAAGAGGGGAGAAGAGGTAAAGAAAAGAACCGAGAGAGAGAGAGAGACAGAGATAGATAGAAGAGAGGGCAGGAGTGTATGTGCTAAAGAAAGACAGCAAAGACGGGACTATTCCATCACACAAGGAAAGGCAGAAAGGGAAACTATATAAATGGAGCTTCCTGGCTCCTCAATCATTTTTCTCTGTCATAATCGGTTTATTCCATAACTGCTTCTCCTCACATCATCATTAGTCGCTGATAATGACATTATTCAATAGGGGAAGGAGAATTACGCCGCCGCCGCCGTGCTATCTGATGAGTTTTTTTCTATTCACGGCCATTTCCGCGGGCCTCTAGAGTTTGTTTGTGATAGTAATTACAATTTAATGATGGCCATGTCCGTTGCCGTTATAGCTTGAAAATAAGGTTATTATATCACTTCTTTATGCATTTGCCACAGAGTGGGTGTGTTCCGTAAATACCACAGAATAAATTGGAGTGTCGGAAAACAAGTAACTTGATTGGTCTGGTCTGCTCACTCTGATGTCATAATGGAGGTGATTGGTTTGCGATGGTAAAGTTAAATTCATCTCAAATTGAAAGAACAGATGTGAAAGCTGAATATTCATATGGTCGACAGTACCAGTTCAATATTTTCATGTGTTGGTCCTACTACATGTATCATAACATTATAGACACAATTTCAGTCTGAAGTTATAATTCGGATTTTGTGGCCCTGCTTAGACTTCTTTCTTTCTTTCTTTCTTTCTTTCTTTCTTTCTTTCTTTCTTTCTTTCTTTCTTTCTTTCTTTCTTTCTTTCACTTTGTAGTATAAAGAAAAACTGTCATACATACCAAGACAAATGGCGTATTACTGTTCTGTCGATATGAGGGGTATTCTGTGTTGCTTTGCAGTTGCAAACATGTTTCTAATGTTTTTTTGTTAGTTTTTTTTGTGTTTCTTTTTAATGTGTTTATATGTAGGGTGTTGAGTGGTTTCTAGGCAGGCCGATTAATCAGGAAACTTTTTGTCCTTGATTTTGTCAGACGGTGTGTGTGTTCACTGCTGTGTGTGCGCACTAAGGATGCGTTAAATGCAGAGCACTAATTCCGAGTATGGGTTACCATACTCGGCCACATGTCACATCACTTTCCCTTTTCACTTTCGTTTAGATCGCATGTGCACACATGTGTGTGTGTGTCAAAATTATATCGGCCAACCTTTCTTTGTAAATCTCAGCATCTGCCATTAAAAATCACGGTAACACTTTATTTTAGGGTCTCTTAACTAGTTGCTTACTAGAATGCATATTACTAGAATATTAGCCATTTATTAGTACTAATTAAGCACATACTAATGCCTTATTCTACATCTCTAATCCTACCCAATACCTAAATTTAGCATCTACCTTACTAACTATTAATAAGCAGCAAATTAGGAATTTATTGAGGGAAAAGCAAATGTTAATAGCGAATAAGTGTTCCCTATTCTGAAGTGTTACCAAAATCACATTTCAGTGCCTTTGATATTTTAACCCTGTAGATATGGCTTGCATCCCTTCTTAAATTTAAGTCTATGGGGGGTTTTTTCCCCATGTTTTACCATTTTACACCTTCATTGTGTTCAAATCAGTCAGGTTTTGAAAAATCTGATCACTTTGGAAAATTTTTGGTGATTTGAGATATTCCTGAACGTGTGTGTATTGGTAGGACTGGCTTTCTGTAAGGGTCTCAGTGTATTTTTTATTTTATTTTTATTTTTTTGGCCAGTCTGTGGACTCCGTGGTTGTTTTAGATCCCATTGATGAAAGCAGTTGAAACATTCTTTATAATGTTTTATGTTCCGCAGAAGACAGAGAGAATGTTTTGGGGATTTTCAATAATAGTAGTAGTGATTCTTGCCTTAAAAATGCCATTAATAAAGTGAGAATGATTGCTTGCTGCTTCTTTAAACTTACATCATCACATTAAGAGCTATTTGCTTGCTAGATCCAGATTCAATTGAAAAGTGGATTAGAAATTAGCCTTGGTATTAATCCTTTGTTCGGGATTTGCGATAATCTGAGTCTAGGAGTACAGCCCATATGAATCGAAACATTAAAAACAAGAAGTTCAAGACCGACACCAACGCTAATGGCCAGAACGCCTCAACACCGTCAACGCGAATCTCTCAGAACAACGCACGTACGCTAAGCCTTCAGGAGACATTTCTTTGCGTCCCAATCAATGCGACGATGACGATAACAAGCTTTCAGCCTCTGTCGGAGGCCCGAGCTCTCCTCTATCGGACAAAGTCATCAGCGGAATTTTCTACAGAGACTCGAGGGGGGGGGCATGCTACGGCACGGCGTGACAAATACGGCAGGCGGTGCGTCAAGAAGATAAGCTCTAAATAATGCCACTCTGACACGGGAGAGAGAGAATGGGCAGATGAGGCCAAGCCATGCCATTCTGACAACACAGAGATGTTTCAGGCCCCGTTAAATGTATTAAAACGCTTAATGCAGGCATGCAGACGGAATCCGTGGGGAATCGGGGGCGTAGGGTGTTTTATCCCATCTTCCGATGGCTTTTTTTTGTTTTCCATATGCAATTAACAGCGTAGTGAACGCCGGAGGAGAATCAGAGTGACAGTGTGAAGAGAACATACCTGTCAAAAGCCCCCACGGAGCGAAGATAGGGCGGAAAAGAGACAGATCGTGCTTGTGTACATCCCAAGAGTGCCCCATCTGTGAAAATGAAAGAAAGAGTGATAAAGATAGATAAAGATGGTGCGGATAAAAGGTGGTTATTGGATTATGAGTGGTACATGGGATCCACAATGCCAGTATTGTTTATGATGTGATAAGTATGCATGTGTGTGTGTGCGCACGTGTTGTGTTGCTTTGATGTTGATGATGTTCTGTTTAGTCTGTCAGACCACCGTGCTGTGATGAAGTAGAATCCTGCTCACACACACGCATATTCATACATAACAATATATGTTCACAAATATCCAGCACCAACAGTCCTCATTGTTCCTCATGACAGCTTAAACCATTTAAATATGACTATTGTTTTTAACTAAAATTAAATATATTTACTAAAACTTTAATTCAAAAACTAAACTTGGAATGCTGCCTCGGCAAGTTGCAGTTCTACAATTACTGAAACTAAAATTGAAATATGAATGAATGAATGAATGAATGAATGAAGCACATAACAAAATAACTAAAATTAAAGTGAAAACAAATTTCTAAAAACAAACACTACTTAATATTATTAATTAATACTCTAATTGTCACGTGTACGTTCCTGTTTAGTTCCTGTTTGCCCTTATTTGTTTTGGTTCCTGTTCTCATTATTAGTTAATCACCTTCATTGTGTTCATCTGTGTTGTATTAATCATCTCATTAGTTCCCTTTGTTTGTTTCTTGCTTATAAGTCCTCAGTTCTCCCTTAGTCTTTGTCCTGGATTGATGCTATTTGAATGGTATATGTGTGCTGATTATAATTCATTCTCCTGGTTATTCTCCTGTTCTTTGTTTTGGAAGTTGGAATTAAAGACCATTTTTGTTTACTCCATTGTCATGCGCTAACTACAACCACGTCCCGTGACA
The DNA here is from genome assembly GCF_936440315.1 of Barbus barbus. Classification (NCBI taxonomy): domain Eukaryota; kingdom Metazoa; phylum Chordata; class Actinopteri; order Cypriniformes; family Cyprinidae; genus Barbus; species Barbus barbus. The sequence continues at coordinate 9,539,751 of NC_136720.1, read as the reverse complement.
GAATCCAGGACCAACAAAGATGAGCTGGGCTGAGGACTTCTTACTGAACATCTCGCAGGAGGGATATGTGGAGGAGTTCCTGAGTGTTTTCCATCTGGTGAGCTGGAGTGATCATAATCTTAATGCGTGCTTCTGGATGGGACTGGACAATGATAATTTGTTTCGATTCCTGTTTCCTGACGATTGTTATAGACCCGTACTCAGACTTTATTAATTACATTCTTAATTTAAATTGCTCTGATTTCTTTGTTGAAGTAGATAATGATAACTGTTTAGTCCCTATCCGGAAGCATGTTGGCACTCCAGCTCAACATAAACCAGCACCCTCCACATACCGCTCCAATGGCCTCGCTCACTCTGTTTCTCCCGTGTTTCCCCAAGCCGCTCCTAAATCCATTCCAGTCCTCAGCCCAGAAACACCGACCACTGCACTCTCAATGCCAGAAAAATGGTTGCCAGCTCATGTCCCTGGACTCCTGGATATGGCGCTTCTGCCAGAGTTCTCGGCTCCTGTCCTCTCTCCAGAGTCCGCTCCAGGATGCTCCCTGAGTCTGCTTCAGTGTAGGCTCCAGCCCCTGAGTCCGCTTCATTGCTGGCTCCAGCCCCTGAGTCCGCTTCAGTGCCGGCTCCAGCCCCTGAGTCCGCTTCAGTGCCGGCTCCAGCCCCTGAGTCCGCTCCAGTGTCAGCTCCAGCCCCTTACCAGAGTCGAGAGAGAGAGCTGCCGTTCCCAAGTTCAGCCCAGAGAGGGTTCCTGTTCCTACGTCCAGCCCAGAAAGGGTTTATGTTCCCGAATCAAGCCCAGAGAGGGCTACTGTTCCCCCATTTGGCCCAGGGAGGGCCACAGATCCCAAGTCCAGTCCTCCTTCATCTCCTGAGTCACCTTTGTCTCCGCTGGTCCCGCCCAGCCCTCCTCTGTCTCCTGAGTTTCTTTCTTCTCCACTGGTCCGTCCAGCCCTCCATCATCTTCTGAGTCTCCTTCGTCTCCGCTGGTCCCATCTAGCCCTCCATCATCTTCTGAGTCTCCTGTGCCTCTGCTGGTCCCAGCTAGCTCCGCTCCTCCAGAGCACCCCCCAGAGCCCATCTTGGCCTGTAGGCCCCTGATTTCCCATATCTGCATATTCCGGTGGCTGTGGTGGCCATCCGCCATGGCCCCTTGAACTCCCTGATCCACCATAGCCTCCTGAACTGTTCTTTGGGGGGGTGGACAACGTCACGTGTATGTTCCTGTTTGCCCTTATTGGGTTTGGTTCCTGTTCTCATTATTAATCACCTTCATTGTGTTCAACTGTGTTGTATTAATCATCTCATTAGTTTCCTTTGCTTGGTTCTTGCTTATAAGTCCTCAGTTCTCCCCCTTAGTCTTTGTCCTGGATTGATCTTATTTGAATGGTATACGTGTGCTGATGGTAATTCGTTCTCCTGTTCTTTGTTTAGAAAGTTGGATTTAAAGACTATTTACGTTTATTCCATTGTCATGCACTAACTATGACCACGTCCCGTGACACTAATACTATACACTAAAATAAAAAGCACAGTGTCAACTGTAATTGAGAAAAGGAAAATTAAAAATTCTAGTTTAAAACACATGCCATGTTCTTAGAAATGCACTTTTTGAATTTATGTTGGTTTAATTTTGTAAAACTTTTGTTGTTTATTATTATGAATTACTATTAACTATTTTTTGTGATCAAATACTTATATGGACAAGAAATATATTTTTTTAGTTGAAATTACACCATTTAAATTCATATAAATTTATCACAAATTAGTAAATGACGTTTATAAATTACTATTGGTGAAGTACTAACATAGACATGGAAATTATATTATATATGTATATTTATATATATTGAAGAGTTCAGATGCAAAAGCCTCTAAGTGTCATTTGAAATTGTCTTTTAATATTAGCATTTTTCTCAGGCTCCTATGTGTAGGTTCAGTAATTTCACTTTAATAGCAATACATAGGATCTTTCCATTGCCATTAAAGTGAAATAACTAAACATAGGAGCCTAAGAAAAATGCTCATTTTATTTTCATATATATATATATATATATATATATATATATATATATATATATATATATATATATATATATATATATATATATATATATATGTGTTTCCTCTGCCATTATCTTAGGGAGCCCCCCCAAAGCCATAAAGCTATGGGAAACACTGTATACAGCTTCTTCCAAAGACAGTATCAATATTGGACAACACTGATGTAATCACTGATTGGACAATATTGGATATTGGATATTATTGGACAATATTGGATATTGGACAAAACTGATGTAATCACTGATATTACATCAGACGCATTACAAGGTCAAAGTTGTCCAACTTGCACACATTTACAAAGAATACTCAAAATATTGCAGAGACACAAAAATGTGTTATATGACCAGCCCCTCGCTGTTTAAGATTATACTTATATTTAAGATTATACTTATTTTTTTCTCTGACATGCAGCACTCTCTCTTTCCCTGACGGACTCTCTCTCTCCCATATTAACATGTTGTGGATGATGGCAGGTCGGACACAACAACACTCTGTGCTTCTTCCACCTGCTACTGTGTCCTTGGCTGGGCCACAATTAATTGGCTTCTTTCAAAACTTGACTTAATGAAAAAGAAAAAAAAAAAAAAAAAAAAAAACATTTAAGAGGAAATAACTGGGAAGGATCAGAAGCAAACAAGATCCTAGACATAGAGAAGAAAAAGGAGACAGAAACGAACAAGAAATAAACTCAAGAAGTCTATCTCTTGTCCCAATCTGCTTTGGCAGGGGGTGAGGATATCTAATGCCAGAACAGGCAAACTCCAAACACACAAAAAAAGCCTTATCACTTCTTACCGCACAGCTTAAACATGACCCTGTCGCATCATGTTCAGATACCGCACTGCCGCCGTTGGCTATGAGGATTGAGTGAGGGAGTGTGTGTCTGTCAGTATGTCTCTGTTTGTGGAGAAGTTAAACTTCAAGAGCTGTCCCAAAATGCCTAAATGAACTAAGAAATGTTTAATACATAACAAGACTGCATGGATTTGGAGGGAAGGTCAAAAAGTTTGGGGTCGGAGAGATTGTTTTTAGAAGAAGAGTCTTATGCTCACCAAATTTTATTTTAAAAAAATACAGTAAAATTGTGAGATATTATAGTCATTTAAAATATTATATTTGATTATTAATTAAAAAAATTGTTCTTGTGATGGCAAAGCTGAATTTTAAGCATCATTACTCCAGTCTTCAGTGTCACATGATCCTTCAGAAATCATTACACTAATACGCTAATTTTGTACTCAAGAAACATTCTTATTAGCATAGTTGTGCTAATATTTTTGTATTGGACTTGGATGGAAACAATTATTGTTTCTAAGCATATTATAAATATTTTGTGTGCAAAACAAAGTTAAAAAAATAGATCTAGTGATCACTTTTTATTTAATTGAAAAACGTAAACAATATGAAAAAAGTGAAAATTTAATTTACTGTGCAATTGGGGCAAAATATGCAAGTAATTCATACGCTTTAGGCTAAAGACCCTATCTATCAATGGTTTATGGTTTTAGAGATGCTGTGTCGCATGACACTATATGTTAATTGAACTGCACTCTTACATAAGCACCGTTTATTAGTTACTAAAGTTCCAGCAAAAAAATTAGCCTTTGTCAAAGTATGAGGTACCAGCATACCAAATGACACTTTTTTCCCCACTGGCACTAAAACTCTTTCAGATGGGGAACTATAGTTGCTGAAACAAATAAGCACTTCTTGACTTGTTTGAGGAGGAATGAAGTTACCTATGGTGCTGTTTTGCCACAACAATCTTTTATATAGATTATTCAATTATTGCTATAATATCTTATAATATATCATAATATTTGATTTATTGCAGACATTCACAAGCAGATACAATTAATTTATTTTATCAGCAAAGGTGTTCAAGTAAGAGCAATAGGTGAGAAAAAGTTGGCTGGTCATGTGATCTCAACATGTCTGCCTCCTTGAGGTGACACCTTTTATGTAAAATAAAACAGCTTTTATTAGGCTACTGATATAACTGGAGTGTACATAATGTTTATATAATTAACGTGGCTTTTTTAAAAGTACAATCAACTCGTAAAACATTTTGTGTGTGTGCCCTTTTAAGAATTACTTATTTGAAGCTAACACTAGGGATGGGCGATATAGTTTGCGTAAGAATTCTCTACGATAAGAATTAGTCTTTCAGTGATAATAACGATAAAAGCTAGTTGTTGACATATTTTTGTGTGCGACCGGAGCGATATGGCAGATGTAAAACCGAGGAGAAGTAAATCGCTAAACGAGGAGCTCCTTCTACAGTCTGGAACTGGTTTGGTAAGGGCTGTACAGTACGACAAAAAATCGGTGAGAGCCTTGAATAAACTTACTACAATAGCATGTGTGCGGTACAGTTTTACATGTTGCATGTTTCCATGTTGTCCAACAAAGATAACATTTATTGACATGCTTTTTCTCCAAATTAACGTCAAAACATCAGGCAAGTGTTTGAAATAACTTTGTAATCAACCGTGGTTTCATAACAGAATGAGGCAGAAATCATACTATTTATACAGTGATAAAGGCTGTCGATTAGCATTGCATTATAAATATACTTTATCCTTATAAAAAGACCCAAGATTGCTCGAAGAACACAGATAAGCCATATATTGTCGCAATCGTTTGTTTATTGTCTTCAAGTTTCCTCAGTTTCTTTATCTGCATTTCATTCAGTGATAAGTGGATACCGTTGTCCATATTAGGGATTTCTTGGAGCGTCCAGTGCAATTAATTTAGCGATGCATATATGGAGTTTCTGCGAAAGGGCACCCTCCGGCTTCCAGTATGAAATAGTCATTACATTATGTGTGTTCTCAGTAATGCTCACAACACCAGGGTAAAAATAGAAATGATAATACTTTTCTCTTAGAAAAGAAACAGGATTTTTTTTGTCTCTTAGTGGATGCATAAGATTCCCTGAATTATCGTCATTGATATTGTTATTGCAATAAATACCTAGCTAACATCATACAGGAGTGAAGGATACAGGTTAGACTCAAGGCCATAGGACACAGAGTCTGAAATTTTCATCCGAAACTTTCGTCCAAAAATTCAGATCTGGTTAAATTTTCAGCATTTTCCGCATCTGTAGCAAGCATTTTGAGAGGTGTTTTGACTATTCAGATCCATGTAAAAGCGAACGCCAAAATCCAGAATGGCGATTGTAAAGTTCATCCACTTCGTCTCGTAAAACACAAAGTACTGTAAACATCCTTGCACACTGAGTTCACAGAAATTGGTGGTGTTCTTTTTAATATGTAGCTCTAGTATCAGTAGTAAAGGATCAAACTGAGCCGCTGACATCCTGAAGCCTGTGATAATCTCGCTGCTCCTTAATAAGGAGGGGAAACTCTACTTCCTCTCTATATTTCAGGATTGGACGGACCCCGTATTTGCTTTCTTTTTCTCTTTTTAAGAAGCGAGAGGACAACAAAATCATCCTCACTGCTTGAAGACTCCATTTAGTACTGTTTTGCTATTTTTTTCGTAACGGATTAATTAATTCATATCGGACTCATTGTGCAAGGTTTCTGTGCGTGAGGAATTTTTAGGATAACAAATACGAAAAAACGCATATAAACATTTCGGACTGAGTATCGGACCTTCACAGATGGAACCCAAAAAGCATCAGGAGCCTGCATCAGGGTAGCAGTCGGGTATGAGAGAAGTGTAGTGTGTAGAGAGGGGGCGAGAAGAGAGGAGAGAGTGGAGAAAGGGGTGAATTTAAGAAAGGAGTTTTAAAAGCAGAGAACGAAAAACCTGTTTAGGAAAACCCCACTGGAACCACAATCTGCCTCCCCACCCGACCATGTGTGTGTGTGTGATTTACCAACAAAGAGAAGCGTACCAGCACGGCCGGTCCCAGATATACACCCACTCACACACACATACAACTTCATAGGACTTTCCCAAAATTATGGATGTGTAATGGTATAACTCATAAAAACAGGGATTGCCTATAGCCACACATGCTCATACACTCCTGCAACACAAATATTGTTAAGAATATAATCACTAGGGCTGTAACGTCCCAGTCGATTAGTCGATTAATTGGTCGATATGGTCTGGTTCGACCAAAAATCTGATTGGTCGATTTTTTGCCGCGCTCATTTCATCAGGTGGAAAGCACTAATTGCTAATGGGGGTGTTTTCAGAGCACCCCTGTTTCACAGGTAACAGTCTGTTTTCAGAACACCCCCATTGTTTTTACTTTTTTTGGATTAGCCCAACCCACTGGAGAAGAGAGACAGATAAGTAGGCTTTAGAAGGTTTGATGCTGAATATTATTTATTTAATAACAAGCTAGTGTAAAAACAAGAAGCTGTCTCCTTCCAAAGAACCAGTGTTAATTTCGTTAACGAAGAGGACGACGAAAAATATTCGTTAACGAACCTTTTTTCTGTGACTAAGACGAGAAGTTGACGAGATAAAATTAATATCTGATGATAAAAACTATGACGAAATGTATGCGCGTCTTCGTTAACGAGACGAGACGGGACTAAAATGTTATTTGAGGACTACCGGACATTCAAAATACATCCTATAGGCTAAGTTGACTGTCTTGTCTTTTAAAATGTGCGTCCCTGTCTCTGGATCGCAATCAGATGAGGGGCGTTTGTATATCTCACAGTATGGCAGCCGCAGTGGGCGGATACGCTACCAAAACGCAAACTAGCGATCTGAAACAATGGCCTCAGCAACTGAATGGTTATAGGGATAGGGTGACCAGACATCCCGTTTTTCCCAGGAGTCACAATTCGTTGTTGATTAACGCGATAGGCGGAATCACTCTGATAGAAGTGCTCCACTTTCTCAGTTCTCACACAGCGCGCGATCAGTTCTCAGTTCTCACAATATTGCGCAATTGCGCTGTGCCCACTGTTTGTGTTAGTTTTGAGCCTAAGATGCTTTATTTTCAGTTATGCACTTTATTTGGTTTCTGCTCTTGTTTGTTTAATAAATATTCTTTTTTTATTAAAGTGGACGCGCCTTTTGTGTTTATTAAGAGTAAAAGCTTTAAGTCTATTCGTGTCTCAGCCGCGAAGCTGAGCTCTTATCTTCAGCCTCGCTCTGTGCGAGCTGCGCAGAGCGGCTGAAATGATAGTGTCTGACAGTTATACTTATAACATATGACAAAAATAATTTTCTAAATTATGTTGCACATTCCTCAAAAGTTCTTGTGATATCACTAGTTGACAACATAGTACTGTTTTCAGAAATCACAGGCTATGATATTGCGCAGGTGCACGTGATGCACCGCTGTCAGAGACGACAGACTCGTGTGTCAGACTCATTTCAGTGCAAAATAATTAGGTCAAAAACGATTTAATATACTGCAAATAGCCTATTAGTTTTTTATGTTTATTTATAATTAATTTAGGCAGACAACAAGGCTACCAAGTACTGAGCACAGTGCGTATCTAATTAATGTAACGTACGTTTTTTTTTCTCCACAACGTCATTTTTAGTCGATTTTTAGTCGAAAGTTTCAGGACTTCAGTCGACCAAGATTTTCTTTGGTTGATTACAGCCCTAATAATCACAAATCAACAACTTCATAGCAGAAACACACTCGCACACATAAGTGTTCATGCAGCACTAATGGCAACACACCATATGTGTTTATTCATAGTAATAAAGAAGCATGCACTAATGTGAAAAGACAAAAGCATGTTCTAAACTAGTCAAAACAACGAACAACAGTATTTTTTATGTGATGTCGAGTTTAGTTGTTGCATCAGTGCAACTTGCCACATTAATATGGACAAAATTTGTGTACAAAATCCACATCAGCCACTGACAAAGCAGCGATATACCCCAAAGCAAACATATTCACATGGATTCATAGTGTATATATTCATAATTCAAGCTGTGTATTATTTGCAATAATCTCTGACTGTCCTTGAGGATTACAGATGAGTGAACCACTAATACACAATAATCCTCCCCCTCAAAACACACAGTCTCTGTATGACATCACCGTCTGCTTTATGACCTCACAGGGTCATTCCCCTTCAAAGATCTTTGATGCTAAAGGCCTTTTATGTCCATTTTTCCAGTTGTATTTTTTTATGATGTAGTATCGTCAAACCCACTCTTCGTATTTTTTGTCCTACATGTTTCTCAGCTTCCTCCCCCTCTGTTCTCTGGTCTTGGATCGGGACATATCTTTCCTAGTCTCGTCCAGCCTCAATAACATACAACAAAACACAAGGGTCTGCTGATAAAAACACAAAAACAGAGAGATAGCAAAGATTTATGTGTTCATCCGCCCCCCTTCGCCCTGGGCTTAATCATTTCTTTTGTTCCCCTGAAGTTTTCAAGAATCTTGTTGCTTCACACAAAAATACAACTTTCAGAGCTTTCCATAACATATATATTATAATACCTTTATTATGTATGTAAAAAAAAAAAAGACTATACGTGGAATGTGCCATAAACATGGATAATCTGCTTTGTTCTGATGTTTTGAAAAGAAATACTTGATTTATATATGTATACTATTTTGATGTATGATTTTTTTTAGTTAGTTTAAATGCCTTTATTAATATAGATAATATATTGCTATTTTGCCCTAAAAGTTAATAGCGTTTCCACATAAAAATCGCCAAATGGTTTTACGTTTCTTTACACTTGACTACAAATTGTCTTAGAAAAAGATCCCCTATTAAACTGATTTACTATTTTAGGGGAACCATTAAGATAATTTAAAAAATATGCAAAGCTGCTGTGTGGCGATGAACCAGATACCTATGGGAAAGATTAAAGATGTGCTCAGCATTTTTTCCTTATAATAAGATTTAACCCCAAAGAAATGATCACTTTATCACTAAAATCATATACTCAGGTCAAATGAGGACTCAACTCATTTCAAAAGCTGGTCACACTTTATTTTGCGGTCCAATTCTCGCTATTAACAAACCATTAACTATGACTCAATAAATTCCTTATTTGCAGCCTATTTATAGTTAGTATGGTAGTTGTTAAGTTTAGGTAAAGGGGGTAGGATTAGGGATGTAGAGAATATGTGCTTTATATGTACAAATACACAGCCATGTTATGTATGCTAATAAGCAACTAGTTAATAGTGAGAGTTGGTCCCTATACTAAAGTGTTACCTAAAAACCTAATTTTGAAATCACAAGATTTTACCAAAAAAATAAAATAAAATAATAAAATTAATTAAAATAAAATACTCCTGCAGCCCAATGTTGACATTCTCATTCATGGGATTTTTTTTTTTTTTTTTTTTTTTATCATGGCAATGGCATCAGCCCCAAATGTTTCCTAGATGCTGCTACTGTGGATGTCAGTTAAAATCTATGATAAGGTGACTGCTTTATCAATTTGTATTGATTATATAATATACTTGTATACCATTAATAGCTTAATGAGATTTTTTTCATGAGCTTATCAGGATTACTTCAGAGGTGTGTCATATGTAATGCAGATTTCTTGCAAACTCCAAATCTCCAATCCTGAATTATATTCTTTATGCTTAATATAATGTTGTATGGCAGCACTGGAAATAGGGAATACAACTAGGTGATTCTTCTGCTAGACTGCTACTTTGTTTACTTTAATTGGCTAGCTAGCTAGATAACATTAGTCCAAGTAATCAAATTACCACAGATCACAACAAAAACAGAGTCGAAGAAAACAAAAATTAAGATTCATATCATAAGCTAACAGTTTCAGCCACAAATAATGAATAGAACGAGAACAGAAGGCAAGAAATTTCAGCAAAACTGCATTAGCCTAATAAATGTAAATAGTTATTGAGAGCAATCAATTAATCGATGGGGAACAATAATAAAAAAGATGCTTGAATATATTCTTTTTGCCTTTAATTTAAGTATATTTCTACTTGTTCATTGCAGAAGCCGCACAAAAGTTTCCCAATCCACTCTGTGCTGCAAAATCCTGCATATAAATTACAGAAACATCTGCAGAGTGGACTGCAAAAATATGCCTCCTATAAACACACACATGAACTTATAAATTGTCCATGGCCAAATACCCACAATGCAGTGGAGTATCAAAGTCGCCGCACACGCTCAGCACTGACCGGAACCGCGTATATTCACTCTCTGAGGCGGCAGCCCCATACCGGTTATCAGGGGCCCAGCACTGCTCACATTGCCACAACAGCATGAGGGGAAGTTAGGCACTGCAGAGGATTGTGGGGGATCAACATTTGTCCGCCGTCTCTCGCTGTCACTCATCATTACAGCTACCACCATCAATGTGTGTGTGTGTGTGTCCAATGTGTAAGCGAGCCAAAGAAGGAATCGCTCGCTGAATGTGTGGTCTTGGTGCAATTGGCTTTACTGTATCCTTTACACACACAGATACAGGCAAACATACACTTTTTGCCCCATCTCTACAGGCTATTTACGGAAGCTTCAGCGCTAAGTAGCATTTTGCGCTGGATGCTAACATCGTAGACGGTGAGTGGGCGGGACTAAAGCCCGGAGGCATTACAGTCTTTTATGTCTATGAGAAATCAGACGTAGGCTGAAGAAATGGGGGGGTTACAAACACGCAAAATGGCCTCCAACCACTCTGTCGCAAAACAAAACTGTCTTTTCTGGACCACCAACACCCTGCGTGATTTTCTTTGCACTTCCCTTTAATTGGTGTTAACCAGATTAGCGGCGTCAAAGGCTACAAATGTTGACGTTGAAACAACTCGGGCCCTGTGGCAAAATCTCCATTGCAAAGCAAGAATGGATGTTTCAAAAAGGCTAAACACAAATAAACAAATGGCTGAATAAAAGCTAAAACGTGCGCTAATGCTTTCATATTCAAGCAAATACAAAAACCAAGGCGTCGTGAGAACAATTCCATTTGCTAGAGCTTTATAATGACCAACAACAAAGGGCCTGGAATTGTTATGCTCTAAATAACGTCTCTATAACATCTTTCAACAGGAAAAAAAAAAAAGGAAAATGTATTTATTTTCTTAAATTAATAAAACGTCCCAGCATTCTCTTCAAAAGTATCTTTTTCAAGCAAGCACTGTGAAGTTCATGTTGACAGATGATCTCTGTGGAAATTGAGACAATAATTACACAGATTTATAAGATTTTCCGCCTTGTGGGTTTGGAAAAAGTTAAATGAACAAACAGAAGTGATAATCGGACTGTGTGGGATATGAAAGTGAGACAGGGTGGGTGTGATTACAGATCTCTCTGGGTAAAGTGGCCTCCAAATCATGATGCTGTGGTCGTTTACAGGCCTAAAGGCCAAAATAACACACTAACAAAGACAATAACAGTCACTACTTTTTCCATGGATTGTATAGGTCAAATAATTCACTTTGATTTTTGCACGTTCAAAAAAAAAAATCCATAATGTGATGCATTTCAGAGTGAACAATGTTCTGTGCTTTTTCCTTGCAGGTCAGTTCACGTCAAAGAAGCATGTTTTTGAATATCTCATTAAGAAAGTTTAAAACATTAGCATTAGCATTTAAAAAACTGGAAAATGTGTATGATATAGTATCTTCAGTATCAATCTTGGGCATTTGTGAATATAGACATTCAATTAGAAATTTGTGTAACATAATCCCCCCACCCCCGATTTTCCACCGATTTACAATCTGAAGAAGTTGACGCTAGTTGCCGAAAGTCAGAGCCAGTCTGGAGTTGACAGATTTCATAGAAAATCGCATAGTGTATGATGGTCAGAGTCACTGATTTTTAACTTAAGACTTTAATTCCATCCAGAATGGGAGATCAGTCATGTTTCATATTTTGAGTCGATTTTAGAACACATATTGTTTTCATTTGTCATGCAACTCCTAGCAACTGATAGTCTTCACGTGATGTCACACCCTTATAGGAACACCCACCTGGAGGGCAAAATGAAGCTTTGCTCCACTGACTGCCAGTTATTTTTACGCAGTTTTCATTAAGTGGTAATGCAGTAAAACGCAGATATTAAAAGGCGAAATTCAGTAAACACCTTACTGATTATGTATATTTTGTACAGGCAAGCAGATGAAGCCAGAATATAAAAGCATTGTGCAAAGTTTCACGTTAAATGGTTTCCCATAGAAAACCATTAGAAGGAAAACACTGAACCATTAAGCGGGTTACGGTCATATTCCAGCCTCATCTGTTTGCCTATGTAAACGATGCATCATTAATATAGAAATGACTGAATTTGATATTTTAATATTAAGGCACTTTAACTGTTTTTACAACGTATTGTCGCACTGTTTATTGATTGAAATATTGCTGCGGGTGCTTAATACAGACGGAAAATTGACAAGCTTGTCCTGCAGTTCTGTGGATGTTTTGCCCTCCAGGTCTTCGAGCCGGTCACGTGACTGAAATCTATGAATAAGGCACACATTTCTGCGTGAGTTTGTTGTGATTGGAACAACTTTCAAGTCTGGTAGTGTATGATCAGGGCCGGCGCCAAGGGGCCGTGCCCCCCCAAACGAGTTGCTGTGCCCCCCCAAATGAGTTACTGTGCCCCACCACTTTCCATCCTCCCTCCTCCTTGTTGAATGCGATCGATTTTGAAAGCGAAAGTACTGATAAAACAGTGCACATAAGATAGCGCCAACACCCCCCCCGTGTAATACAACATGGAAATGTGTTCAGAGGAGGAGGTATTACCATATAATGAAAGATTATTGAGACAAACTAATTTTCCATAAATCTGTCATAAGAAAATAAAGTACATTTGGATTTCTTGTTAACTTCCAGTAGTTTTAAAAGGATTCACCTCCATTTGATCCCAATCCTGATGGGAAGACTATTGGTTCTAGAAGCTGCAGGATTCCAGAGAAAAGAATGTTTGATATGATTTGTTTAAGAATGAAACAGGTTTATATGGTATCACAAGGAAAACCATACAGCTGTTGGTCAAAGTCAATCTGTAAGGGGAGGGGGTCTCTATGGACCAGACCAAGTCTGCCAAAATAAACCCTCACAAAATGCAGGAAACGAGCGCCCTGTTCCACAGGAAATCAAGTCGCCTGTCAAGCAGTCGCCCCTGACATCCCCATGCCCCGTCTCCCAGGTTACTGCGTATTGTTTACTCGCTCTGAAAGGGTCAGGGGTCATCCAGACCAAATCTATTTCCTCTTTCGTTTTATTCTCTCTTCCCCCCGAGCCAGGGAGGAACAAAAAGCGAGAGAAAGGGGGGTGCAGAATTAAAAAAAATATATATAGAAAGAGAGAGAGAACGATCAGACAGGCGAGATAAGAACTGTGGGTAGGAGGAGGAGGAGGAAGAGCGAGGAAGACGAAGGAGAAGCGGAGGGGGTGGCTTCAGGGGTGTGTATTCAACTCCAGGCTTCCTCCTCTTATGCTAATGCAGCCAATTTCCCCTTTTATTTCATTTCTCGAGCTGAAATCTGCGATCTTTGATAAGGTTGCCACGGAGACCGCCTCTCGGGCGGGCGGATGCGGGCAGGCATGTGATGGAGATGTGCATGTGTGTGAGTGTGTGTGTGTGCAGGAGCAGTAGGGATGAATAATTTAAAACGGCAGCAGCCCAGAGAGATAAGAAGCCCAGACACACACTAGCTCGCTCGCTCACAAGCTCACACACACACTCGCACAAAGCTCTCTCGGAGCTTGGCGGACAAAGACAGGTGACCCCACAAGGTCGGTTGGGGGTGTGCGAGGTGGGTTGATGATAGAGGGATGAAAGATGGAGGAAGAGAAGACACAGGGAGGACAACTCTCTCTGGAGAGGGACGGACGGGGGTTCAAGTATTGATTTGAGACTTTGGAGTCACAGGGCCCTTTGAGTCTGTTTCCATTTCGACGATTCCTTTCCAACAATTTGCCGCTGATAGGTTCTCATTTACTGCGCACTTGTGGAATGAGTTCTGATGTAACTTAAGGCACCTTAAAACACAGGCCTCACAATTGAGATCTCTTTAACATCTCAATTTGTACTGCTAGAAATTGGATGGAGAACAAATGGAGACCTTTAATGTTCAGAAGTTGGTCTGTCATGTTTCATGTCAGTATCAACTGTGTCATATATTTCTCCAAAAATGTCCAGACGTGTATAAGACTGTTGATGTAAAGTAAGAGGGTTGAGCGATTGGGGAAAATATGATAAAGCTATGAATTACTCTGATAATTTGATATTTGTTGGATTTAATGGGAAATATTTGAGATCAAATTGAAGTCTCTGACTTTAAACAAGTGGCTTGGTATCTAAGAGTATGGGTAGTGTTTTAGTGATTACAGGGTTATAAAATGAATATGGATGGCCTGATAATTTGGTTTTGTTTTATTTGATGAGCAGTTCTTTGGCTTTCAATTGGCATCTTGATATCTAAGTTTATATACAGTGTTTAAGAATACAGAAGCTATACAAATAATGTGAATTCTGTAGCTCTGATAATTTGGTTTCATTTAATTTAATGGCAAATGTTTAAGTTCAAACTGAGACTTTTAATTGGTACTTTTGTAGCCTTAAATACTGTCTGTACTCTTATATACCAAGTTACAAAACTAATGAGAGCTCTGATATTTTGGTATTGTTTTATTTGATCAGAAATTTTCTTTTTTTTGTTCAAACTGGGATTTTCAGTATTTTATCTGCATCTTGGAAGATCAGAAGACAGTTCAAGACGTTGATAATTTCTCTGAAACTCTAGAGAAGACTTTACTGAGCTCTTTTATTTCAGGAGAAAATCTAAAAAACCAGGGCCTCAATTTGTTCTCCATTTAATCTCGTTGTATAGAAGATATTATTAACATATTGGCTATTTATTAGAACTTATAAAGCCGTGTACTACCTTACCAACTATTAATAAGCAGCAGATTAGGAGTTTATCGAGGCAAAAGTTGTAGTCAATGGTTTGTTAATTTCAAGAATTGGACCTAAAAATAAAGTGTGACTGGGATCTTTTATTTGTTTTTGTTTTTTGTTTTTTCACTACTTGCTAATGTCTCCTGATTCTCAGATGTTTCTCCTAAAGAAAGAAAGAAAAAAAAAGATGTATGACTTATGTAGAGTATCACAAGATATTTTACCAGTGTTTCAAACTATGCTCAGATTTGTCCAAAGTAATCAAATGAACATTAACAATTCGCAATATACTCTTATTATATGTAGGAGACACAAATGAAATAAAGTCGAAATTGGGAACTCCATTTAGTTTTCTTAACATTGAAAGCACAACATCTGAGCAATAAAATTCTCATCTTGGTATTCCCAGACCCAACTTCTAGGCTGACGCCGCCACACACCCTCTGCGTAATCCGGTGAATTAGGGTTCAGTGCTGCAGTCGCACGCTTAGACTTTGTGAACACTCCCACACAAACTTACCCAAGCGTTGTGTGCGTTACTGTGTGTGAGAGACACATGCAGGTGCATTCTGTTCTGACTCCTGTCTGTCTGCTTCGGCACATTGCTGTCTTTTCTAGCATCGCAAACACACAGACAAACACAGGTCATGTGCAGGTGATCAGTTCAAATAGAGGTGTATGAGGCCACCGCAAAGCCAGCCAATCATAAACACACCACACAGGGTGAACGCTAGGAGCCCGTACGTGTGATCCTCATTCAAGCATGACTGGATCATACGTGCTGGTGCCAGTCAGACCATAACATTACCTGCGGAACCTGCACACTTGTTGCATGTGTATGTGCATTTTTTTTTTTTTTTCTTTATTTCTTTTTTTTTTAAACACAGTGTACTAAATATTATATATTACATTTTATATTATTTAATGTGTGTGTGTGTATATATATATATATAGTAACACTTTAGAATAGGGAACACATTCACTATTAACTATGACTTTTCAATAAATTCCAAATTTGCTGCTTATTAATAGTTAGTAAAGTAGTTGTTAAGTTCAGTAAGATTAGGGATGTAGAATAAGGCATTAATATGTGCTTAATTAGTACTACTAAACGTCTAATATTCTAGTAATACATACATACACATATATATATATTTATATATATATATATATATATATATATATATATATAATTATTCAGCTGTTAAACTTAAGTACACAATTAGATAATACCACCTTAGCTAAACCAATTACAAAGCTTAATTTTGCTTAATTTTGTTCAGTCTGCGATGTAAAAAGGTCACAAAAAAA